>NC_141546.1:9485000-9827500 GCF_021556685.1 Rattus norvegicus | reverse complement strand
TATAATGTGTCTTCACACTGTCCCACTTCATTCTAATTTTTCTCTATTTTGAAATAGCTACTCTCATTATAAAATTTAATATTTAAGCAAGGGAATAAAATAATTTAATGAAATCTAAGCTCATTAGGTACTACTGTCTGACTCTTAAACTGATGACAGTCTGTTCCCCAAGTGGACTGAACATTGTTTTGTGCAAAGAATCCATAATAGCTGTCATTGTTTTTTGTCTTGATATCATTGCTTTAGAAAAGGATGCACATTTGAAGAAATTGCTCTGTGGTTAAGAGCATCTTTTAGAGGACCCAACTTTGTTTTTTATCTCAGGTTTGGAAGTTCACAAGTGTCTGCAATTACAGCCCCATAGGATGTGATGGCTTTGGTCTCATTAGATGCCTGTAATGTTCAAGAGTACACACAAACACATATATGCATACATAATTAAAAAAATTTAAAACCCTACAAATTTTTACACAATATTCTTTGAGCCAGGTGGAGAGTAAAAATAATACAAATGCCCCATTTAGTGGTGAATAATCAATCCAGCAATTCATTTTCTAAACTCCAATCAGTAATGGATATCATATTAGTTGCTATCAACTGGAAAGCAATGCTTTTCTGATTAAACACACTAATCTATGGATATAGAGGTGAGGAATTCAGAAGGCAGTTAGAATGCTAATATGCCCAGATAATAGTAGTGGGTTTGTTCTCTCGTGACCTATGATCTCCATGGCCAAGTGTTACTGGACAAGTAACAGTATCAGGAACAGGTTCTGTTGTGTGGAATGAGCCTGAAATACAATACAAGGAATCACTTAGTTAGCATCATAACAATCATGCCATTATAAGAGGCGGAGGGAAGATGATAAGATCCAGAATATGTTCTTATCAACTCACAGCAGCAGTAAGTTTAGAGATATACATGATTGAGTAAAAATCTCGCACAGGAGGGAGAAGGCTGAGGCAGAGATGCACTGGATGATTGTTGTTGTTCTTGTGGTAGACAAAGACAGATTTTTTTTTATTTTTGTGGAACTAGCCTGGCATGGTTGTTCTTGCTCCAGTGCATGGCCCCACATCCATGTACATAATGTCAGCACTGATTAGAGTCTTCTCAATACAGAAATTGAGATAAAGTCAGGAGGAAGCCATAGCAAATAGGGGCCTGAATGGAGTTGGAGAGGAAGTTAGGTACTGATTGAACTAAAATCATCATAGAAATAGGAAGTGATCAAAGAATGTATACACAAAGAAGGTTTATCCAGAACTTCATTGATGGTTGATTAATATTCCAAGCCAGCATCACAATGTGATAAGCTCTTACTACCATGTTACTAGTTGAGAAAATTTAATTGATAGAAAATAGGAATCTACATACTTTGGGGGAAGGTATACTTTAAGTATTTAATTTCAGAATCAAACAGTAGCCCTGTCTCTTTTAACAAATATCCTATTGTGACTTGGTCTGTGAATAAATAGTTAAGAAACAATGTCAATGACATGATAACACTTCTCAGAAGTGTTTAGGTAACAATCTCAATGGCCGATAGCTCACCTTGAATGAGAGTTTGTCTCAAACTCATACATTTTGTTCCCCACACACTTCTCTTTATCCTGAATAGGAATTAGAGACTTCAATTCTGCAGATTTGTGCTAAGGACTACCAATTACATCTTCAAGAAGCCACACGAACATACTTTACCCACATGTGTTTTGATACCCTTCTTCAGAGTTCCTAACAGAGCCCCCATGTTATTGTGTTCTTGTCTGGCTATGGCATTAATAATTCTTCTAATAAACCTGTTATTCCACTACTACTTTATTTTAGGGTCCTCTTGAGGCCCTCCAATCTATAATTTGATATTGAATAAAGATTCTTGCCCTATAAAAAATCCAGGTAGACCAATATGAGACAAGAACTTCACATCTAATGGTCTTTATATCTTTACAGTATTTATACTTGAAAGTACACTCCAATGTAAAGACTTTGAAGAAGGTCAAGGCAAGTACTAGGTCACATAGAAATTGTTTTTGCTTTGTTTTGTGCTATTTGGACATTCACTGGGGCATAATATACAATTGTTTTAGAAAAAAAGAACTTGTGTTCTTAGCAAGACAGCCCATATACTTTCACAAATGCATGAATCCAGATCATGAGACAGAACAATGCATTATCCACATTCCTGCTTATTTCCTTATTTGCACTCACATTCACAATAACTACGTTTACCTTAAAATAGCATAGACAGGTTTAGCCATACTTTAAAATTTATAACAGATCATGGAAATTGTAAGTCTTTTATGCGTATTTCCTTTTAATGTTGGAAGATTTTTCAACTAAATTTTTTGAAGCATATGATACATATTTTAGCTGCTTAAATGGGCTACATAATATAATCCCAATTTAATATTAATGGAGCACTGTAGAAGAAAGTGGAAAGTGGCCTTCATGACCAAGCCTCTCAAGGAGCACAAATTCCTAAAATAAAATTTAATTTCTAAGCTACATCTTTAATTTGTTCCTCTTAAAATTTTTCATATATTTTTCTTATATTCTTTCATTTCTCTTAACTATTCCTAGATCCTCCCAATCTCTCTATTATTTCAATCTCTCTTTCTTTCTCTCTCTCTCTCTCTCTCTCTCTCTCTCTCTCTCTCTCTCTCTCTCTCCCCCTCTCTATGTGTGTGTCTGTGTCTGTATGTCTGTCTCTGTCTTATAGAAAAAGGAACAAAAATAAAAATTGAACTTGATAAACTGAAAAAGAAGGAAACTCAGATGACAAAAGAATTCTAAATAATAAATTAAAAAGCACAACACACACACACACACACACACACACACACACACACACACACACGAAATCTGCCCCGAATGTGGTTGATATTCCCAGAATCACACTACTGGAAAAAATGGATTTCCCTTTCCAAGAAAGCTTCAATTCTCAATAGATTCTTTGTTAAAGCTGAGACCTGATGTCTACTTTTCCTTCTCAGTGCTGGTTTTTTTTTTTCTGTTTTGAATCTGTTCAGGTATTACACATACTATAAGAGTCTCTGTGAGAAAGGCGTTGATGATACCATTATCCTTTAGTAACATTCAGAGTATCTTCCAGCATCATGAATGCTAGTCAGGAGATGATTCTAGGCTGGCACCAGTTGGAGTTTTCTGAAACATAAGTAAGGTGATGACAGATGAATCAATCTTGGTGTGTCTCAAAGACACAGTTTCTTTGGAATCAACCACCAACTCTGTCTCTTACAATCCTACTGCCTACCATGGAAATTGGTTTTAAGATCAAGAAACAATAGTTGTGCCAGCAACCTAATGGGTTTGGGGGATAACATTCTCAACAGAGGATCCTTTTAATCCACCAACCAAAGGATGCTTTGATTTTACTCAAAAAGCCAGGTAGATGTAGTATTATTTAACTTCCTCATTGAACGGAACAAAATATCTGACCCAAACAACTAATGAAATATTTGACTCACAGGAAAAAAGGATGTCCATCAGAATAGGGGATTCATGGCACCAAAGCTGCTCATGGCAGTGTCCTGAGTCAGAAAGCAGACAAAGATTTGCTCAGTTTACATTCTTCTTAATATAGAAAGCATATGAGTGATGGCCTCACATTTTGAATGAGTCTTCACAAACCATTAACCTTGTCTAGAAAGTTCCTTATATACATGTCCAGAGATGTGTTTCTACCAAGTTGCCAATGAAGACTGAGCACTTATTGTATAACACTTATTTTTGGTCATAAAAGAAGCTCTCTTCGAATCACCACTGTATTCATGGCTACTACAGCAGGATAAGCCAGTGGGAGCTACATCCATGAAAATGGCAATGAAGTTATTGACACTTTTTTCAGATATGGAGGATTAGAAAGTTAGGAGACCCTCACCTAGGATTTCTTCTCTTGTTCCTTTGTCTTCATTAAGCTGTGAGTGAAGGTGAGAGGTGCTAAAGTATATGCAAATACTAAGATGAATTAAAAGCAAGACTCCACCATGTAGTTTCCTTTAGGTTTCTATCTAAGGTGGATTGTGACTTTTTGGTGATACAACAAATTTGGTGGGCTGACATTGTGGTGATGCAACTGTTTAAGGATCATTCATGCTTCTGTGAATAGTTCATTACCTGAGCTATGTAAGCATATGTAAGACCAGTAAGTCATTGGTCTGTCAAGATGTGCTTTGGTGTCATTTTACTTGTTTCTTGGTGCTCATCTCTAGTGATAATGTGTTTGTATCATCTCAGAACAACATAATGCAGTATCATTAAGATACTACGTATGTGATACCATAATAGATACCTGACAAAAAAACTTAACCTACATTCTAAATACTGCATTCTCCAGAATTAACAACTTCCAAAACATAGATCATGGCAATCACGGTATTGGTTTTATAATCTTAACCTTCTATTGTACCCATACCCTTGTGTACTTATTGTTTATTGTTCATACTGATTAATAGGAAAGCAGTGGATAAAATGAGTTTGGACAACTTAGGACTCTACTCACTGGGGAGAAAATAAGAGAAATTAAAGCAGGGAGCTATGGTAAACATGTAACATTTCATACACACATCTTGGGACATGGACATCCAGGAAACAGTATGGCTGGATATCAATATACTTACAACACTGACACTTAGCAGAAAAATATCTCACAATCAGTATACCTGCAGGCATGTGGAGAAAGACAGCCCACTCAGGGGAAATAAGTTCCAATAACCCATTCTATTCCTTTACATGAGGTCCTTGATTTATTACCTTTTTTCCACCCTGCCAGGATAAAAAGCTTCGGTGTTCAGCATGAAATGATAGGCCAGACTCCACGAAGTATATTTGTAAGACAAGGGCAGCCAACAAAATTAAGTACAGAGATTGAGTACAGAGATGGGCTGCTATTTAATGCTTGGGAGAGGTTTATTATCTAATAAAAAATATTTCAGCAATGAAACTAGCACTGCAGTTTTCAGTACCTTTGATGGTGTGCTAATTTATCTCCCACATTGCAAGGATTTAGAGTTTCATTCTCAATTTATTGGAAAGCCTGAAAAATGTCAGTGGTCTTTGTTCCCGGACATCCAGGCTTACTTAGTGATTGCTAGGAGAGCTAGGAATCAGTACCTTCAGAGGGAAATTACATGTGCTACTGTTTTAAGTTTTATTGCTTTGCTTTCATTTCAATGATCTATATGAATGTCCAATTTGATGGTTTGATCAATTTCATCTTTTTAGAGTTCCCTCCTTAAAGTGGAATGTAAACACAAGCATGCAAACAAAATTGATTTATTACCATGAGGAGCCACTTTCTTTCCTTTTACTTTTTTCTGTATATTTTATGTACAATAAATGGTTCTAATCTTCAGAAATTTTGTATGTCTCTATGTATGTATGTGTTTGCCTGCCTGTATACAAGTACATACATGCCGCAGTAGACATAAGAAGTCAGAAGACATCCTCAGTTACGGGTCCTTAGCTTTCATATTCTTTGAGACAGGATATTTCCTTCTGCAGTACACCTACTTGTCAAGCAGATCTGTGTTCTTTGAGGGATTCTTGTGTTCAACTCCCATTTCAACACAGTTGCATTGGGACTGCACACCTATGCTCCTGATACTGTAAGAGGTTTTATTGGGTTTTGAGAATCTGAACTCAGAACCCCATGCTTGCACAACAAACACATTACCAACTGATCCATATTTCTGGGTATGCATCTTTCAAAGTATCCCCCCTGCCATGGATCTTTAAAGTACATTTTTGAGGATAAACATTTATCAAAACTAACATCAAGGGAATGTCTATGATCCATTTTCATTTGCATCTGTAAACTTTAGAAAGTTTTCTCTAATGTACTTTGATCCAAAACTTGAAATAGGGTGGTTATCTAGTTGAATTCCCTTTCTTACCTTTTAAGTGTGCATTAGTGAACTACAAGATGAGAGATTATAGCGAGCACTGACAAAGATGGATTACTAGCACATGTTTGTTAGAAGGGACTATCACTTGAAGATATACTAATGTTTGTTGAGGCTATTAAATTTTTTCACAAGGAAAGTTGGTATACCAGTAGCCTATTTCTCCCACACAGACTCTGAGCTCTCTGTGGTGCTATGTCAGTAGAAATGAGCTTTTTTTTTTCTTTTTTTTTTCGGAGCTGGGGACCGAACCCAGGGCCTTGTGCTTGCTAGGCCAGCGCTCTACCACTGAGCTAAATCCCCAACCCCCAGAAATGAGCTTTGTTATGACTGTCTTCACAGCAGATGAGGTTGACAGTAACTGTTCATTTGTTTAATGGGCTGCTAAGAACATACTTCTGGAGGAGAGTGATACATTCTTTGTGGGAGGAAAGGGAGGGATTATTCTTCAAATGAGACTTACAAAAGAGTGTTCTTCAAAAGAACTGTGGTAGGCAGAGAAAGGAAGCTTCAAACCAAAGTAAAGACCCTGAGGGACCACTATGGAACAGAGCTGGCATTTCCGATGAATATTATTCAAAAGCAGAAAGCTGAATTCTCCAATTAGTAGGTACAGAAGAGAGCTTAGAAGCATCTTTCAGATCTTTCATATTCCAAAAGCTCAAGACAATGGACTGACCACTTTAGAAACCACAAATAGAATTTTTCAACTAAGCCAATCCCAGATGCTCCCAGAAGATGTGACATGATATTTGATATTTTAAGATACTAACATTGGGTAAACATCTCAAGCATAGTTCTACCACCATTTCCAAAGCACCCATGTTCCCATTGAGAAGTTTTATCCTACTTTGACTCCTAATCATCAGTGTTCAGATTTAGCGCCTAAGCTTTGCCTAGATGTGTTACAGTTTTACTTGCTGAGCTGAATAAAACATAATAAAACCAACCAACCAACCAACCAAACAAACAAAAAACACATCTCATTGCATTTTCTCGTTCTCATTTCATAAAAGACTTCAAATTATTTGGTTTCAAATACATTCCTCCATATGTGGTCATTCTTCCTGAAAATTCCTTTAGATATTAGATACCCTGTTTGGAAATTATACCTTTTTGGTTCCTGTATTGCTTGCTGACTGCACCACCCTACCCCTATTCAGCCCTGTTTAATTCTCTGGGCAATTTCTCAGAGTCGGTTTGCCAACTTCCTAGACTTAAAATTTTCTTCAATAAAACTGCCAAGAATTCTTTATTATTTCTGATTTTCTTTAACAAAACATGATTTTATTTCAGAGATTTGTGTATTATAGCTCTATAAAGATGTTATAAACTATATTTACATGTCAATGTAGACATTTTACATGTTTCTGTGTATGTATATACATATAATTGGACTACATGAAAGTTTCAAGTAGATATCGTCCTCCATTTCTACCCAAATTCTCTGTTTTTAGAAGAGGTCTCTCTGAACCTAGTATTCATCAAAAAGCGAAACTAGCTGGTCAATGATATCCAAAAATCCACTTATCTCTGACTTCCAGCATTATGGTTACATTCATATGCATGGACTAGTGTAGGGCTCTGTTTTTTTTTTGTTTGTTTGTTTTTGTTTGTGCAGCAAATACCTTAATGAGTGATCTTCCATGTCCCCCTGAAGTCACTATGTTTTTTGTTGTTTTTATGCAACTTGCTATATTCCTATGTTTCTAAATATCTTTGTGTCAGAAGCTTTCGAAGAAAGCATAGAGATATACAAGTGATGTTCTGGAGATGACACATACAATTACCTAGTCTTAAATGGATAACCATAAATTGCAAGGATTTAGACTGTTCACCTCAGAATTGACTCATGTTGTTATGCCATTCCAATCATCATTAAATTAAAATAATAATCCCTGGAGATTAGCCCACCCTCCTGGGCAGACTTTCTGAAGATCAATGAAGATGCACTGTCTCATAGTGTTACTATGTAGACAAATTCTCTTTCTTAAATTTTGATAATGATTCTGTAGCATTCCTAAGCTTATACTAGTAATTATTTATCCCTTAATTAAAAATGGCTGTAATTAGGACTCAGCAAGTCTTCATGTGTCATAAGCACATTATACTGAGATAGAAAGCAATCATGTAAAAGATTTACAATTAGGGAAAACATTTTATTAGGCAGGAAAACTCTTATTTGATAACTAATTGTCATAAACTGGAAATGTAGGTTCAGGGATCGAAGATAAAAGATTGGCTGGATACATCTATGCAAACCTTTAATAGTATTGAGACATTAGGCAGATAATTTCCCTCTTGGCATACTGTTTTAACTTAGACCTAAGATTTATAGTTTTAAACATTCAGTGAACCTATGGAGCCAGTGTCATTTGATGAATGTTTAGTTAGGTAACTAGTCTTACTAGAAACACATATAACCATCTTTGTAGTAATTCCTTATACAATTTATGATTTGTATTTATGTTTGAACTTGTTGTGAACTTTTTAAAAAGAAGCTTGGAATACCAAGTGATCTATTCTCCTAAAAATATATAAACTACATAAACTAAAATGATCACATTAAGTAGTCAAAGAACAAAAGGAGATGCAAAGCAGAAGCAAAATAGAAGGAGTAGAGCCAGCAGAATATAGAAGAATATAATAGCGCTCAGGAGAAAGAGAGGATACAGAGAGAAATATAACAGATCTAAGGAACTGAAGAGTTGAGGAGATACAGACAAGGCAGAGTAGAAAACAGAGTATGGAGAAGAAAGAGTTGCAGAGAAAGCAGAAAGCAGACTTTTTCTTACCATGAGATAGGAAAAAACAGGGTGGTTCTTACTGACAAGGAGAAGACTTTTTTTCTAATAGACCTTCAAATACAAACACACACACACACACACACACACACACACAAACAAACACACACACACACACAAACACAAACACACACACATGCATTGTTTCTCTAAGTATGGAAGTTGATGAGACAGATTTTTGGGCCCAAACAAAAATGATAATGTATATATGAATATGTATATGAAAGTGTTTCTATGCACATTTGCTCATGTATAAGACTTTTCATTCTGTAGGTATGACTTACTTCTCTTGATTCAGTAAATATTAATTGCTCCAAGCCTCCCTCTTACCTATTCAATGTGAGGTGAGGGTTCTGGGCAATAGGGAAAGGAGCCATAACAATTAACCCTTTAATTCATGCCCCCCCACACGCACTGTTTTATAATTGAGTGTGAATTGTCAGATGCCTGCAGCTTCTCGCTTCAGAGTAACTTAGAGGCAAGACAGGTAAATATAATTTTGTGATAAACAACATTTACTCTTGAAAAAATAAATTTTGCCCACCACAACACACACCAATACTTTCCCCAATCTGCTGCCTTCCAGAGAGGACTCAGCTTGGGCAGACTCCAAGCATCTTGGCTTGTTCGTGTGATTACCTTGGAAGGTTTATGGACAGAAGGTTTTTTTATTTCTTGTTCATCTTGATAATTGCGATACTATAAATCAAATGGAAATTTCCAATTGTGGGCTGAGCTTATTAGTTAGTAGGTACCATTGACTGGTGATCACATGGGAGATTGATTTTTTAATGATGATATTTTTATGGACATAGACATCATATATATTTTCCATACAGTTGTTCATTCTTCTGTGGAAATCATTCTCTTTTTTTTCCGTATTGTAGAAGGAAATCCCATAAAAATCAGGATGGAATCCCAGAACACGGTGTGCACGGTATGTTTCATGCATATTTAGTGCTGCATCTACAGTGAAACTTCACCACTGGCTAATCTACTGTTTAGTTTCTACACACCAAAAGGTAATTACTGAAGGCTTTCAGGGAACTCCATTGCTTCATAAGGGGTGTACACACAGCACTATGCATGTAAAAGCCAGGTTGCTAAGTTCACTGAGCAAAGGGATGTGCATAGTTTAATCTAAACACATCCTAGGCTTCCTTGTCACACTACAATGATTATGATGGGGCTGCACTGCTCACCCCAGAGCCTGAATTTGAACATGGAATGTGGGACAATAAGGCTGTGTTTATGTAGAGACATATTGAATCTCAGCCTAAGGAAGGTAGACAGAATGTTAGTCCTGAAAGATAGCTAGGATGTTCTTTTCCACCTTCTTGAAGTGGAAACTTCTAGCATTTTAGAAAGTCGATTATGTCATATGATGTTTTATTGGACTACACAGGTGAAATAATGTTTTGTTCGAGCAGACCCAGGTGAAACGATATTTTGATAGAGTAAACACATGAAAGGTCCCATCATGGTTTATAAATATAACCCCACAGGGAGTGGGAGACCAGCCCAGAGCTTTGGCTTGGTTTGTTCCATCTTGACATTCTTCACGAATGGCACACATATATTGATTCACCTTACATGGCATTGTTGAGGTCAACTTGTGGTAATGCAGACATTAAAGAAAAGTCACCAAAGAACTGCTTGTGAGGTTCCTGCAGCATTGTCTCAGGAAGGTTGGTGAGCTTTCTTGTTTCTTCTTGCTGAGCCAGCTGATGTTTCCTGCCTGGTGTCTATCTGCCCAGAGAGCTGGACTGAAAAAAGCTGCTGGTTCCTTCATGTATACTATCTGCCTGACTAGAGGACTAGTTTTCAGCTAATGAGTCATATTTGCTATTTGCTATGTGACTGAACTGCTGGCAAAGAAGACTGAGTTCTCCCACAAAACTATTGCTAAAGAGGACCTTTTGCCCCATATCATAATAATATTTATGTTTCACTACCTCTGCTGGGTTGTAGGCTAAAGGAGAGGTTGGACTTTTCTTAAAAGTAAGTTGCAGAAAAATTATGACCACACTTACCTTTTGGCATGTAATAAGGCAAAACTTTGACAAGTAAATGGTTAGGGAGTGTTAGCATTTGAGCATTCCTTCTAGGCTCCACTCAACAGTTACCTAGCAACAGCAAGGTAGGCCTGGCTTGCTATATAAACTACTTTTCAGGATCTCTTTATTCTCTCTGACCTTTTCCTCTCTCCCTGACCCATTTGTGCCTCTCTCTTCTTTCCCCCCATTCCCTTCTCTACTCTCAGCTGGCCTCTTCTCTCTCTCTCTCTCTCTCTCTCTCTCTCTCTCTCTCTCTCTCTGCCTTCCTTCTTCCCTCTCTTCTCCCTTCTCTTTTCTCTCTCGTTTTCTCTTATCAATCTCCCCTCCCATCCCTCCAAATAAACTTCATCCTATACTAGACCTGTTATATGGTCAGTACCTTGAATGGGGGTAGGAATGCCTCAGTATGGGCCTCTTGAAGCACCTTGTCTTAAGCCACCATACCATGCTCTACAAAACATGTTAGGGAGAACCTCATATTTATTATCTTCTCCTTATATATTACCAATCAAGCAAATGATTAAAATCAGATACATTTTGAAAAAGGATAATCAGAGAAGAAAAGTGATTAAATAATTTAAATTACTTATCAAAATGGAACCCCCCCAAACTATGCCACTTAGAAACTTAATACTTATTTTATCTAGTCTGTACCACTGCTTTATTTTAGGTTAGTTTCCCTCAACATTCGCGACTCTCTTTGCATTTTTATTTCATCCAAACACTCAGCCTAAAAGAACAGAAATAGAATTGGTAACAGGCAGCAAGCACACTATTCCCCACAAAGCAATTTCATGAATCCTCACAAAAAGGGGGGGGCAGGGGGAGAAGGAGCAGGCAATGGCCTATCACCAAAGTAAGCCAACCATATTCGTACATGAAAGCAAAGAGAATACAGTCATCTATATGCTCAAGAATTGAGGAGACAAAGGGATTAATAACAACTCAAGTTATACTTGCTGCAAAAAGAAAATGAAATGCACAGAAGAAGCCACAAGTTAAGACCTTCTGTCCTATTTTAAGATGGAAATCGTTACAGGTCAAGTGCAGCATGGAGAATAATAGCACAACTTTTATCTGAGAAATACTTTCTTCATACAGGTGGTAAATATATTCTTAATTCCTAAACTTCTAATTGGAGGTCTAGTTCAAAATTTAAATATGGAATCCCCTAATCACTTCACACTAGCATTTTTAAAGAGAGCTATGATCTCAGTATACAGCCAGCTCTTTGGTGCATTCTGTAATAACCCTGCTTTGAATTTAACCCAAATCTTTCATCTGAGGTGTACAGACACATTATAAGCAATATATCATTCATGCCCAGCACCTGCTGGGAGAGCCTTGACCAACATAATTATTTGAAATGTGCACATGAAAGAAGGGGTGCCTAAAGCATGCCCATCTTTCCCCACAACTGAGCATCACAGGGAACGACAATAGTTACAGGCTCATACTGTGCTGGTAACAAATCAACCTTGCAACCTTGCTTGAAAAATGAAAGAAAAAAGAATTGCTCCATTCTAAAAACATTTCTTTTTTTTTAAAGCTAATGGAGGACATTTTTTATTGTATATTTATTTATTTACTTTTTTTAACGTTTCAGTTGTGGCTTTATTTAGTCCAATGTTTCTTTTTTCTTCCATTTTTTATTAAATTGGATATTTCTTATTTACATTTCAAATGTTATTCTCTTTTCCAGTTTCCAGGCCAACATTCTCCCAACCTCTCCCGCTCCCCTTATATATGAGTGTTCCCATCCCCTACCACCCCCCTTTACTTCCCCCCCCCAACAATCCCTTACACTGGTGCTCTTACTAGGCTACTCATTACTACCTGAGTTTGGAGCCCAGGGTCAGTCCATGAATAGTCTTTGGTTAGTTACTTAGTCCCTAGAAGCTCTGGTTGGTTGGCATTGTTGTTCATATGGGGTCTCAAGCCCCTTCAGCTCTTTCAGTCTTTTCTCTGATTCCTTCAATGGGGTCCTATTAAAACTATACTCAATAGGTGTCTGTAGAGTTAATTATATCTGATATTTTATTATCTTTATTTCTATATAAGCCTTTGATTAGTGTTCAATGTACAGAGACTTAGGACTGATGAAGCATTTCTACTCTGTATTTTGGTTTCCTTTGATGATGATTTATGCAGTTAGTTTCACATTCACTTGACTGAAACACACTTTGCCATATTTAACTCTATCTGCTGACGTGGGCTTAAATGGTATGGCCTGGCCATACACAAGACTCTATTTTAGTCCTTCATATATACTCTGTACTCTTGTTTTGTTTCCCCTGTGCTGATCTCCCAACCTCTCCTTAGAGAGTATGTTCAAAAGACATTAGAAAAAATTTCATAAATGTCCTTGCCTTCCTGCTTGTGTGGAGATAAACTGGTTCTCCCTTTGCAATGGCAGTCATCTACAGTGAGATTATACATATCCCTAGTCTCTGGGAAGTTTCTGTTTCTTCTTTTAAATTATACTTTAATATGAAATGTCCTAAATATTTGCCTTTGTATTCATGGTATGAAAACATACTGTTAAGCTAATAATCCATACCATTGCTGTTATTAATAAGATTATGAAATGCTTTGTAAATTACTGTCTATGAGGTACATACTAATGAATCATTTGGTTTTGACTGTATTCAATTGCTTAAAATAAAATTCCACATACTTATTACACATTGACTTATCTATTAGACCTTTTGTTTTCTTCCTTCCTTCCTTCCTTTCTTTCTTCTCTCTCTCTCTCTCTCTCTCTCTCTCTTTCTGTCTCCCCTTCCTTCCTTCCTTCCTTCCTTCCTTCCTTCCTTCCTTTCTTTCTTTCTTTTGCATTTTTTCCTTATACATCCAACAACTAGAAATTAAAGATGGGGCTTTTTAGACTTTTGTCCTGGAGCTCAGTCTTCGCTTGTTGAGTTTGACTTTTCAACTTGGTCCTTACATGTCATGGGATGAGAAAAGATAACATTCTCCAGTGTCTTCTTTGAGATAAAGAGTCCAAACTCCAAAATCTCACTTAACCCAATTACTATCTTATGCTAAATCTAACTCTAATTGAAGAGAAAAAAATGAGGACTTCAGCAGCTAGCCTGGGAATTATGACCAAAATTCTGTTTATACCAAAATTTAGATATTTGGGAACAAATAAAAAATTAAAGTGTTGATTTCAATAATTATAAACAGAAATAGAAATAGTGTGAGCATCTCATTCTAGCCACATCTTTGTTCTTTTGCTTAGACCCACCACTGAGCATTGTAGATCAATTGTATGATACTGGACATCTTCTCCCATCTATGGGCCCTCATGGACATTACTGAAATGTCAAATAGAAAGGGATAGAAAAACTTATTTAAGGCTCACACATGTATGCAGTAATATAATCAAGTCTAACTCTGGAAACTGTCATAAAGAAAGCATTTCCAGAGACTGAAGTGGTCAAGGTTGAATGAGGACAAAGTAGCAACAAAAAGAAGAAGAACAAGAGAAACAACAACAACAGCAATAACAACAACCTTGTGGGACAAACTTCACATTTGTGCTTTAGAATGCCTTCTGCCTACAGGAACTCAAACATATACTGGTATCAGGAGGCAAGAGTAACCTCTGAAGGGCTTCCTTGAAAGAAGGAAGTGATATAAAGGACATCTTATTTTCAACTTGACCTGGAAACTGTGAGTTTTTGTACTTTGAAAGTATTTCCTGTAATGGTCTTTTTTTTTTTTACTTCTGTTTCTATTAAACTAGTAGATATAAAATACAAATTATCTCAGGTTACGATTATTTCTTTAAAGGTATAGGAAATCAGAAATTCACACTGTTAAACTAATAAATTTATGTGCTAATAATTTTTGATAAAAGAGAAATAATGAGGTGAGGGCATACAAATCATTCAGTGCCAGAACAGCAGAACAACCAAAAGGCGGGAAAGGGGTCACCTGGGATCTTTCGAGTATTGTATTGGATGAATTTCAGCATGAATTGGTGGAATTATTTGTACATATTTCTAACCACATTTTTTTATTTAAACAGCAAGGGACCAAAATGAGAAATAAGAGTAGTTACATGAAGTGATACATATTGCCATGATTAACATTGATAGTCAACTTGACAGTATCTAAAATAACCAAGGAAATAGGCCTCAGATCTTATCTCTGAGTGTTTATCCAGATTAGGTGAACTGATGTTAGACCACCTGCCCTAAATGTGGGCAACATCAATCCATGGCCTGGGGACCTGGACTGAATAAAATGGAAGAACTAACCTGAGTACTAGCATCCATCTCTCTCTGCTTTCTGAATACCTTTAGCTCCTTTCTACATTATTTGCCTCACTTGATGTACTGAAAACTGAACTGAACTAGAACCCTTTCTTCTAACATTACTTTGTTAGTCCCGTGTATCAGAGCAAAGGAAGAAGAACATTGACACAGATGCACATACACATGTTCTATTCTATGCAGTGAAAGTAGCATGATAACCTTATAAGGAAATTAAAATGTTTTTTATTAAAATTTCATCAGCTAAGAGACCACTGGATAAACTCTTATGATTAAAAAGCCACTTACTTTGTGGAAAGTTTTATGACTTTCTCTTCCAGAGTGAATAAGTCAACTAATTCCCCCCCCCTCCCTTTCTCTACTATCTACTTCCTTCTAGGCATTTTGCCTAACTGTAATCTGTCTGCATAAACTATATGTCTATGAGAAACTTGTAGAAATATGTTTTTGGCTGAAAAATAGATTCTTAATGGCAAGGCATGTTCCTCTGAAATATTGAATAGTTCTTGCTACAGAAGAGTTTCAGAAATATTTGTCAAATGACAGTTTTGAAGAAACTTTTAATATTATGGGAAAGGGACAGTTGTTATTCAATAAAATATCTAACTCTGAAATGTCTTAGTTGATAGAGCACATATTTTGTACTCAACAGTTCTGTCGGCATGTGCCGTAATCTCAACATCAGGGAAATAGAGACAGACAAATTCTTGGAGCTCACTGTCTAGCTGAAAATTTCCCAGGCAATGAGAAAAGATCTCTCAAAGAAATGAATGTCATTACTGAGGAAGACAACCTAGGTTTTCTTCTGGAGTCCTCATGAATGCACAAATATACTCCTGGGCACAAACACACACACACACACACACACACACACACACACACATGCACGCATGCACACACGCACGCACACACGCACACACACACGCACACTCACACATGCACACAAAAACATACACACACACACACACATGCACACACATGCACACTTACGACTATGGAGAAGTAAAATGAAATGTAGAGATCAAGGATATAACTAGATTCTCTTCTCCACACTTTGTCTCCATATTTCCTCCTGTGAATATTTTTGTTCCCCCTTTCTAAGAAGAACTGAACACAGAGCCTGACAAATACAGAGGTGAATGTTGTCAGCCAACCATTGAACTGAGAATGAGGTCCCCAATGGAGAAGTTAGAGAAAGGCATGAAGGAGTCGAAGGGTTTTGCATCCCCATAAGAAGAACAATACCAACCAACCAGCACCCCCAGAACTCCCAGGGTCTAAACCACCATCCAAAGAGTACATAGGGATGGAGCTATGGCTCCAGGTGCATATGTAGCAGAGGATAACCATGTCTGGTATCAGTGGGAGGGGAGACCCTTGTTTCTATAAAGGCTCAATGCCCCAGTGTAGGGTAATATCAGGGCTGGAAGGCAGAAGAGAGTGGGTGGGTGGATGGGGGAGCACCATCATAGAAGCAGGGAGAAGGGGGGTGGGATAGCAGGTTTCTGGAAGGGGAACCTGGAAAGGCGATAATATTTGAAATATAAATTTTAAAAAAATCCAGTAAAAGAAAAGAAACAGCCATTTTAAAAACTATGTCAGACAAAAATTCATGTTTATGAAAAGATGCTTGCATGATTCCAAACTCTTTAAACTGTGCCCAGCATCTTTTGCACCTTTTCCTGCCAGAAATAAATTACTGCCCTATAGTTAGAAGATACTTAAATTCCTCTTACAAACTGAAGTAGTGATTTTGTTAAATTATGTATAAAAAGATTTTTTCTTTTCTTCCTTTCCTTCCTTCCTTTCTTTCCTTCTTTCCTCCCTCCCCCTCTCTCTTTCTTTCTTTTGCCTATATGTACCAGTGTCTATGTGTGTGATATGTCTAGAATATCCACTCTACCCCACTTTTCACAGTGCAATAAAGTTGGTAAGGACTTTTTAAAAAAGCCTCTTCTTTAATTGCCAAGATTCTGAGTTGTGGTCTATGATTCAAAATCCTAGGCTTTTGTCTCCTAAGGATTGTCCCATCTCATAAACAACCCTCCATTATGCTCTTGTGCTTCTCTCTCTCTCTCTCTCTCTCTCTCTCTCTCTCTCTCTCTCTCTCTCTCTCCCTCTCTCTCAGGTGTGTGTGTGTGTGTGTATGTGTGTGTGTGTACGCGCGCGTGTGTGTGCGTGCATTTATGTGTGTGTGGTGTGTGTGTTTGTGTGTGGTGTGTGTGTGTGTGTGTGTGTGTGAGAGAGAGAGAGAGAGAGAGAGAGAGAGAGAGAGAGAGAGAGAGAGAGAGAGGGCTTACTTCTCAGACATCATAATTTCTATCTAAGGATGTATTTTCCCTTGAAGTTTCAGCAGTAAGACTGAGAGAAAGGCAAAGTGGAACTTCAGTTCTAACAAATAAAACTGCTACCAGGCCAATGCTCACACATGTGCAATTGACTCACAAGCATCTTCCCAACTTGGCACAATTATCTATATAAAATAAATTTGCAACATGAGAACTTTGCTCAGTGTTTACTAGATTAATCATTCTAATTCTACATCCTGGCTTCTTATACTGTAGTGCTGGAGGAGGAGTTTGTATACTCCTCAGATAACATATGGGACTCCTTTTAAGCTGGATACCTCATTATTACTACCAGATTTCCAAAGTTAGATTAAAATCAGAACAACACCAACAATGGAAAGTGCCTTCTAACACAAACTTATTGATTTTATTGGAATGGGTGTGAGTGGATCCTTATTACAGATGATCTTGAGGTTAAACATCTTCACTAATTAAACTTACTTATGAAGATCCCTAACTTCTACAAGGGGAAGTAATTCTACTTTATTTTTGGGGACAGATTTTCTGGGAACCAATTGGAGTCTTAAACATCCCACAAATCTAAAGTTTTCCTTGGATATTGGCCTCCTGCCTCTACTTCAGGTGTGAGCCACTGCTCTATGCTAGAAAGTGCACTTTTCACTGCAGTGTACCAAGTTTCCATTAAAATGTTCTTACTTCCCAATTCACTGATAATCAGATCAAAGGCTTAATCCTAATGGTGTTAATATACTAGAACCACAATGAAGACATTAATTCTTAGTTCTTCAAGGAACTCTTCAAGTTCTGCAAACATATTCTTTACAAAAAGAAGTATTCATGGAAGACATTACCAGGATGGAAAAAAGAATCACAATATCTAAGACATAGGTGGAAACTAAACTTGCTAGTTATTATTGTGCCTTTCAACTTTTGTAATAATTATAGTTTCCTAAGTTAATAGTCACATAATTGTTATGTGAAGAACACTCATGATGAGAAATTTAATAGCACTGAAGATATTTGTTTCATTGATATAGTTATTAAACTCTTCAGTTCCTTCTTTTTTAAATTTTATTTATTTTACATTCTGATATCAGTTTTCCTTCCATTCTTTATTCCCAGTACCTTCCCTTCCCTATTCTTATCACATCCACTCCTCATCCTTTTCTCTTCAGAAAAGGGATAGGCTTTTCCAGAATATCAACCAACCATGGCATATCAAGTTTCAGTAAGTCTAGGTACCTCTTTGACTAAGGCTAGACAATGCAACCTAAAATGGGAAAGAGGACCCAAAGGCAGACAACAGAGTCAGAGCAGCCCCTGCTCTCACTGTTAGAATCAAGTGATACAACTGTAATATATGTACACAGGACCTAGGTTAGTCTCTTGCCAGCTCCCTGGTTGGTAGATCAGTTTCTATCCACCCCTATGTTCTGAAATCAGTAAATTTTGTGGGTTTTTTGTCCAAGTCCTCTTTCCAGCTAGACTCCTTCAGAAATCTAATTGTTCCAACTCTGTCTCAGCTGTCTTTTGCATGTTTTAGGTAGGTTCTGAATCTGACTCTTTTCATGTAGTATGGAGACAGCTGTAAGTCTTGCTTGTCTCCACAGTCTCTCATATTTATCATACTAGTAACTACTATGAGTGTTAATGAAACAATAAGAATACTCCTTCAATTGTGACTTTGAGTATAAGGCGATGGCAGAAATACCACAGATTCTAAATAAAGCATTATTGGACTACCAGACGAACCACTGCATTGGGGGACTTAGAGAGGAAGTGTGAGGGAAGGGCAGGAGTAGGACAGAGAGATTTAAGATTAGCATATGGAAAAGTAAGTTAGCAGAGCAACCTGTCCACTGAATCTTACCTGTTATCAAAACATTGCATGTGCACAATCAGGCACTGGGGGCGGGTGGAGTAATTATGCAATCTATAAAGGGATTGAACACTGGGTGTCTAAGGATTTGAACTCGATGATCCAGTCCTGGTCCAATAGCCTAATGATATGCTCAGGACTGATTTTCCCCTTTTTAATAAGCTATCACTGTTATTACTATCCATGTGCCCTAGTCCAAATCTTTGTTCCAGGACACAAGAATCGGAACATTTTAGTGAGTGTCTTCTCAGGTTGGATCCCCATCTTTAGCCAAAGTGTTTTCTGTACCAGGAGGCTCTCCCATAAGTCATCCTGCGAAGCAACTCTGCATACCTGAGACCTACGCAACCAACAGTTATAATCTTTGTATCTTCTTGTTTTGTGAGTTCCATCAGGATTTCTAAAATGCAAATATCTATAAGCTCAAGTGGAGGTTCTTATAAAGTGATCTTAAGAATGTCTTGAAAGGAAGATACCAGAAAATATGTTAGGGAGAATTTAAGAATGATTCCCTACTAAGGACATATCAATTTCTTAAAATAATTATGTATTTTAAAGATTAAAATATAAACACTTTTCATTTATTCCTTGCAGTTAAGAAAACAGTTTGGTATGGTGGTACACATCCATAATCCCAGCACTCAGAGGTCAGGGTAGCTGATCAGAGACATGCAGTAGAATTCTCCCATAAGGAAAATCAAAAATAACCCAAACCTTGCTTTGAGACTGGGCTGGGTTAGAGAAGTTGAGGCCTCTTTCTGACTAACTGTGATATGAACTATGATATCCTCATATGTCAGATTTTACAACTATAAAATCTTGGTATAATAGGTATATTAATAGCAATGGGTAACCAGAGTTACTAGGAGACTTAAGCACATTATGGGTTCATTTAACAGATACAGAGATTATGCTGTTCTATATGTCATCTATTCTTGGCAGTCATATTTTCATATGTGTATTATGACTAGTAAAAGTATGTGAATGCATGCACTAAAGAGACTTCAGGGACAATTCTCTCTATAACCATCTTAATATGGTTCAAACACCTCAGGAGAAGATGATGAGGTTAGAAGGAAGACTGCTGGGCTGAATGTTAGGAGACACTCCTGGTTGTTCCATAGACTAGATATCTGCCCTATATGTACTTTCTTGAACTGTCTATATCCAAGGATCCAAAGACAGCCTCCTATAATTAAAAGGTTTAACATGGCAAAGCTGAAGGTTTGATTGGTTGGTATGTTCTTGGACAAAACCTTTGGAACTAATGGTAAGTAGGTAATTAAATGGCCCATGGGCTTGAATAATAATAACCAGCCCTCCTCTTCCTCCTCTTATTTTTCCTGTTCTTCCTTCCTTCTCCCCTTTCTCCTCTGCTTCCATGAAATGGAAGGTTCTTGATAAGGCATGCAATTCAGATTCATATGGTGTTTTGCTAAGGAAAGTCCTGTGGGAGGACATGTGATATTGGAGAGAGAAGAAATAGTACACAATGGACAGCGGCATCGTACTTGCCTAGGTAGCTTTGCAATATTTTGTTAGTCTCTCATCTTCATTTTTGCTGACCTTCAATTCAATGAGAAATGCAAGACAGAGACATTCTCCTGGTATACCTGCTGGTTCTGTATGCTCCTGTTGACTCATGCTCATTTGGTTAAGGGTTGGAACTTTCTGCTAGACTGTGCCCTAACTTCTGATTCCTGTTTGCTATCCTGACATTACTGAACTGGACTGCTAGTATCTTGACAACAGAGGTTGTAATCTCCTCAAGGAACTACTTCTAAACAAGTCTACATTGCTTCGTACTATTAACCACCTTTCACCTCCTTTAGCATTTTATATAAACTCTGCCCCACAGTTACCTGGCAACAGCCAGGAATGTCTGACTCACTATAAAATGGGCTGCTTGTCCTCTCCTCTCTCTTACTCTTGCTCTTGCCTTCCTGCTCTGCTCTCTTCCCATTCCACACTTTCCACATATGCATGGCCAGCATCTATTTCTCTTCTCTTCTCTTCTCTTCTCTTCTCTTCTCTTCTCTTCTCTTCTCTTCTCTTCTCTTCCCTTCCCTTCCCTTCCCTTCCCTTCACTCCTCTCCCCTCCCCTCCCCTCCCCTCCCCTCTCCTCCTCTCCTCTCCTCTTCCCTTCCCTCCCCTTCCCTCTCCTCCCTTGCTTTCCCCCCCTGCCTTTCTCTGCCTCTACTACCCTCTCAAGTCTCTTCAGTATGCCCTAAATAAACTCTATTTTATACTATACTATCATGTGGCTGGTGTCACAGGGGGAAGGAATGCAGTAGCATGGGCCACACAGGCATCCTCTTGTCCCACACCTCACCACAAACCCACCAAAACATATTCAACCTTTCTTTATCTTTATAAACACATCAACCCCTATCTTTGGACAGTGACCTAGAAAGTGAATTGATGCATTTAAGAAAACTTATACAAAGTAAGTTTTTTTTAAAAAAATCTAACCCTATACTTCCTCCTCTTTTTCCTCTTCCTTTTCTTCTTCTGCATTCTTCTCTTTCTCACCCTCCTTTCTTGCCTCTCACTACTTTCTTTTCTCTCTATTGCAGTCTGAGAATAAATTTCAACTATAGCACCTTATTATCATCTTTTGCTTTTCTTCCGCTTTATGCTGGTTCATCCTATACACTCCTCAGTTTTTATTATGCATTTCAAATTAAATGAATAACTCTTTACAGTCAACTCATAATTAGTACATCATGAAATAGAAAGATCATACACATAAACATACACACACATACACACAAAGAGAGTCAGAAAGAGCATACCAAGAATGTAGGTAACTTGTACCTAGTTTGTAGACAACTGCATAGAAGTCAACTTCCATGAGTTGTGGCAAACCACAGTCCATCTTGAAGCTTAACTCTGTGGTTGGGATGAACTAACCAATAGTCTAGAGTGCTATCATGGTACCAGAAGATTCCAAGGGAAGTAGAACCACATTCATGTCCACAGGAGAGTGTTGTGTGAGATCATACTATAGGGATACATTTATGTTCCCTGCATTCATTTGTTCAAAAAATTGGTACATATGGTGGGATTCTTACTTCATAGTATACTTCATTTTGGCTCTGTTAAGAAGTTTTGTCCTGGCATAGTGTGAAAAAAAATCTCATAAGACCATCATATGTGGTTATCATCATTATTTCTTGTATGATATATTTTTTCTCTATTCTCTAAGCATTTATACCATCCACATCTAACTTTTTTCCCAAAGTTTGATTCACATCTTTATTGAATGCTCATAATTAATACTGTCATTCATCCTTACAGGCTACAAGCTACAGATAGGTTGAAAACTGAGAAGCCTGGTCATCTTTGCAAATTCTATTTTATTAAAGGAATAACCAGCAATGATGCACAAAGAATAATAAATTAACTGGTCATTTGACTATGTATGTGAAGTCAGGGGATAATGCCTTGTAAGAATGCATGAGGTTTCAAATTAATTTCAATAATTGCAAGAAAGAAAAGTAATAACGGAATTTCAGTTGAGATCCTGCAGTACTCTTTGGCCAAGTAAAATACTCCAGGTCTTGCCAATTCTAAGTGACAAATATCATGGTTCAGTAGTTAGTCATTATAAAAAGAATTGATGCCTCTTAATGAAAGCATGACAAATAGAGGCTCGCAGTCAAACATTTAACTGAGAATGGGATCCCCATTGGAGGAGTTAAAGAAATGACTGAAGTAGATGAAGGGGTTTGCAACACCATAAGAAGAACCACAATACCAATCAACCAGAGGTCCTAGGGACTAAACCACCATCCAAGGTGTACACATGGACAAACCCACGGTTCCTGCTACATATGTAGCAGAGGACAGCCTTGTAGGGTGCCAATGGGAGGAGAAGCCCTTGTTTCTGCCAAGGTTTGATGTCCCAATGTAGCCGAATATCAGGGCAGGGAGGAGGGAAGGGGTGGGTGGGTGTGAGAACAACCTCATAGAAGAAGGGGGAGAGGGGGGAGAGATAGAGAGTTTATAAACGGGAACCCAGGAAAGGGGATGATATTAGAAATGTAAAGTTAAAATATACAATAAAAAGAAAAAAGAAAATTCCGACTCTCAAAAGTGAGTTCCTGTGCCACAGCATTATGGTTCGCACATTGTACTTATCTTGAAGATTGGACAATGATCATCTATAAACACAGCCAGTATTTATGCTTTACCAGCTTCCACTGACAAACAGAGCAAGAAAGATGGCAAAATACACATGAAAAGTATCCTTCTGTAATTCAGATCTCTTATGATCATCTACACTTAATTGATTTCAGTATGAAAAAATAATAAATAGTTACTACAACACAATAAAGAACAATTAAATGGGTTTAAACTTCAGTGGCAAGTGGATACTGGCCCAGAATAGCAATTATGGCTCTAATGGTGAAGTGGGAGGAAGCTTAGACTGAAGCTGTACACGTGTACATTTTTGCAGAGTACTGCAGAGCATGAAAAGGCACATCTGGCCTTAAGGCTTCAGGCTACTAACACTCACCATTGCTGGAAAGTAAGATAGCCAAAAACTTCTGAGAAGAGAAATTGAGGTAGAGCAAGATGGTGGGGGCTTGTGCTGTCAAGAAATTCAGCATGATGGTTTCTTTGGATCGAGCTGTATCTGTGTAGATAGGTGAAGATAAGAGACTTGTGTTCTTGATCACCAGGTATGGTTCTTGAAACATGTATGTTACAGAGGTGCCAGGATCAAAAAGGGCTGAAATCTCTGCAAAACAGAAGGCAACAGAGCACGCTTTCAAACGTTTAGTCAGTTACTCTGGGTAGCTATAATGCCTGTTCATTGATTCCACTGCACCTAGCACTGGGTTAAGGTTGATAAAAACACACAATCTGTGTCTCAATGATTTTAGAAGCTCAAATCCATTCTTGTATGAATGCACACATGTGAAGATGTGGATTTGTGTGGATATTGAAAAGGTTGAATGTATACCCTCATCATTCTCTACTTTGTTTTTTGAGACACTGAACCTGGAACTCATGGAATTTTTAGAATGGCTGCTCATTGAGCTCAGAATTTCTTATATTACCTCATCTAGTGATCCATCTAGATTTCTAAGTGAGTGCTAAGCAACCACACTCAGACTCTCATGTTTGTGTAGCAAGCGATTTGCTGACAAAACCATTTCCCAAGCCCTGTGTAGACGTTGTTGTCCATTACATTTACAGTTGGAGGATTAATCATAATTCTCAACTCTATCTTTGTAATACTATGTTATTCAGTGAGATTGTCTTTATAAAGCACTAAAGAACATTGCTAAGCAGGTTTGAATTTGTGGAATCTCTATGTTACAAGAACTTATTATTTAGGGATAGGGAGATGGCTCAGTTGGTCATACATTTGATGCAAAATGTGAGGAATTGAGCTTACATCTTCAGCATTTACAGGTGTGACACTGTGCATATATAACTCTAGACCTGGGGAAGCGAAGACATGTAGAACCCTGATATTCATTGGCTAGTCTAGCAAATAGTCAATGCTACATTTTGAAGAGTAATTGAGGAATACACCTGTTATTGAACCTGGCCACCACAAGCATGTGTATGCACACATGAATGCCCCCCCCACACACACACAGAGAGAGAGAGAGAGAGAGAGAGAGAGAGAGAGAGAGAGAGAGAGAGAGAGCGCAAATACATAAAAAAATAATTTAACCTAAGTTCCTCTGAGTAGCCTTCATTAAATACACCTTGTGATGGTGTTTCCATCAATATGTTGAAGTACTTATTCTGCCGTAGTTCAGGCTCCCTATGAACTAAGAGTAAGTCAGTGTTTTATGGACAGATGCTTCTCTACCCTCTTTTGCATTCAACTCTGAGGTCCTTTGATACATTTTCTAATTGATATACCGCAGCTAGTAGTGTTAGTATGTCAGTAAACACAAGTAGATGATCAACTTCTAGTCTTCAGCTGATCTTTCAGCCTGGATGATGTGCACATTTTCATTTAATTCTGTAAACAACTGTTCTGAAAGTTTTCACACAACCCCAATGCATGGATATGGTTATGTTGATGAGCTAAACAGAGTCTAAATGTAGGAAAACTACTGAGACTACAAAGTCTCAGCATTGCTTGAGGGCATGGAGAATTTGGTTTGATAATGCCATGTAGCTACTACATTGCCACTCATAGAAGAAAGAGTATGGATTGCGTGAAATCATAGTTATTGTTGTTTTAAACATGGAGTGCGGGTGGTAGACCATTATATTCAGTAGCTTTGGTGTGGATAACCTCAGGGCACAGGATCATTGGTCATGTTGTTTGTATGCTATGGAACCACGTTATGTATGCCCATCTTACCTTTCTGGCAGAAAGGTCCTTCATTTGGTGAGTTGGTGCAGTCACAGGAATAGCCACTTTGTTTCTCCACACACTTGCCCCCATTGTGGCAGTTGCTGCTGTAGCTACTGCAGTGACCTGGACAGCCAGGTGTGACTCCAGACATTAACTTTGCCCTCTCTATCAGGTCTGTGTTCTGCCCATTCAAGTGTAAAGAGCGCATGCATCCAAGAAAGCCTTTCTGTCTTGATGATGTTCCTCCTAATGGTAAAAAAAAAAAAAGAAAGAAAGAAGGGAAAGCATAGAAGGTTCAGAGCTGCTGTGCATAGATATTCCTGGTAAATTACAAAAACTCTAACTGCCCCATTTCCTAAAATTCAGGCTACAT
The DNA here is from genome assembly GCF_021556685.1 of Rattus norvegicus. Lineage (NCBI taxonomy): Eukaryota > Metazoa > Chordata > Mammalia > Rodentia > Muridae > Rattus > Rattus norvegicus. The sequence continues at coordinate 9,801,536 of NC_141546.1, read as the reverse complement.
CCTGCTATGGTCTCTCTCTTTGGATAGTGTAAGAGAGTCTGCTATGGTAACAGCTTTTTCTCTTCCTTTCCTAGCTGCCAAAAAGATCTTCTGCCTTAGTATTCCCAAGACATTAGAGAACCTTAAGTTAATCTAGAAGCTGATGATGTCTAGAACACGTAGCATAGAACATATATTATAGGACTTATCCCTGTGTCCTTGAAAAGCTGTAAGAACAAGATACTTCCTTTTTTTCCCTTGGACCTAAGAGCTCCTCATGCTCATTTCTGGGCCCATCAGACTTTTGTGATTTTAATAGCATTACTCTCCCAGGGACACTCATTCTAAGAGTAATTTCATATCAGCTTCCTTCTGTGTACGTGTAACATCTAATTACATGAGAGTAAAATCTTTGTGGTTACAGCTGTGTTGCTATTGTCAGTTCTGCTGAACTTTTCTGTAAGCTCCTAGTAAAAGAAAGGATGTTAAAGAAAATTTAAGTAACGGTCAGCAATGTAATTTAGTTTGTAGAGTGGTTGCCTGGTATGCATGAAACCCTGAATTCAAATCACAGTACGACTGAATGAACTGTGCATGGTAGTACACATAAATAATCTTAATACTGAGGATAAAAGGTCAGAAAGAGCAGAAGTTGACAGCTATCTTTGGCCAGCTAGGGATACATGAGACTTGTTTTAAAGAAAAATTGTATCAAAGGGGGAGATAGTGAGAAGGAAACAGCTCCTATAAAAATGCTAAAGCATGAATATTTACATGACCATGATATCAGCACATGAATAAAATATGGAGTTTTATGTGACCTACAGCATCTTTTACCTGAAATAAAAGAGATAGAGTCAGATTATGTACACCACATAGTCAAAGCTTCAACATATTCCCTTATGCTTATGCAGTACAGGAAAATGCACTGGAAGAGAGAAAGACGGGTATTGGTGTTCAGCTCCATGTCAGCCAATTTTAGCCATTGGGAAATGAGTTGTATAAATGTAAGCTATTTCATCTATTATTCCATGTGCTTTTAGTAATGCTTACTGCACATTATGAAAGACATGTTTTATTCAATTATTGCTGTGCTCTGAAACTTCTCTTGAGTCTTCACCTACTGTGGGCAATACTGAGAATTCTGAGAGATCCTAGAAGAAGAACAGAGACCTGTTCTAGCTTTAGAAAATAAATGATTAGAATCTAACCCTTGAGCTCAAGGTTACATCATAAATGAGTGGTGAGTCTTAAAAATCGTTGCATTATGCAAAGTTTACAAATGACAAAAAGAAGGAAGAATAGGAGAGAGGGAAAAAGAGAGGGTTATAGGAAGAGCAGGAGAAAACACTGAGTGCAAAAGAAAAAAAACAGTTATTCCCTGTATCTATTGGATCTCATAACTGAAACTCTTATCTAGTACCCTATGCTATAATTCTATTAAATTTGGTTATGCATCAGCAGTTCTCAATCTGTGGGTCACAACCTCTTTGGGAGTGATCCAACCCCTCACAAGGTCACATAGCAATATTCTACATGTCAGGTATTTACATTATGACTCTTTACAGTAGCAAAATTACAGTTATGAAGTAACACTGAATATAATTTTATAACATGAGGAATTATATTAAAGTGTCATAGCATTAGGAAGATGCTACACTAGTCTAGAAATGTCTAGATCTGTATATGTGATTATCAAGTTAGAGTAGCCATTTTAAGTTTGCTGTCTTAGACAATAAATATATCACAAAGGACAATATAGCCGTAATATGAAACCTGAGAGATGGGTCAATTGGTAAAGTGCTTTACCTGGCAAGCATGAGGACCTGAGTTTGATCAAAGACCAGTTGTAACCCAGTTATATGGTGTATGTAATCCCAGTGATAAGATGTGAGGCAGAGATAGTAATATCTTTGGCAACCCAAAAGACAGGTGGCCTACTCTATATGATAAAGTTACAGGACAATACGGAACATTGTCTTAAACAAATTGGGGATGGTGACTAATGACTATTCTTAGATCTCTATATGCAGTACTATACTGGGCATGTGATCACATGCATTTGCATGTGCATTTACATAAACAAACATGCACACATAGCCATGTATACATACATAGGAAAGGAGGATAAGTTAAAGGGATGATAGGGAAATTCATGACATGAAAAATACTGAGCACTATAAATGGTTAGAAATGGCATGATGGTTAGAAATATGCCTTCCTTACTCTATCACAGGTATGGTGGTTCCCTGCCAGACTCAGGATTCAAAAGCCAGTTTAGTCTTTCCACCTCATGATTTCATTTCAGGACATAAGATGTAGACTATTGCTTCGGCTCTCTAATTGCCTTACTGCTGTCATACTCCCTACCATGATCATCATGGACTCTAGCCATCCTCAGCCATTAGCATAAAGTAAGCATTTTCTTGGTCATGGTGACTGATGTTCACTGTTTGAATACAAGTAACTAAAAATAAAAATGCTGGGGCACATGGCTAATCTCTTGCTCTGAAATAATGGGAAGATTGAGATTGTTTCAAGTTCTAGTGCAATGCAGACCAAGAGGCCAAACCTGACTTGCACTGTCTTGTCTGTGTGAATTTCAGTGATGAATAATCCTTTAACCACAAGATAAATCAACGGTATGTACAAGTCTATCGCAAAGAAAGGTTCATTATTCTTTTCTGGAGGTTACATAAAATAAAAAAGGGAGGATTTATGGAGTAGAAGACTTGCCTTTGTTTTTCTGACTCTCTATAGTCACTCCCCTCCATGGATTTGACTAATTTTTCTGTCTATTATTAGTCTAATTTCTTTCCAATCAGAGTTTGCAAATGCAAGATCTACTGTACATTTTCTTATGTGTTGTTTAGTCAACAATTTTAGAAATGGAGAAAGGGTGGTTAGGGTAATTTCTCAGGTAAAAATGAACTTCTGAATGTAGAGACATGGAAAACTCACTGTAACTTTTCCGAGACAAGAACCTCATGACCCTTCTGCATACTGACAGAACAGAATAAGATGAGATATTATGTAATATCTTGTACAGTAAACTACAGTTGTGTTTTTACCAGTCTGTTTTATTTTTTCAATGAAGAAAACACTATAGAATAGATTATTTATCTTATAAAAAGTGTACAGCCTAGCCTAAACATTAGATAATTTTAAGAGGATACATACCATCCAACTAACATAAAAATACGTACTCATCCATGTATATGAACACAGAACAGAAACACATGCACTAGAGTATACCTAATCACACATCTATACATGTATTTATATGTATATACATAGGCAATACAAACAAGGATGTAGACATATATGTGCAGGCTCAGAGGGACCATAAAAACATATGTACACACATACAGGTACACAGAGAAATCATAAAAACAATGCACAAATATATTAGCTGCACACATAGAAACACATGTATACATTGTTTTGGAGGACAATTTATGAGTCAATTTTCTTCTTCTACCATGTGTATTCTCGAAATTGATCTCAGATTGTCAGGTTTGGCAGCAAATTCCTGTATCTGTTGACCCAATTTTTAGTTCCCAAGTTGCCAATGTTTTAAAAAAAGAAATTATTGCAAAATTACAATGTATCTTCCATTGATAAATCAGATGGCAGTGTGCCAGCTTTCTCCCTTGCTCCTTTCCAAACCCCTACCCAGATTTGCTGACTCTGCACATACATATTTCTGTTATCGATCTACTATATTTTCTGATTAGTTGTTTTGCATCTTGATATACATATAGTTGTTGAGTGACTTTTACTCTCAAATTATAACATTCCTTCTCAGAAATCTTATTAAGACCAATGACATTAACAGAATTTGCACTATTGACAAACTATTCACAAGGCCCTCCCAAAGGATATATAAGTAATACAGTTGTGAGAACAATATCTATTTTAACTTCCAACTTCCACAATAAGATGCATGTAAGGCATGATGAATGTAGCCTTTGGGAGCCAACTTCTATACCCAAGTTACCTGTCTGTGAAGCACCTATCTGAGACACAGGTATTGCTATTAGCATGACTCATCTATAGCCCTATAGGAAACTGTAAACTCACTGTCCTAGTAAGGTAGACTTGAATGCAGTTGGTTCTTTGGTTTGCAGGTTTTAGCCAGTCTAGGATGAACACACAATTCTTTATGTCTGCCAAGGAAAATTCACACAACAGTTTTCTGTAGATTCAAAATAATAAAAAACATAACATTTATACTTAGAGTAGTTTATAGCCATTCTTTAATGTTTCAATATGGATCTGTAAGTTTCTTAAGAATCAAAATAATCCCAAATCTAAGTATAGCCATTTCTAACATGTTTGTGTGATACAATTCATTTGAAGTTCATCTAATTGATAATGGACAAGAAAGTGGTGTTGCTAGCTTTCACTCCACACACTAGAAAAAGGTGATTTTAAAAAGCTTATCTTGACTATGAATAAGAGTCAGACAAACATTACAGGGGAAATCTGAGAATGAAATCATGTCTGGTGACTGGCAATACAACAAAAAAAAACTCATATTCCTGAATCTGTGAGCTGAGCTGTTATATTAAATAATTGAGGTTAATACAACAGCAAAGAGAGTCTACTTTCATTTGCTTCTCTCTTACATAGTTTCCTATTCTGTGAAATATACCCACATTCATTTATCCTTCTGGCTTCTGACAACAGTCTTGTTAAGAATAAGGCCATTGGTTGGATGGTGTAGCTGGAAGCAATTTGGTCTCATTTGGCCCTAGAATACGGTGAGTTCATTCGGATGGTGTTTCTTTGGAATAACCTCCTAAAAGGTACTGCCTTCATTTCAAGACTGATTTTTCATTATATGTTATTTAAGTTGATTAAAAATTCAGTGAGTTGCACAAGCATGTGTATGGGACTGGAAGAGACATCTTGATAGTGTTGTAGTCTAGTTAGTCTAAGGAACATGCCTACTTCTCTTATGCTTCTTTCTCCAGTGAGTCCTACTGTGCTTTAGAAATCACTGAGCTTCATTGAGTTTGTATTGATGAATGTGAAAAGGAGGGGAAAACTGATGGATGTCATCTTAGTTTATTGCTTTATGTCTCACTGTTTAGTGTTTAGTGACAGGTACTCTAGCAAACATTATCTGACCAAAGATACTTGAAGTCACAATATTTTCATTTTTGTTTAATTCATGTGAGCAATGAATGAATGAAAGAATGAATGAATGTTATGCTTAGTCATTTCCCTTGTTTGTTCTCCAGTTGTTGTAATAAAATATCCCAATAAAAGGATCAGGGAAGAAAGGGGTTATCCAGTTTACAATCCTATGTAGAATCCATTACAGGGTAAAGTAGAGTGGCTGGAACTTGAAGCAGTTACTCAGGCCTATAGACAAGGAGAGAGAGAGAGAGAGAGAGAGAGAGAGAGAGAGAGAGAGAGAGAGAGAGAGAGAGAGAGAGAGAGAGAGAATACCTACATGCTTACTTTCATCACATCATCTCCTCTTTTATTTAGAGGAACCATCTGACAAATGTTCATGGGCTCTAAAGAATGGCCTTTATGTCTGTATCCCTGCACAAGTCCTGGAGTCTCTTTTTTCCTCTGGTTTCCAATAGTTCCCTTGTTGCCAGCATTGACTTGCCCAAATATGACTCTGATTTAAGAAAGCGATAGTACAATAATGGTTTTTCTGTTGCTAAGTTTCATTTCATTGTCTCCTTCTCCCCTTCTCCCTTTCTCCCTTCTTTCTTTCTTTATCCCATTACTTCCTCCTTCACTTTTCATCTACCATTGAATGTTTAGTAATTTATTTACTATATGAACTTCTTCATCCACAGCCACTAATTGCCCTCCCTATAGAAGCTTTTTATCTGTCATAGTTAATCTTTTTTTTAAAAAGATTTATTTATTTAATGTAATGAGTACACCAAAGCTGTCTTAGACACACCAGAAGAGGACATCAGATCTCATTACAGATGGTTGTGAGTCACCATGTGGTTGCTAGGATTTGAACTCAGGACCTCTGGAAGAGCATTCAGTGCTCTTAACCACCGAGCCATCTCACCAGCCCTGTCATAGTTAATCTTAATTGCTAATTTGACATATCTAGAATTTCAGAGGTGACAAGTCTCTGGCATGTTTGTGAGGGAGTTACTAAACTGTAATAATTGAGAAGAGAAGATCTAACCTAAATGTGGATGGCACCACTTCCATTATCTCCTTTCTAGGACTGAATAAAAAAAGGGAGAGAGAGTGTGGGAGGAGAGCATCAACATGCATCTCTATGTACCCACTTATGAGGCATACAGGAGATAAACCTTTCAGTCTTGAACTCCATTTCCATTCAAACAGAAAGACAATCATTTCTTTATGCCAGATATTTCTCTATCACTGTCTCATTCAGAATACTAACTCATAGTCCAAGGGTAAGACCAGAAGTTCAGACTTCCAATATTCACAAAGCTGCTGGAAGTTTTGTCATGGCAGCCACTTTTAATCTTATCACTCCATCATGCTTCAAGGGACAAACTGGTTATATACACCAACCAAATCATGCATTCAATATGAGATGTTTTCTCAGAAACACACTACAAAATTATCAACAAATGTTCTTGACATTCTTCTCTATCCTCTATACACATGCATGCATTCTAATGTGTAATACTGTACAGGTTTGCACATACTTATGAAAGCATGCATTAAAACATAAAAACCCACACCCTTCCCACACCCAAAACCTAAGAAAGTAGAAATAATGAAACTGATAACAGTTCCAATGGTGAGATTATACCTTAGCTACATACTATACGTTAAAAGCTACATTCCATAAACTTTCGTGTATTCTGCTATGTCAATGCATTAGACAACCTGTGTATATTAAAAATGACCCTGATATATCTTGGTGACAAAACAGTGTCAAGTTACATTATTGATTCCGGGAATCCATCAAGTAATGAGTCACCAATCAGCATATTTCATGTTGTCACCTTGAAAAAGCAAAGCAGTGCTAGGAGGTACATCATATTTTTTAAGACACAGAGCCTGTGCATGGTCCACAGAAAGCACTAATGATTAACAGCAGAGGTCCAGTCACCAAAATCCTGCAAGAAGCTCTACTTTGATTTAAAAATCTTTCCATGGCCAACTGTTTCTGGATAGGCATGTCCATCAGTACTTAAGCAATGCCATACTCAAGCTATTACAGTAAAGACACACACTCCAATAATGACATCCTTTCCTACCTATTAAAGATATGCATGTAGTGTCTCCACATTTCTGGGTGATATCAAACACAGTTTTTCATTTGGGCTAATGGCTAATGTTGCTAATTGGAAAAATAGAGATTCATCTGTTAAAAGATACTCAATGAGGGGTTGTCAGGCTGAAATGTGGGCATTTCTTGATTATGTTAATACTTGTGGGAGGATCTAACATAAAAGTAGGTGACACCACTCTCTTGTCTCAGGTTCTAGACTACATAAAAGACCAGAAGGTGAACTGAAAGTAAACATGCACATATTCATTCTCTCTCTGTTCTTTATTGTAGAAGTGTGCAGTTGCTTCAAGTCCCTGCCTTTCCTTTATCTACTGATGGATTCTAACCTGGAATTGTAAACTGAATAAGCCCCTTCTTCCCTGATGCTTTTGTTGGGATATTTTATCACAGCAACTGGACTGGAATCTAGTGAAATTACTGAGCAACACATTTCTTGATTCATTCACTGTTTCATTCATTTTAATTCATCTCAGATGAATAAAACAAAAATAAAAATGTTGGAACTTCAATTGTCTCTGACCAGATGACATTTGCAAATGTACCTATCAGTGAACACTGAAGAGTGATACATAAAAAAAAAGATTAAGATGACCTCCAACACTTTTTTTTCTTCTCTTCAGTTTCATCAAAATAAAGTCAACAAAGCACAATAATTTCGAACATGGGACTCACTGGAGAAAGAAGCATTACAGAAGTGGGCATGCTCCTTAGACTGACTTTGAGTACAACTCTATCAAGATGTCTCTTCCACTCCCATCCACCTTGAATAATTTATTAGATTTCTGGTCAAGTTTAGTATCTGCTGATGAAAAGTTTTGATACAAAACTCTCTTGCCTCTTTTCAGACTTAACTTGCACAAAGTTCACATTATTTCTGTTCTTCTGATAGTTGAGTAAAAAACTAGTCCTTTAGATTCTTCTTCAGCCATACTGACTCATAAATCCTGCCTGATGATAAATTAGACTTTCACATGGAGTGCAATTTATAAAAAACTATAAAATACATGAACTGATTTCACTGAAAATAAGCTAATAAATCTTGATGAATAGTAAACTTCCTTCAAAAAGTAAAATATGATGCTTAAATAGAACTGAGGCAGTGAAATAAATGTAAAGTTTTTCAGCAGTAAATTATATTACTTATAGGAGTGATTAATTATCTAAAGGACAGACACTCATAAGAATGTTTTAAATCACTCAATATTAGTTTCTGCTGGACATATACAACACAGCTAAGGAAGACACATGCACAGCAGGTTATGAAGTGAAAATCTGATGTTCCTATATTCTAGTATTTCCTTTCATTTAGCATGTATGTTTTCAGTGAAAATACTTGCAGATTCAAAAATTAAAGTAGCCCACATATAAAGGAAGCAAATAATGAATGTACATGAAATGAAGATGAAGTTGTATAGATGGTGGTAAGCTATACATTATTGGTCCTGGTGGAACCCAGCTGAAAAAAGACATGTAGAATGGTTAATGTATAATTTATTCATAGTTCTGCCTAAGCAGGCAAATTCAAGTTTTAAATAGTTAGCATGCGTCCTTACTTTTTATAATATATCAACATTTAAAACCTAACTTGTATTTAAAGATTTACTTTAAGAGCTCTCTAACTTATATTTTCAAAATTACTGTCTACTACATTATAGCACAAAGTTTGTACTTATTATTAGAACTGGAATAAAATATCTAAAATACTCCTCCTAACATACACATAAACATGGATATATACATGTACACACAAGATGTGTATACACATTCACACATACACATGAGCGCCATGAAAAGCAGTGACATTTCTTAGTTATAACTTCCATCCTCACTACCCAACAAGTGTGCAAAAATAGAATTAGCTAACCCATTACCATTGATGGAGAAATTGAGGGAGGGAGGAGTGAAGGAGAAATGGGTAAATAAATGAAGGGACAAATTCAAACCACAACTTTTGAATTCTGAATCCTTCAACTCAATTTTAACAATGGCCACCTTTTTAGAGAACATCCTGGTACTAATGTGTACTGACAGAATGAACAACTGAAGACATCTCCTCTACATACAGCATCAAGTCTACCCCAATGACGTGAACTCATAGAATATCAAAATTTTAAAAAAGTGACAAAGATAGAGATATAGTGAAAGACTCTAGTTCTTACTGAAGTATAAGAGCTATTAAGAGTCTTGGTCTGGTAGAGAGTAGGTAGGTTATGAGGTTCCTGTGAAGGACCTTAGGGGCTTTCACCAGTCTTACACCCACTGCTTCAGGACAAGAATTAGGCCAAGAACCAGCTTCTTGCCTCAGGTCAAGGTTAGGCCAAGTTCTATTTTCCACCCAAAGTTCTAGGGAGGAGCAGGCACATTCTTGAAAAATGGCAAAATGCACTGACTGATAGTTTCCTGACCCTCTGATCCCAGAAAGAGTTCAAATACATGTCATATGTTTGCTTGCCAATAGATTCAAAGATCAATATGCTTAGCCAGTAAGTTTAAACTGTAACCTTGCTGGTGTAAACTCTACCCCTAAAAAATATAAAACCAGCATGTTATAGCCATTCAGGGTCATCTTCTAGTCACTTGCCACGAAGGGCTGACCCTTTGTGAATGTAGGGTCAACCCCTACATGCCAGAAAAATTAACCTGCCTTTGCATCGAACTTCATTCTTGTGTCACTTGGGGGTGTCCCAGTAGTTCAGACTCACTTCCAGCCTTACAGTAGCCCATTTGCTAGAATACTTGTCTTCTACTCATAAAGCTCTGGGTTTGGTTCACAAATACTGAATACACCAAGCATGGTTGTGTACAATTTCAATCCCACTATTCCTCTAATGGTAGTTAACTCATATCTCCAAGGCCCTAACATGAAACACTAATTAAGAAAATGCTCTACAGACTTACCTACAGGACAAACATTTGCTTAACTGAGAGTCCCTCCTTCAAGTGTCTCTATCGTGGGTTATACCAAAGAACTAGCCAGTACACTTCCCAGTGTTTACTACTGAAAATTGAAGTTAAATGGATTAGTCAAACTATTTGATCACAATGTTAAAAATACTTTTCACTAGTCAGGTATCACTAAGAAGAGTGAAGAGCTGGAGTCTCTATGCCTACACTGTAAACTTCTATTCTAATGATTCAAAACATAAAATTCTATTAATATCTGAAAATATCTATTAATATCTGCATGAGCAGAAATGTTAGCAAAAGAGTCTCAGAAGGCCACTACATTTGTGTAAGAGTAGCAAAAACTTTATTGTGAAGACCATAAAGCTACAATAAGATATATGTAATTAAAAATAATACCATATTTTTTTTTACTTTTTGAAAAAATCTAGGAATTGTCCTTGAGCTAGAGCACAAATCTATCTTGTAGGTATTTGGCATAAAGATGATGTAAATGTCTCCTACCTACAAACAACTGGCTAGTCAAATGAAGTCGGAAATAGGCTTCCTCTGAGGCCTCCCTCAAACTCAGTGGAAGGTTGTCCACCTGCAGTGAAGTCTCCTTGACATTTCTCTCAGCCCGGATGTAATGCCATTGATTGTCATTCAGAGGATAAGGAGACTGGACAAGGAGCTCCACAGGGCCATTCCCAACATCAATGGTGAATGTGACCTCAGAAGGAGCTGCAGCAAAAGAAGAAAGAACGATAAAGGCCATTGTCAGTGTGTTCTAGTCACAAGAATGTTCAGAATGTTTAGTGAAAAGATTTATATGTCTCCATCAATGTGAAGAGGATGTTTCTAAGCTGCCTATAGCACTGGATCACTATCGTAAGCATAGTGATAGTGATAATTATAGTGACTATTTGATGATTCTGGCAATAGAGGAAAGGATGGTGGTAGAGTTGGTGCCAATGGAGACAGTGATGGTATTTTTGTTAATGCTGGTGGTAATGGTATCTATACAGTTTAACAGAGAAATCACGAATTAACTTTGTATAAAGTACAAAGTACAGTTTTTTTTCTTTATTCATTTTCACCATTTAAGCAACTCTGGGAAAGTCACAATTTTCATCAGTTATCAAGGAGAAACGGTCAGAAAAAAAAGCATCAAAAATAGAGATATCTGTTTGTACAGGTAAAGTTTCTTAACAAGTCACCCTTGTCATTATCTCATCCTCTGAAGACTTTATAAACACAAAAATGAGAACAGTTCATTTTAAGCCTAGCTTGAGGAAATAGTGGTCTCCTGAGTACCAGCAGCCTTCACTTATCACATCTGGGTTCCTTCTTAGGTCTTTCTAGCTTTTTCTCTTTCCTTAGCCTAAAGTAGCAACTGTGTTTTTGACTATGGCATAAACTCTCATGTTAGAGATCTCTATGCTCAATAAAACCTGAGTCTATGCCTCCCCAGGCTCTAACCTTATTAGAAAGCTGCTCTTGTAAATGAAGCTCAGTCGTAGAGAGCTTCTGGTAACTGAAAACAGAAACCTTTGCTGTCATGTGAGTCCTAACCTTAAAGAGAAGCTAGAAGTTGGTGCCTGCAAACAACAAAAAGAGGGATGACAGCATAGACTACAGAACAACCCTTGCCTGAAGAAGTTCTTATTTCATATTTCAGTTTTCTTACCTAAAAATTGAGAATAAAAATACAGCTAGCTATAAGGTTATCTGTATGCTTATCTTGATCACATTCTTTGAATTGTTCATGAAATGAAGTAGGTGCTTATAAGTGATGGTTTTATTATATCTGTAATGTGCAATTGCTAGTTATGGCTGGGTATGACAGTAAGACATGGCTCCTAGAGCATGAGCTAGAAGGATATGGATTTTCCTGAGTGTTGATGGTTGCTGTGAGCGTAAACTTGTCTAATAATATTCTTATTTTACTCCATGTTTCTCCTTTGGATAATGTTCTCCTTGTCAATGATCGAATAGTTAATTGAGGTTAATGATTGAATAGTAATCAGAAACAGAATCAGGGAAGCAAGATAATCCTCACCAAAATGGTGATGACCTTCAGGACAGCCCTTAAGGGTATGGGACAGAACTCTGAAAACATGAGGAGTTCAAGAGTACATAAATCAGTATAAGAACTGTCATTTACAGGATTGCTCAGCTATTCAAAATAAAAGGATACAATATTAATTGTATGAGGGCACCTTTCAAGCACCTGAAAGAATATACAAAGCTGCACTAATGAGTCAGCTTAGTCCAAATGATACCAAGGAAGTACACAGGATTTCATCTATAGAAGAAAAAATTGAATTATTAAAGTGAAAGGAATAGTTAAAAACACAAGGCTCAGATAGATGGTTGTATAATATTAATGTTAAAATGATGTTATCCTTCATGCACATCATCAACTAAATTTGATCCAGATACTCTACTCCATAAAGGATGTAGTTATATGCATTACCTAAAAGGAGGTTGGGGACAGACAAAATGTCTGGTATCAAGAAAAAAAAATACTTTCTTGATGATATTCCTACTTTCTGAATTGCTCAATACTTTCCAATAATAACCCTTGGATTTCTGAGACAGAAAAGCAAAAAGAATCTAAATGCTAAAAGAATATATTGAGTTAGCTGAAAATAATGAAAAAATCAACACAAACAAGAGCTCAATAAATTGCAATACACACAACACACACACATATTTGTATATACGATGTATTATATTTAAAGCTAACTTTATCACATAAAATGGCATCTATATCTAGTCTTGGCAACCACAACTGGTGTGCCTAGCAAATCATATGTTAAAATCATATGTTTGCTATGTTAAAAATAAATGCTACGTAAAAAAATACCTGCTGTCTACTTCATTTGTCAAATATGCTGTGTATTTCATTTTATATATCTGAAAGTCAAGGGGATAAAGTCATGGAATTATCAAAAGGGAACCTGGGGTAAAAGATTAAACTGATATGCAATTTCTCAGGAATATAAATAAGAGACTGAGTGTGCTTTGTTCTTCAAGAGAGCAATCTTGTCATTCTTCTACCATTCCCATTCAACCCTTCCTCAGGACCCTCAAGCTGAGGTTGAAACTCAGCATGTGATTATTCAGTGCACATAAGTTCATTTACTTTACAAACTCATACACTTAAAGAATAGGACAGAAAGAATCAGACTGAACAAAAAATGAAAATAAAAACAATGACACCCTTGAGTTATTAATGTTTCTGCATTCTTGTCTTTCTACTTTTTATGCTTGTCTATGAATGTGGAGATCCACATGTGTGTGTGTGTGTGTGTGTGTGTGTGTGTGTGTGTGTGTGTGTGTGTGTGTGTGTGTATGTATTTAGGAATGATGGTATGTATGTATGTGTTTAATAAATAGAAAAGTAGATACATAGGTAGGTAATAGATGGGTAAATAATAGTTAAATAGGTAAGTAGATAGATAGATAGATAGATAGATAGATAGATAGATAGATAGATAGATAGATAGATATGCATATACTTGTCGGAGCATATGGAGGCTAGAGATCACCTCAGATGTTGTTACTCCAGTGCTATCTACTATACTTTTCTGAAGCAGTTTCTCGTTACCCTGGGCTCACAGATGAGGTTACACTGGTTGACCCAGGGGTGTCTAGGGAATTATACTCTCTCCTTCTCTCAATACTGGGATTACAAGAACAAGATACCACAGTTGAATTTTCACTGAAGGTCAAATTCAGGTTCTTATGCTTACAAAGCAATTGCTTGTCAGTTAAATCATTCTCCCAGGACTGGTTTCTGTTTGTGTTTTCATTTTTTCAATTATTATTACTTAATTTTATGTGCTTAAGTCCTTTATGGGCAAGTATGTTTTCATGCAACATGGATGTCTCATATTTACGGAAGCCAGTTTGAGGCAATTTGCATTACCATGTAAATGGCTGGAATTATCATGTAAATGCTGGGAACTGAACAGGTCTTCCATAAAAACAAGTGATGTTAGCCATTGAGCCATCTTTCTGTCCTTAGTATCTATTTTTTATTAAAGATTTGAGTAAAATTCTCCCTAAATGCTTAGTCTAAGTTTCCCATCAGACAGGATACCATTACAGGAAGCTTGTAGCTCAGCTCTGCCTGACACATTCTGTCTCCATTCTTGTCTGTACTGACCTTGGCTAGACCATGAATCTTGTGTACTATATGATCTGATTGCTGTCTCTCACACCAAATAGTCTGCAAGCTGTAGAACAACGATTTTTAACCTGTGGGTTGAGACATTTTTGGTAGAAGGACCCTTCCTTTATGGTCATATATCAGATACCCTGCATATCAGATATTTACATTATTATTCATAACAGTAACAGATAGCAATGAAAATAATTTATTCTTGGAGTCACCACAACACAGCTCTATTAATGGATGGTGTTATTAGAAAGGGTAAGAACTACTGTTGTAGAGGAAACATTACTTATCACAGACACAAACACAGACACTAGCAATGGTGCTTGGGTATAGCAAACTCTTTCTTGCTTTCTGTGAAGTACCACCCTCAGCATGGAGACAGGTTCTGAGAAAAGACATGTCTAGGAGTGGCAAAAGAAATGATTTGAAGTCAAACTTCAAACGGTGTGTCTAAGCTGGCTGTATTGTACAGAAATGTCTTTTGGAACTGCCCTCTCCCTCTCAGGTCTCCTTCTCCCTCTCCTTCTTCCCCCCCACCATGTGTGTGTGTGTGTGTGTGTGTGTGTGTGTGTGTGTGTGTGTGTTCTACTCTGTGCTAGAAAGATTTTTCTTACTATTCTAAAATCTCTCTGGTTAAGACAACTCTTTCATGTAGAAAAATTCTCAAAGCTATGTGGACAACTCAAGTGTTTTCTGACCAATGTCAGAAAAGGTGTTATAAAAAAATTATTCACTTTTTTGACTAAGTTAGAAATACAGTTAGAACAATTCGTGAAGAGCTATTTTTGCTCTGCCGAGATCTCCAGAGAGCTCAGGTCTCTCTAGAGAAAATTCTAAAATTTTTCTGCTAGCTCATTTCAATGCAGACCAAAAGCCCAGTTATTTTATTTACATATCAATTTAGTTATTTATTTCAGGTTCACTTTTGCTTATCCTATGAATCAACATCCTGTGAACCCAGCCCTTTGATTCTCAGGAAACAGCAAGCATACGGTATTTTTTTTTTAACTATGAAAAAGAATTGAGAGATGTGTCAGCTTTTGTTAAGCACAGATGATAAGCTAGTTGGGGGGACTCTGCCCTGAAGTTGCCATTTCCAACACACCTGGGCCTAACCTTGCTCTGTGTTAGGATGACCCTCAACTCAAGGATATATCTGTCTTTGTAAGCATAAACAAAAAAAAATTAGCTGAGTGTGATCTTTTAGTATCACCACTTCATAAATCTTTTTATCTCCTTTCTTAGTAATTTTCCTACAAGTTGGCCCATACTACCACTGCTTTTGTTCCTTCTGACTCGCAAAGCCCTTCATATAATTCATATTGCATAGTTAAAAAAGTGTATCTTTCAAATGCATGGAGAATCGCACTAAGGTTCTGTCACAGGGGCATTAACCATGTCACTTTGTCCACTACAAGGCCATTCTAGGCTGGGAAGCAACTGTGGAGGAACACGTGCTCAGTGCAAATCCAGCCCCCAGCCCTGTGCTTGTGTACATACAGATGTGGCGAAACCAAGACTGCACTCCTCAAAAAGAACATGTGCTGGTCCTGCATTTATCTTCAGCTGCTTTTGATTTTTACACCTGGGTTCCAGGATCCTTGTAAAACCTTTTTAAATGTTTAAATGTTTATCATCACTTTTCTTTATTTCAATAACTAATAATGTTTAAATCAATCATTCCTCCTCAATATGAAAGAGAATCAGTAAAATACAGTGTAACTAACATTATAGTAATTAATGCACGGAATAAGCCATACACTGCTAAGCATTTTCCATCACTGGATTCAGTTGAGCCTCATTAAACATGTTAAAGATGACAATTTCATCAATGAAGGAACTGAACACAGGTATAAAGTTGTCATGGTGTCTGTAATTACTAAGATTTAAACCTGGCAATATGTTCCAGAGCTTATACTTTTAACCCATGCCTTAATATCTTATATAGTTTATGTAGCCTCCCATGACTATGAATGCATAGTAGAAGTAAATACACACTGTTGCATATAAGATGCATGAGTGAACAAATGAATGAGTGAATGAATGAATGAATGAATTGGTACAGTAAGCCTACATCATATACTCCAGACTTTGTGATAGGCCTCAGGGGCAACCACATAATTTCATGGAACTGGATTTGTGATGCAGTCACACTAGCAAACTATCTCGAACTTTTCTATGCAACTATCTCACAGGAACATTTTCTCATGATTTGCTCCTTTATTGTCCAAGACAAATTTAAGAGGCCTTTGGATGGTGTCCATCAAGCCAGACCTAGATGCCAGGATGTTCAAAAATGAATGAAACATGATGAGCCTACTACTCTATTTTGTGAAGATTCTCAAAGGAATAGCCTGTAGAGTGGAATTCTTAGTAAGAGTTTGAAGAAGCGAAGTCTAGGAAAGGCCCTTGTTGTTTTATTACTCCACAGTAGGAATATATCACTGTACCCCAAAAGGAATCCTTTCATTCCTACTCTCTAGTGCCCTTCTCACTACTTAGTTCAAAGTTTCGTGAGGAGACATTCGTGCATTCTTGACTATTCATCCAGGGCAGGGATGGTGACACCTCTGTATTGTGCTGGTCAACTCATTAGTGAACTATACAGCTAAAAAAGTTGAGTGGATTTATGAACGTGTTAGAGTCCATTTATGAGAAGGTATAAGATTCCCATGGCTAGTTAGCTACTCTAATAGCCTGTGATCTCATTTATTAAATGATAAATATAAGTTCAGTAAACAATGCTTAACTGCTTTAGAGATACGGCCTCTTGAAAAGTCAATAGCTGCTTTTATTCTTGTATTTCACAAACACATTCTGATACATTGTTGCTAGAATTCCCTGAAGAACCCAAACCTCAGACCTGGATAGAAATAATTTTGTCTTCTTATTTGATTTAAAATTCTTGACTCTTCACTGATAAAAGCAGGAAAAAGAAATTGGTGGAATAGAGAAGGTGTGTTGATCCCATGTCTAGCCTCTTCTGATCCTTGTCCCTGTGGACAACCTTAATACTCATTGTGATAGTTAATCTAAATTGTCACCTTGACATGACATAATGTCCCCATACTGAAAAATGGGAATGTTCATGCAAGGTTTGGCTCAGCAGTTAAGAGCACTGACTGTTCTTCCTGAGGTCCAAAGTTCAATTCCCAGCAACCACATGTGGCTCATAACCATTTGTAATAGGATCTGATGCATTCATCTGGTGTGTCTGAAGACAGCTACAGTGTATTCACATACATAAAATGAATAAATAAATCTTTTAAGAAAAAATGATTAGGTTAGCAGACCTTAGAAGATCTTCTCTAAATATAGGCTATATAATTTCTTAGGGTTTGGAATATCCTCAGCTAAATAAAAATTTAAAATTAAAGGAAAAAAAAAACAGACAAAAGACTGAGCACCAGCATTTACTTCTCTCTGTGCCCTGATTACAGATTCAGTGTGACTATCTGTTCTAAATGTTTTGGTACCATGCCTTCTCTGTTATTAAGAACTATATACTTAAGTTCTGAGCCAAAAAGAACCCTTTGTCTCTTAAGTTGTTTCACTAAAGTATTTTCCACAACAAGAAAAATAGCTAATCAGACTGTCTTCCCTATCTGCAAGTTGGAACAGTAATCACAGTGATGCCCAGAGATAATAAATATTGTTTGATTGATGATGAGAACATAGTTTATTATAAAACCAATCTAATCATTTATCAACACAGTGAAATTTAATTATTAGTAATTTTAACTTTTATGATACAGAGTACTCTGGGGATGGGACTATAGCTAATCTGACCTACTAAATTTGCTAAAAGAAAATTCCAAATAAACGGTGTACAAGGTTTCTTGCCATAAACACTTTAGCATAAAAAAGTCCATCTGTGAGGGAAGAACATGAGTGGGAGAAGGGAGGAAGTGGAGATTGGGTCAGATAGGGGGAAAGAAGGGAGAGATCTCAAACTGACAGGACAAAGAACAATGAACGGAAATATGCAGCTATGAGGGTGGGGTAGGGGTGGAAGGATAAAATCTCTAGAAAGTCCCAGAGAACTGAAATGTGAGAGGTTCTAGGATTCAATGGGGATGACCTTAGCCAAAATGATCAACAGTGGAGGAAAAGAACCTGAAGAGACCACATCTAGTGGCTCACAATAGAGGAATGGATTCACTGTCATACATTCAAAAATTTTGACCCAATTTTGTTCCCGTCTAAAAGAAATACAGGGACAAAAATGGAGCAGAGATTGAAGGAAAGGCTACCCAGTAACTGGCCAAACTTGAATTTCATCTGATGGGTGGGTATTAAACCCTGACACTATTACTGATGCCATGTTGTGCTTGCAGACAGGAGCCTATCATGGCTGTCTTCTGGAAGGCTCTACCAGAAGCTGAGTGAGACAGATGCAGATTCACACAGCCAACCACTGGCTGAAGTTGGGACCTCTATAGGAGAATTAGGGAAAGGATAGAAGGAGCTGAAATGAATGACCCCATAGGAAAATCAATAGTATCAACTAAACTGGTTCCCTAGGAGATCCCAGAGACTAAGCCAGCAGTCAAAGAGCATACATGGGCTTGTTCATGGCCCCCAACACATATGTAGCATAGGACTGCTTTGTCTGTTCTCAGTGGGAGAGGATATGAATAATCCTGTGGAAACCTGATATACCAGGGAAGGAGGCTATGCAGATGGGTGTAAGTGGGTGAGTTATGGTTGGGTGTGGGGGGAAGACAGGGTGGAGCACCCTCTTAGAGTCAAAGGGGAAGGATATGAAGGACTCTTGGAGTGGGGACCTGGAAATGAGGCAACATTTGGAATGTAAATAAATAATATTTTTCTAAGAAGTCCATCTATTTCAATGAGTAATGTGATTGTATCAATAGCGAATATGATGGTTTTGAAATTTTGTTTGAGCTTTATTTTCTTTACAGCAGTAGTAACAACAGCAATAATACTAATAATTTATCAACCACAAGGCCTTAAAATTTTTTGATTTTATGTTTACATATTGATTTTATTTGACTGATAAGGACTGAACTCTGAGTCTTGTGTTTGCCAATCCTTTATTTTACTACTGAACTACATCCCCAGACTTAGGTCTAATGCTGAAAAAATTGAATACCAATTGTGTGTGCTTAGTAAGTACTATTTGATGGTATAATGATAGTAAACAACAAACAATTACATGATAGTTTTGTGTTTTTTTTTAATTTAGTACTTATTTAATTTTTAAAAAGTGTATAGCACAAGGAAACAGTGCATTTGGAATGTAAATAAATAGGATCAACTAAGGTTGATATTCCACTTGTGCTACAAAGTATAAACAAACTGGACACTGATCTGTAATTAACATTCAATCATTGCTCATTAACTTGTGATAATACAACGTAACATTGACTGTGGGTTTAGTGAATGAAAAGCCTGCAGGCCCAGATATTTATTAAGTATATATTGAAGTTCTTATGCTCATGTTAGGAAATGGCTAGCACTCATCATGCTTTTCTGTTAGGTATAAAATATTTTTATTTAACACCAAAATCACAGAGCTTCCTCCATTAATATGTCTGGGGTCACTGGACTATAAAAAAGAAAAAAAGTAGCATAGAGACACTTTCTTTCCTGTATGTAGTCTGAAACTACAAAAGAAACACTTAGTTGCTGATTTATGTGCTGCATACTCACAAATTCCTCCACCATTACCTCCTAGAAATGGACTTTGTTGAACTCTCAAATTTCCAATATCTGTGGTTAAAATGTCTGCTTTCTTTTCAAGGATATCTCATGCAGTTACATCACTGTCATTTGGTCAATGAGCTCACTCAGACTATTGGAAAATATCCATGTAGACAAGGTTATAGGGTAGTGAAGGACAAGCTCAAGCAGATATGGCAAGAGCAGAGTAAAAGCCAGGTAGATACAGGTAATGGAGACCATTCAGTGCAAAAACCCCATAAGCAAGAGAGAGATGAAAATGTGTTTAACATTATAGGTGTTTATATATCTGTGTGTTTGTTTGTGTCCATTCACAGATATGCTGGTATACATGTGTACAGAGATGTTTATTCATGTTTGTTCACGCTCCCGGAGAGGCTAGAGAACAGACAACATTGGTGTCATACCTTAGGATGTCTCCTAACCTTGTAGTGTGAGGCATTTCACTGGCTTAAAAGGATTTTTTTATCTCCCCCAAAGTAGGATTATAATTACCTACAACTACACCACATCTGCCTTTTTATTTTTTACATGAATTCTCGGGTTCAGTTTCTCTTGCTTGCAGAATCAGTGCTACAAAGACTGGTCTTTCTCTTAAGCCCTCTATACCTATCTCTATCTGAACCAGGAACTCGCCAATCCTGCTAAATGAGCAGCAGTGCTCTGCTAGTTTGTGCTCCCTCTGTCATGTCTAAGGCATTCCTAGCTATGTTACTTGGGTTCTGAAGAACTGAACTCACGTGCTCATTCTTGCATGAAAGTCCTTTACTGGTTGAACTGTCTTCCCAGCTCATAAAAAAAAATGGACTTCTGAAGCATGGGTATAACTGTAAAGTGGGTCCTGAATATGAAGAGAATGGAGAATAACAGCCATCCTGCTTCCCTTAGAGTGTAATGTTACAGTGTGGCAGCTTAAAGTGACAGCTAAGAAATAATTGCTCTTAATAAAGAGTGGAGCCTGCAAAAGATACTCACATTCATAGCTCTTTTTGCAATATACATATCCTGATGAAATAATGACAAAGGCTGATAGAACATAATAAATCCTAACTCAATCCGATGGAATTGACAGCTTCAGTGGTAATTTTCCTGATAAACAGTGATGTTTGCTGGACATTGAAAACCTGTACTGATGGTTGGTGGCATAGATAAAGTAAAACCCTAGTCTGTGAACCACTGACATTGAACTCATAGAGGAAAACACTTACAGCTCATTTCAAGTCGGAGGAAGTCTTTAATGCCAAGGTTTTCTAGAAAAACTCCAGATAAAGCGGTGGTTTTAAAAAAGAAAGAAATGTCAGCGCTGAATTCTGCATGGAAGGTAGGAAAGTGGAGGTAAGAAGCTTCCGTAGAAAATGAGACGGCGTTCCAGAAGTGCCCTGAAAAGCAGAGAAGCCTTAAACATGTCTGGTTTGTTTTTAATGGGATATGAAAAAGCAATGGGCTTCTGGGTAATTTTCATGCCAGGGAAGACACTGAATGGAAAAGGGATAAGGGAGTCAAAATATTCTATGCTTCTGTTTTTCAGAGAATGGGGGAGAGTAGTTTTACTCACGGTCACCATTGCAACGTAAGGGGCCAATTCTCCAAGCAGCTTCTGAGTTTGATCGGTTGGTATCCGTAATAATTACATGAGTTACAGGCAAATGATCTTTCAAGGAAAACAAGCCAGTGTTGTTTGACCTGTAAAACATAAAATTCGGGGAGCAGAGGAGGTAAAAAGAAGGTTAAAATGTAGATTATACAGAGATACTCTGCTAAGACCGCTCCTTTGCAAAGGGACTTGGATTGAATGCAATTTGGCTAGGGTTGGAAAGAGCATAACAGAAGGTGACTTATTTTTGGCCTGTGTGAATAATTAGAATACCAATTACAGAAGTCATGGCTTAGATCCAAACAACACTGGATTTTTTTACCTTCCTTTCAGTAACACAAGTAGTTTACAAATATCACAGTGTTGATTGTGGTCTAGAGGAACTGAATGTTCGCTACAGCATTAATGAGATAATTAAACATCACTTTACTTTCCCATAAAAGAATATCTTACATCTGAGAACCGAGTTGGAGTCCAAGGACTTGGCTGAATCACCTGCCATTGGGTTTTAATCAGGTTTGAATATTCATTATCACATTTTTAGTTGTGTTAAAATGGATCTCTTTAGTTATTTGCTTGCTTTTTGCTTTGTTCCTTACAAAGAACTTGCTGGTTAATGGCTCTGGCTTTGTTCTCGTTAATTATCCAAATAAGGAATTACCTAGGTTTCTCTTGATACAAAAAAAGATTAGAAGAATCCAGTGTTTCTTCCTCTTTTAAAGCTGACCTTGGAATCAAGGTAAAGATGGAACCACTTGGTAGAGCATAGGATTTGGAAAAGAAAACCTGATATTGCATTGTTCAGATACCTTTGTCAGTCCAGTATGCTTGGAGTGTGAGCATAAAGACCTGAATCTGGATCTTCTGACCATACACAAAATAAACCTGCCCTATAGCACTCACTTTTAATCATATGCTTGGGTAAGTGGAGACAGGCAGATCTCTGGGGATTACATCATTGAACTGGTGAGCTCCAGGACAACAAGAAGCCCCGTCTCAAAAAAAAAAAATGAGGTATACTTTACAATATCCAAGAGAAAATAACACAGAAGCTGATTGTTGAGCGAAATATTTTAAAAAATAAATTCTGGTGGCAGGTTCTCTACCTGCCACAATAGTTTTATTCCCAAATACAAGATACACACACACACACACACACACACACACACACACACACACACATACTTAATATTGCAATATGCTTTACGCAGCACAATTACTGGGCTTGTGTCTAACCTCCATTACCTCCCACCCCATAATTCCAAGTTTCTACTTACTAACTTCTGTGTTCTACTTTGGCTGCTTTGGACCCAGAAGGCTGCACAACTGGACTGGTCAGAAGCCTGGTATTCTAAAAAAAAATACCTCTGTCTGTCCTCCCCAACTATTAGTTGTTGGCAATCTTTTCTTTACTAATCAGAACCAACTGGGGCCAGGTTCCCAGAAACTATGTGCAGAAACTCATGTAAGCACTCGTGTATTTGGGGAAACATATTTAACCTTTGTAATATGCAGCCACATTTTCTACATTTTGTCCATTTAAAAAAAGCTCCTTTCTTTCAATATGATGAACATAATTATAATAACAATTATGTAAATTATAAGGTATAATACATAGAATATCCAGTCCATCATATTTGGCAATCGAGATAAAGTATTCTATCATCTATCATAACGTACAGATTTTACAGTTCTATACCTGCATTATGTTTGATTTTAACATGGAATATCATCTGAAATACATCCTTCAAATCTAGAATATCATTAATATTAAATAACTGCAGTTCAATTATGAGACGGTACGTAATCTTCAACTCTATCAGAAACCTGAAAAAGAATTAAATATTACCTGAATATGTAGGAAGCACAAGAGATAGCTTCTAAAACTTACACAATTAGTAGAAACAGCTGACTGTCTAGACAGTCCTTATATAATGTTGGAACATCTGTCTTCAGTCTTCTGGCCCAGAACCATCTGACAGACATTAAGTGAAGCAGGACTTATGAATGACTACCTTACCTGTTGTGGCAGAGCTTAATAGTTGCTTATCCCCCACCTTTGTGTACTCTTTTGGACAGTAATTGTCTGAAGAATTAAATTAGGGTATTTCTTACCCAGTAGCAAGCATGTCACAAATGAGGAGATTCTAATAAGGTAATAATGCTCAATAGCTTCTTTGAAATGGGATGGCAATGCTATCAGGAGTAGATATGTCTCCTAATCAAAATATTTATTAATAATCAAATAATTACAAATGCCATAATCTGTGGATCTCTGATGCTTTATAGACTATCTATATATAGTATACCTGAACTATAAAACCTTGACTACTCCTATCTATTTACTATTTGAATAATATTGGAAACACTTTATTGTAATTAAATCAAGATTTAACATTACCATGAGCTTACTATTTGACTTTTAACTTGTCCTACTTAATCATCCTAAACTGTTTGTAATAGCAGCTATTAGAAGGACAGAGTGTAAGCCTTGTATTCTTAATTGAGTTGCATATGCATAATGCCTATTTAAGAGTAATAAAATTAATTTTAAATTTTGTGTCAATATATAAATATTTATACCAATGAAAGCCATAAACCTGTATCCGTACTTAAATTCTGTACCAATGTAAGAAACATAACTTACATAATTCTACATCAAAATGTAAAGATTTCTACCAATTTAAGATTATGGCTATAAAATGTTTTAAGAGTAAATTTATTAATCTATTCTCATATATCTAATTTCTTCTAATATTACTCTACTCTTTATATAACTTAAACTACCATTATTTCTCCCTTCTATCCTTAAGACTTTAAAAATATTTTTTAATAGAATGTAGCTGCTTGCATTATAAAGGCTGATTATGTTCCTCCAAATCTGCTTGCATGAGTCTGCACATAGCTTCTGGGAAAATGCCCCCAGTTGGTTCTGATTGGTAAATAAAAGATGCCAATCACTAATAGCTAGGGAGTTCAGACAGAGGCAGGTTATTTAGAATATACTGAGCTTGGGACCAGGATGAAAAAGGAGATCCACCATGCTGGGAGAATGTGGAAGAGAGGAGAGATGTCATGCTTGAAATATACATCTCCTGAAGAGTACAGGACAGACAGGCTTGGTCGACATGTGAAGGCGCTGGCAGAGCAAGGTCAAGAGTATAGCCCAGTTGTGCTATCCTTTGGGTCTCAAGGTAAGTCAAGATAGAACAAAGAATTTAGTAAGTAGTAACTTGGAATTATCAGTGGGAGGTAGTAAAGATTAGGCAGTGCCCAAGCTATTGTGCTGCCTAAGGCATATTACAAATATGAAGTGTGTGTGTGTATTTTTTTATTTGGAAACACAATCCATTGAGGTGGGTAGGGAACCTGATGATGAGATTTTATCTATTAAATACTTAATTCTACAGCTGACATTACAGGTTTCCACATGTACACAGATACATGTTCACATGTACCAGCAAACCCAAATAAATATGCATACCTGTACTCATACACAGACACCACCAAGAATTGAAATAATGTAGGGGGTAGGAATTAATCAGGTACATAGTATTCATGAATGACATTTTCAAAAAATAAATAAACCAATGCTTTGAAAAATAGTAATGCAAATTTAATTAAGATAAATTGCCATTATATGTGTGTACTACTCTGTCCATTAGCAAATGTTAAAACTGTCTCAGAAATACCCAGGAATTTCTTAGGATCCCAGAATAGGAAGTGCAAGAAGCAAGTCGCTGTTTTGCTTTCCTAAGTATCTGACTCATGTGTTTGAGATAGTTCCTAGCTATGTAGTGTGGGTGAGTAATATCCTTTCTGCGACACTTTGTATATTGGGTAAACATATGAATAGCAGGTTGCAGACGATTAAATGAGTTTTTCAGCTGCTGTGCCCAGTGTCTGGGTTAAACACCCAAAACTAATCTACCTGACATTTTAGTTTTCCTCTTTGTTCCTGAACTACTCTGTGGCCTAAGACAAGACAATTTAATCTTAGGAATCCAGCTATGATACTGGATGGAAGAGTTGTTGTCACATACCACATGTGGAAAATTAAATTTTAAGATTTAGAATAAGCTCATGAAATTTGTAGAAATACACTTAATAATTGATCTGTTATAAATAAATGAAATATCCACCTGAACCATTTTTCTACAGCCCTATTCAAAATACAAAGTAACACATAACATAAAATATGTACCTTGAGTATGTATATTCAGAATCCATTCAAATGTTAAGACTTTGCTTCAGCTAAAAAGCACATCTATACATCTCATACACACACACACACACACACACACACACACACACACACAAAGTTAAAAAAAAGCCCTTCCAAATGCCATAGAAATTTTTATATTTGGTTTGATGATTAACTCACATTATCAGGAATGATTTTTTATGGAAACTTTAAGCCGTAAAAATAATCTATTTTAGCTTTCCAGATAATAATGTTTTCCACAGTGAACTGGGTTTTCTGATAATAATTAACAGTTGAGAGAATCCCACACCAAATCTTCAATTAAGACTCTCTTCCAAGTAATTGTAGGTTACAGAAAGTTGATGTGAAAACTTACAACTACATTGCTGAATACAACTGATACATAATAGTGAAGAAAGATGTACCCAAGTCATCTGCATCTAAAAAATGGTGAGTCACAATTGTGTGCCATGTAAACTATTAGTTTTATCATTTAATTTACTGGTGCTGTGACTGAAACTGATGGTATCCAACAAGGCATTTACTTCTGGCAATGCTGGACAATACCTGTTTTCACATCTAAAATGAAACTTCTAAAACCCCTTTTCTCAGTAAACTGGATGTGAAATTGTATTTCCAGGCTTTGAATTCAAGTGTGGATTTCAAAATATTAGCAAATCAGTGTGTGAAAATACCTTCATATACCACTAACGGAGAGCAGCTCCTTCTGGCTGGAGGCTGGTACATCACGATGTAGTTACTATCTTCTATAGACATTGCTGTATGCATGGCAACAGCCCTGAGTCCTGGAGCTGTCCTTAGTTGGTCTCTGACTGACCTTCCCATTTTATTCACACAGGCTTTCTCCGCACATAATTCAAATGATTGAGTTTCAGTTTGCTAATTTGCGATCATTGCAAGACTGATTCCCTAGGATCACATCTCGGTCACCTTGGCAGATGCTATGGGAGACCACGGCCTCCTCCATTACATACTCAAAGCTCAAGTAGGTCCATTCACAGCATGGCAAAGTTACCATAAGCTCCATTATAAGGTAATTTGGGTTTTCAGATATATCTCTTTACTCTATGCCGAATTTGATAGTTCAAAAAATTTAGTTATGCTGGCAAAGTATTTCTTTCTTAGTGTTCATCCTTTTATTCCATGTGTACATTTACCTATTGTTTTATAAACATAAATGTAATATAGAAACAAATATAGTCTTTAAAATTAATTTAGGACTTTGTACTATAACAGAAAATAATAATAAATAACTATGTAGTTTTTTTCAAACTGACTATATACCAATTCTGATAGATGTGAAGATTATTTGCTAACTGAGCTAGCAGTCTCCAAAAATGGCTATTCTGCTTTTCACTATCTTTAAAAATAAAATCCTGATCTGAGGTCTAAAGAGGCTGAATGATTTAGATCCTTTAGTTCACAAATGGCACATCTACAATTTGATTACCCTATTCCATAATAAAAACTTAGTTAGGAATTTATTACAGCTAGTATGCAGATTATCCATAACATTACTACTGGGGAAAAAAAAGAACACCTGTACGTGATAAGTGCATGATCAGCTCATAATCTCAGTGCTGTGGATATGCAAAGAAAACCAGATTCGCTCTTTTCCTTGAGCATAATAATAATAATTCTCTTCTTTAAATACACAGTCACTGCAATTGTCCGAGTCATCCATGTTCTTTTCCATGGGTTTTGGAAGCACAAAGAACAAGGAACACTGAAGAAAATGAGGAGTATACTGTCATATCAAGTCTGTTCTGAGCCCTAGCAATGGCTCCAGAACTTTTTCAGCAAGAAGAAACTGAAGTCTCTCTCTGTTTGACTGTGTGAGGCCCTAGTGAGTGCTGACTACCTCTCTTCCTTTCACTGCATGAATTATGTCTTTGGTGATGTGATAAAGGTTTGTTGGGCTCACAGTTCAGGGGTACTGTTCACCAGGGTGCCATGAGCTTGAGGCAACTGGTCACAGCACAGTCTGCATGAAAAGTAGTAAATGCTGGTACTTAACTTCCTTTTCCCTTTTTAATCTGTCTAGAACCCCAGAATCCAGCATGGTCCTTCAATTTCAGTTGAGTTATTCATGCTTATCTCCTTGGTGATTCCAGATCATGTCCAGTTGGCCATTCATGTTAACCATCCTATAACTGTGCTATTCTCTCAAGAAAAGTGTAGTTGTCTACACACACTGCATTGTCAGAGCATTTCACTGGGTATTGACTCTGTT
Source organism: Rattus norvegicus (assembly GCF_021556685.1). NCBI lineage: Eukaryota > Metazoa > Chordata > Mammalia > Rodentia > Muridae > Rattus > Rattus norvegicus. The sequence goes on along the minus strand of NC_141546.1, from coordinate 9,773,463 downwards.
GGAATCTGCATAATGACCAATATCTCCTCAGTTATTCTGCTTGATCAGTCACGGTTCACCCTCTAATAATTCTAATATGCAGTTCTAGTCAATAAAATAATGTATACAACAAAAAACAATATAAATCAGAACTGAAGTATTTTGTTACTACAGTATCTGTTAGTAGCAAAAAGTCATTCACAAGTTAATTTGTATGTGGTAGATGGAAAATAAGTAATGATAAAAGCAGAATACAGAGGAGTGTACACTCATTAAATGTGGCAGGATGTCTTAACTTGTATGATGCTTTAGTGAATCCAAGGAAAAGAATTGGAACATTTTTGTTTCTGGAAGAATTACATTGAAAATAATTACACTTAATTTGAATCACATTTTGTAAGAACAAAACATGCAGTTTAAAAATACTGAGTGTCTATGAAATACTTATATTTGGAGACATTCTACATTATGGTGAGGTGGGATGTCAGGGACCTTCCCTCTTCCACACGGATTTCAGGGGGCTGGTATTACACAGGTCTTGTGCAGTGAATCCATTAGTGAAAGAGATACATCATGCCCGGACAACATCTTTTTTCCTGCATATTTCTCATTCTTTGGCACGTAATTTTCCCCAATTCCTCTTCTGTGTTGTTTCCTGAGCATTGGATAGACTTGCTTTTCCATGTAAAGATGAGTACCTCATCATTCCACTCTCAACACTGAGACCAATTTCAGATTTTTGCATTTTCCATACTCCATTAAGTAGCCCCTCACTCACACTTGGGTGAGCAACTCTAGTTAAATTCAGGAACCACAGATAAAATGGAGATATGAAGGTAAAAAGCAGTGAGCTTACTGAGGTTGACTCCACCAGAGTAGGATGAGGATGAGAGACAGGAATAGAAAATTATGGAAATTCATTATAGAAATGCACGACACTATCAAAGAATGAAATTTAAAAAAAATATTTTGCACATGAGATATGTATATATGAGGATTTGAAGTGCTAGTGAGGTGAGAACTTCTCTTTTTTATTTTTATATCCTGAGATTTTTGAATATCTTACAATAAAGGTATATTTTTAAAATAAGCCTTAACGCTACACATTTAGTAAAATAATTAACCTTATGTATCATTTAAATTGTGTCAGATCAAGACTTAGAACTGTAATGAAGTTGCAGAGCAGATAAAGAAGACAAAGGGCTCATTTCAAGGATTTAGTTTTGAGTGTGAGCTATACATAGCAATGAACTGTGGGCTTCATTTCTCAGGAGTGCCCTATATTCTTTCCAAAGACAAGGCTTCCCCATGGCTTGCAATTGCCCATTGGTCTAAGCTTTGGAGAGATATTGTAGGACTTGACAGATGACAGATGTAGAGAAACCTCTGTTCTACATCTTGATTGTGTGTGTGCACGTGCGTGTATGTATGTGGGTGTGGATATGTGTGTAATATATAATATACGTGGATATATAGGTTCAGCTATGTGCACGAATGTGCATAATATGTATGTACGTGTGAGTAGAGGTCAAAGGTAAACTTTGAGTGTCATTTCCTTGGAGCTCTCCATCTTGCCCAGACCTTGTCCTGTCTTCACTGGCTCATCACTGAAATGAGTGTGAATCATAATGTTTGTCTTATGTTACATAAGTTCTTGAGACCTGACTCAGATTCCCATGCTTATTCACCATGTGCTTTCCAAAGTAAGCTGGCTCCTCAGCCTCATTCATATTTCTTACAAACATTATAAAGATGTTTCACAGAGCAGAAGTGGGTGATAAGCTATTTATACTTAGAGTATTGACTTTTTATAAATGACAGCATAGCCACATTATTGAATCCATTTCCAGAAAGCTTTATTTAATGCTATTTTTGATAGAATACCAAATAATTCTATTACATCTAGAATTTTCCAATTTCTTTTTTTATTTTATTATTCTTGGATATTTTATGTATTTACATTTCAAATGTCATCCCTCCCCATTCTCCCATATTCCCTCCCCCACTCCCTGCTTCCATGGGGATTGTTCCTACTCCCACTTACCTATTTCCACCTCAATAACGTGACATTCCCTTATATTGGAAACAAGCCTTAACAGTACCAAGGGCTTTTCCTCCTATTGATGCTGGACCAGGCCATCCTCTGCTATATATATGGCTGGAGCCATGGGTCCCTCCATGTGTACTCATTGGTTGGTCGCTTAGTCCCTGGTAGCTCTGGTGTGGTGTTGATTGATATTGTTCTTCCTAGGGAGTTACAAACTCGTTCAGCTGCTTCAGGCCTTTCTTCAACTCCTCCATTCTGATCCATTGTTCAGTCCAATGGTTAGCTGCAAGCATCCTCATCTGTATCAGTAAGGCTCTGGCAGAGCCTCTCAGGAGACATCCCTATCTGTCAGCAAGCATTTCTCGGCATCAGCAATACTGACTAGGTTTGGTGGCTGCACACGGGATGGATCCCCAGGTGGTTCTTTGAATGAACTTTTCTTCAATCACTGCTCCTCTTTTTGTCCTGTATTTCCTCCCATGAGAATTTTGTTCTTTCTTCTAAGAAGGACTGAAGCATCCACATTTTGGTATTCCTTTCTCTTGAGCTTCATAAGATCTGTGATTTTTTTTTAGGCAATCCAAGCTTTTTAGTCTAGTATCCACTTATCAGTGAGTGCATACCATGTGTATAATTTTGTGACTGGGTTATCTCACTCAAGATGATATTTTCTAGTTCCATCCATTTGCCAAAGAATTTCATGTATTCATTGTTTTCAATAGCTGAGTAGTACACCATTGTGTAAGTGAACCAAGTTTTCTGTAGGCATTTCTCTGTTGATGACATCTGGGTTCTTTCTGGCTTCTGGCTATTATAAATAAAGATGCTATGAACATAGTGGAACATGTGTCACTGTTATATGCTGGAGCATCTTTTGAGTGTATGACCACCAGTGATATAGCTAGGTGCTCAGGTAGTAACTATGTCCCATTTTCTGAGGAACCTCCAGACTGATTTTTACAGTGGGTGTACCAGCTTGCAATCCCAACAACAATTAAGGAATAGTCCTATTTCTTCATATCCTTGCCAGCATCTATTGTCACTTGAGTTTTTGATCTTAGCCATTCTGACTGGTGTGAGGTGTAACCTCAGGGTTGCTTTGATTTGTAACTTCTCAGCCATTTGCTATTTTTCAGTTGAGAAATCTTTGTTTAGCTCTGTATCCCATTTTTAAATAGGGTTATTTGATTCTCTTGACTCTAACTTCTTGGGTTCTTTGTATATATTGGATATTAGCCCTCTATCAGATATAGAACTGGTAAAGGTCTTTTCACAATCTGTTAGTTGCCATTTTGTCCTATTGACAGTATACTTTGCCTTTCAGAAGCTTTGTAGTTTTATGAGTCCCATTAGTTGATTTTTCATCTTAGAGTATAAATCATTGATGTTCTGTTCAGGAAATTTTCCCCTCTGCCTATGTGTTCAAGGCAAATTTTCCAATTTCAATCATGGGTTATGCAAACTTCCTACTCTCCCTTTTGCAATTTTCTTTGATCTCTTAGGTTTATAATACCACTGTACCTTCTCCATTGAATTTGCTATCTGCATTTTTCTCTATAACTAGCAATTCTGCACACCAATTAACATTTCTTCCCACTGTAGGAAAACTGAAGTTCTACTTACCACTCATCCATGTCTGCATCACAATTGCAAAAATACGCATTGTCCAGGCAGCTCTCCTCAAGGCCACATCCACATTGCTGGACTCCCGGAACAGAACCTTCCCAGTAAGGGTGCCTTTCATTGGACCTGCCAATCCACCAAGTGAATGGGGTTCCGTCTGAAAGTCAAGATGTCTCACAAGTAAGAAGTGCAAGCTGAAAGGCTACAGAGGAGTTCACAGTGGTGTGTGTGTGTGTGTGTGTGTGTGTGTGTGTGTGTGTGTGTGTATAAAGGTTATCTTCTCCACCAACCCAACCCCTCTCTTTTCCATACTTTCTGGATTGCATCTTTTTCTCTTTTCTCCTTTATCTCTTTTGAGTTTCTATATGTTTTAAATGCATACTTATATACAAATTGACTGTGTACATCAAAAGATATTTTTATTAAAAGAACATAGCCAAAGGCTGATGAATGTCACCACTGATAATCAAGGACATAACTCAAATTGATAGATTAGACAATATCATAACTGATTTATTTGGACCAGTTTTAAAATATTAAAAGCCATACTTTATTTTTATGTGTAGCCTTCTAAAGTTTGTAGTTTAAATAATGCAGAATGGAATGAATTGATTTAGGCAGAGTAAGAAAATTTTCACTTTATAAAATCCCTTCCTTAAAAAAAAAGTTCTTAAAAAGTCACTTTAAGTTGGTCAGTCCCACATTGTGTTTTCAGTGACTAGTCAGTTTTGAGTGCTATTATACTAAAAGTCAGTGGAATTAAAAACAATTTTGAACGTTCACAACTACTACCTCAGAGGATTAACAGCATTTAGATACTTTTTGAATGCCAAGATGGTCTACTTATATAGAGAGATGAATTCACATATACATTATAAAACACACAAAAAATTACAACAGTCAAAACTAGAAAAAAATTACAATGTAGTCAAAATTAGAATAAAATGTTTTATATTCTCTTTCATAATCTGTGTGTCTTTTTTCCTGGGTCTGTTTTTCCACATCATCTTAATCACCTAACATTATTTTCATTTGGTCTTTTTATAAATTTTAAATCAGCTTTTAAACAACAATAGTACACACACACACACACACACACACACACACACACACACACACACATACCACACAACAATGTATGTATGTTGATAATATGATAGCCCTTGGGAGTTATCCAAACAAAATAACATAATAGGGGCCCAAATTAGCTAAACCTGTCTTCCTTTTAGTGAATTGTAAAGAGGTTGGAAAATAAGGTGAAATAAAATAAAGTAAAACTTATAAAAGGGAACCTGACCTAGGCTCCATTGATTTGTTTTTCCTCACAACAATGACAGAAGCAAAGTGACCTCATGCTCTAAGAGAAGTCATGAACCTTCAAAGGAAAATGAGCCTGTGAAGACAATACCCTAATGACCCAGGAAACACATTCTGAAACTGTGATTCACTGAGACATAAAAGAAAAAAAATAATTATCTTGGGTTCCTGATCTCTGTTGTCTGTAATGATTGTGAGTAGTACAGTAGCTTATAGCTACTACTCAGAAAATGATAGTTTATCCCAAACAAGAGCCAACACAGACATGGTGGCCCTGGGTACTATCTTGCTGAAGGCACCAGACATGGCTTCCCATTGCAATGGATATCATATTGTTTCTTGGCACATGCTAGACACCTAAAATAAAAATATCTCTGGTTCTTTAAATAATTTGCAAGATTTAAGATTCCACTGTTAAGGTTCAGCATACAGTGAAAATGGGACTGAGTGCTTTCCTAGAATGCAAGAAGTTCTGGATTGAATTCTCAACATCATACACACAAATTAGGCATAGTGCTGAATGCCTGAAATCCCAGTACTAGAAATATGGAGACAAGAGGATCCGAAGTTTAACATTGTATGTGGTTACATAAAGTCAGAGGCCAGCCTGGGCTACAAGAGGCACTGCCTCAAACTAAACCAAACTACAATTCCACATAGGCAAGTTTTTGTTGTTCTTTGACATTCTTTATATTCCTACTGTCTCTATCTACATATACAAAGCATGCACTTCCTCTCAATTGTTCACACAATTAAATCTTCCAGATGTCATTGCGGCAAATGAGCATAAGAATATATTTAGAAGTCTGATACTATAAACCTTGAGAAAAATGGAGCGAGGTCTCTATGAAAAACACATTTATTTGGGGGTGCTAATTCCTAAGAAGAGCTGCTGGAAATATCCACCTTCCTCCCACCTCATCTGCCTAAATTCCACAGCTCCTTTCACACTATCTTCTGCTTAAGTTTCCCCATGTAGATGTCTGCTAACTAGGACATTTCTCCTAAGGCTACCACTAAATAACCCAAACATCTCTCTCATCTCAAGCAACTCAGTCATCTTTAAAAACTTCAGATGAATTGTCTTCCTGCTTAACCCCTGGCTAGATAAGCTACACTTTAGTGGCTGGAAAGTTGACAGCTTATTTCATTTTAACTGTACACAAAGAAAGAAAATGGAAGAAAACAAAACAAAAAATATCTAAATATATTCATACATATATATATATATATACATATATGTCTGAATGCTGAGGACTTAAATTTAATTTTTACTTTTGGATAACCCGTCTTTATTTCTCCGTCATTGTAAAGTAAAAGAGAGAACAAGAAATGAAGAAACTGAGAACCACAAACAATAAATGGTTTGTGTTAATTCACAGCCCAATTGGATATACAAGGAAATGCTCTACATTTGAACTGCGGGTTTTGGCCCTTGGAGACTGATTTTTTTCTTTCTATTGACAAAAATCTTCTCCATCAGTAAATGAATGAAATATTGTTACTTAATTATCATTAAAACATTGAGTAGTGGGGCAAATATTTATTGACGTTTCTTCTTCTAAAGTCTATTTTAGCACTAGATCATCATGGACAAATCACAGAGCAAACTGAAACAAAGAAACAATCAAAACATGACTCTGAGTTTACATTGCTAACAGGGAAATTATACAAGAATACAAATCACATGGGCCTCATTCAGTTAAGCACTGGCTTTGCAAGCTGAGGACCTCAGGTTTAGCACCAGAAATCTATATGGGAGCATGGAAGGAAACGTTCAGACCCAGTGGTGTTCCTTTGCAATCCAGTATAGGGAGGTGGAGACAAATGGAAGCCTGAGCTATATAATTGCTTAGAGTACTCAGAGCTCCAGATCAAAGAGAGAGAGAGAGAGAGAGAGAGAGAGAGAGAGAGAGAGAGAGAGAGAGAGAAAGAGGGGCGAGAGAGAGAGAGACCTTGAGAGGTGTGTGTGGGGGGTAGTGTTGTTGTTGTTGTTGTTGTTGGTGGTGGTGGTGGTGGTGGTGGTGGTGGTGGTGAAGTGGGAAGAAAACAAAGAAAAGAAAAAGAAAGATCAAGGAAGGGAAGAGAAGGAGGCAAAGGACAATGAGAAGAGGAAGAGAAATACCAGATCCTACCTTCTTCATGAACTATTATAGGAAAAATACTGTATCTGCATTCCAAACATTGCAAAAGATAAGCTTCCCTTTTACAAATGAGTAAGACATATCATGCTTAAGTTTCCCTGTATATGTGTGACCATACTATTTACAGAGGCGTGGCTTGAAAACCAATTATGTGTATGCCTGCATGCACATGGATGTGTGTAAATGTAGAAGCCAGAGATGGTGTCCAGTGTCTTCCTCAACCTTATTTATTGTGAAAGGATATCTCCTTGAACCAGGAATATATCAAATACACTAGACTGAACAGGAGGCTCCATGGATCCTGGAGTTTCTGTTTCCAACATTGAGTCTGCTCACACTCATGGACATACTCAGCATTTATGTTACCAATTCTCCCCTATTTCTTTTTTTTTCTTTTTTATTGATGAGGATTCTGAGGATTTAACTAAGGTCCTCACAACTGCAAAACAAATATTTATCCCACAGTGCCATCTTCCCCTCCTGAAAATATAATCCATTTTATAGAAGAATTACATATGAGCCTAGTTTATTGAGGCATAAGTCAATTACAGTTTGCTGATATAAGTAATCTAGGTGAAGTCACGGAGCAGCCAGCGTAGCTGCACAATTAGGGTTTAATCAATAGACCTAGAATTGGAGATTCCTCTTGTATTTTGAATTGTTACAGTTCAATAAACAGTAAATAGACAACTTTCTCAGTGGTATCTGAATGAGAGCCATGACAGTTTAGCTGCATTTGCATCCAGGAGCAGCACAGGTAGCCTTCCAAGCAGTAGCAGCAAGGAGCTAGCGAGCCTGTGAATGCAGAGTTGTGGCTGGCTGAGCTGTTGTGCCACCATCATTATTGATACTTCAATTCAGTATATTTTGTTTTGTCTCATATTCTCTACAGAAAATTAGTATTCATTCTCTATTTTTAATTTTGACTTAAACATAATTACATCATCTCCTTTTTCCTTTCTCAATCCCTTTCCATGTTCCATTGCCCTAGATTCTCCCTTTTACATTACTAGGCTTATTATTATTATTTTATTATTTTATGCATAAATATATAAATACAATATGCTGAGTACATTTATTTTGCTTTTTTGTAAATGATTTCTGGGCGGATCATTTGCTACTGGAAAGCTAATTAGGGAACTCATCCCTAAGAAACCTAACTACCTCTCTCTGCAGTCATCACTTTTCTCAGTATTTTGTCGAGAGAAGATATTGGTTCATATCAAATTTCCCCCTTCCACATTAGCCTGCATGTTGTTATTATCATTATTTCTGTCTTGTTTAAGCAGCACTATTTTTGATGTATCATTCATGTAGCTTCCCTGTCACCTTTAGGAAACAGTTTCTTCCTAACCAACTGATTCTCACCAACTGATTCTAGCCAACTTCCTAACCCGCTGATTCTCACAATTTTTCTACTCCCTCTTCCATGATGTTCCCTGAGCCTTCTGGGTAGGAATTGTTGTTTTGATTTTATACATGCTTGCAGCTTTATACTCTGGTTAACTCAGCATGTCAAAAGGAAGAGTAAACTGTGTCTGATTTTCAATCCAGGCCTATTTTCTGCCATTCAACCCTTTCTTCAAATTATGTGGTCATTTTCCTTAGTGATGATGGTCTTGAGTTATCTTTAAATCTTCTTTAAGTAAGAGTTGTAAATATCACAGAATGGCCTCAAACTCACTATATGCAATTAAAGATGACCTGGAACTTCTCATGTTTTTCTGTCTCTATTTTCCAGGTACCAGGAGTAAAGGTGTCCACTATGACCAGTTTATGTCATACTGGGAACAGAACGCAGCTAGACAAACCCAGCTAGCATGCTAGAAAAACACTCAGACAGCTGAGCTCTGTCCCCAGCTCTTCACCTCTGAGTCTAACACCTCCAATCCTGGGTTCACTGACAAACTATCCTGAGAACATTGGAGAAACTATTCTCAAGACTAATCAATTGTATCCCCTTTAAGCTGTGCACTCTACACTACAAATTACCATAGGATGAAGCAAATGTATGTTTTTGATACTTGCTTGCTGCCATGATTAAAACAAAAAAACAAAAAAACAAAAAACAAAAACCAAAAAAAAAACCAAACAAAACCAAAATACAACAATAACAACAACAACAACAACAACAAAAAACTCACAAAAGCAACTTAAGGTGCATAAGGTTATTTTAGATCACAATTCCAAAGTCTATCATGTTAGAGAAGACATGGTAGCAAGAACAGGAGGCTTGATGCTTGCATTGTTTCACACTCAGTCCACACTAGGGAAGTAAGGAGGGAACAGGAAGTGAATGTGAACTATAAGCACTTAAGACCTACCTCCTGTGACTAATGAAACTTCCTTTTTATGGGACTTCACCTCGCAAAGGTTTCACAACATCTGAAAAGTGCAGCACCAACAAGTAAGAAAGTACTCAAGCAAATGAAGACATGAGGAAATTTCATGCCCCAACCACAGATCACAAATCCACATGAATTTCTCTCCTTTTTCTTTTTCTCTCTTTTCTCTCCCTTTCTCTTTCTCTTTCTCGTTCTCTTTCTCTTTCTTCTTCTGTGCCCCCTTTCTGTCTCTCCCTCTCCCTCCCTCTCTCTCTCTCTCTCTCTCTCTCTCTCTCTCTCTCTGTGTGTGTGTGTTTTTATGACCCCACCCACACATATAACTATATAGAAAAGTTAAATATAAATAATTATTCATAAAATAATATATAATATATGTTCAATCACCTTTTTAACAGTTTCTCAGTTCTATGCTATGTGAAAGTCATTGTGTGATGTACCAATGTTCTGATAATGCTCCTAATATTCAGAGAAATAAGAGCATATCGTCATCTAGTTGCAATATAAATCTGAGTAAGACAGACATCCAAGTACAGCTCAGAGCTAGACACTGACTTTTGTCTAAGAATACCAAAGAAAGTCTCATGGTATCATTGGCACTTGCTTGAAGGTTACATTTTAAGGCCATTCACAAAAACTGTCCTGACATTCTAAGCATGTCTTCAAGTAAAGACCAAAGGAAAAGGAATCTCACCTACTGTTGTGTCTTTAGAACTATCAGAACTTCACTGCAAAAGCATCCTCTGATACTGACTGTAGGCGAAGGGAGGATGAGGGTGTAGAAAGTAAGAGAGAAAGCTGAGACTACTGGAATTCTGAGACCAAAAGATTATTTCACCGGGTGAACAAAATGTGAAGCAGCTAAATGCTGGTATAAGAAAAAGATGGACACGCAATAAGGATATAGATATGGCTCAGTCAACAACATACTTAGTTAAACAAACATGAGGACCTGCCCATCAAAAGTCAGGACAGGTATTATGTCTGCAATCCAAACATTAAACAGTCACTCAGAGCCAGATTCTAGTGAACATCTGCAAGTCTGACTGAGTCAGTGATCTCTGAGTTCAATGTCAGATCCTATTAAAAACTACTGGTGGGAAGGAGAATGGCTGAAAAGAACAGTCAAGATCAACCTCTGTCTGCGCACACAGATGTACATTCATGAACATGTATATATATAAACACAAAGGTACCCACACCAAGATGTTTTACATAACTTCTCTTTCTAAAGAGCCTATAATAAAATTTCTGAAAGAAAGAAACAGGAAAGGAAAGGAAAGAAAGAAAGAAAGGAAGGAAGGAAGGAAGGAAGGAAGGAAGGAAGGAAGGAAGAAAGAAAGAAAGAAAGAAGGAAAGACGAACGAACGAAAGGATTTAGAGAGAATACAACCTCATCCTTACAGAAGATTATGATAGACACTCATCATCCCGGTCTTATTGTTTGTCAGCCAGGATGATTAAATCAGAAAATACACTTAATACTGTAAATCAACCACATCAGGATTCAAACAGAAGATTAGTAAATTGTTCAGCCTCACATAGAAGGAAGATGTGAATTCAGATTTTATGGCCCCAAAGTTCAGTAACATATTTTCTATGTTACATCAAACCATGCCTATTATAAATGGGAATGAAAAGACATCATAGTTCCTCAAAACAATTTTTCTTGAACTAATATTATAATCATTAGTTTAGCAAAACTGCAGATGTTTAGTGAATACAAAGCCTCAAATTTCTTAGAGATTCTCTCAAGTACACACAGTTCTCAAATATTCTGGTCTGTCTAATCATCTGGATTTTTTTAAAGCTAACAATGAACAAAAAGCATTGGCACATATAAATGTTCCAAGACATATACTAGTGGTTAAAAAAATCCAACTTCCCTAAATTTATTCTGAAATTAAACTAAGTAATTTCAATGAAAATATGATAAGCTATAAATATATGGTGTAGTCTTGATTTAGATTATCCAACTAACAATGTATTTTGATCAATTCTAACCCAACTCCTTCCTTTAACCTTCTTCTGGGACTATAAAATATCTCCTAACTTATTTTTCTTTTTACCAAAATTAACAACTCACCATGTCCATGTGTGCTGGAAATGTGCATGAGTCACATGTTCAGAGAATAGTGACCTATCCCTGATTAAAATTGTGTATCTGTATATGTGAAATATATATACATGAAAATTTGAAAATATTTAAAAAATATTTTCTCAGGATATGTATGAAAAGCTTATTATGTAACCATGAACCAACTGAATTTTTCCTCTAGAAATCCAACTGTGGTGCTGCTCCAAGTGTAGCCTATGGTTAAAAAAAAAAAGAATGCTCTGGTATATTTCTGAGAGCACAGGTCATGGAGCTATCTCAGATACAAGAATGTGGACTGTTAATTTTCTATTTTTGGTCAAACTCACCAAGCATTTTAGTTGGTAAATATTTAAAATCATTGGTTTACAGTTTTGAACTTTAAAAAGTTAACATGTTCTCCTTCTGAACACATTTGTTTCATTTTTTGAGGAATTCTTTTGATTTTTTTTTGAAAACTCAGTGTGCAGAACTGTGAAAGACGTTCGTAAAGAGGAGTTTGTGTTACGGGTGTTCCTTGATCACGCTCCATCTTAAGTTTTGAGACAAGATATATCACTGAACTCAGAGCTTGTGTGTTGCCTAGATTGGATGTCCATCAAAATCTGGCAGGTTCTCCCTTTTTTTATCCCTACTCCCAGTGTTAGGATTACAAGTGGCGCCAATATGTCCAGTTGGCGAGCAGAAATTCAGGTTCCTGTACTCATAAGTCAGGTATTTTATGATGGAAATGACTCTATAGCCCACATTTCTTTGTAGTATTTTTATATATTTATTTTTATAAAGATCAAGTACAATAACAGCACTGCTCAATCACTTAAAAATCTCTCTCTCTCTCTCTCTCTCTCTCTCTCTCTCTCTCTCTCTCTCTCTCTCTCTCTCTCTCTCTCTCTTGTACCTATATAGCTGAGTTCCAAAGGAAATTATTATTAGGCTCACAGGCATACATCCTGTATCCAGGACAGGTGCTTTGTCTCTTTGTCTAGTGTTATAGACACTGGCACAGTCAACGTGCCAGTGCAATGAAAATACACACAGACACACACACACACACACACACACACACACAGACACACACACACACACTCACATCCACACACACAAATGCACATAGACTCACACACACACTAACACACACACACACGCACATACACACACACACACACACACACACACACACATTTATAGCTATCCTGCGACAGAAGCATCTGTGCAGTAACAGAACTGCTACTTCAGAGACAGAACAGAACAGAGATAAATTATTCATTCCTCTGCTATCACTCAAGCTACCAGGACAGGCATAAGAACTGATATTCAAAAAGAACTAATTTAAACAAACAGAAAGTGAAATTTTCGGCTCAGAGACCCCTTGGTGAGATATTATTGCACTGTGATAAAATGACCTCAATGAAAGAGCCACAGGTCATCTCCAAAGTAATGATGGGAAGGCAACCAAATTATTTGATTTCAAAGAAAATAAAGTCAAACTTGTCTCCTTCAAAGTCAACATTATGAAGTTGTAATGGTATATAGACATAAAAGGCATAAATAAACTATATTCTGCAATTGATGGTTGATCACATGACATCAGATTTGAGGAATTTTCAATTCTTCACTGTAGAGTGCTCATCACTCATATTCAATGACATACATCCTTTCAAACTCTCAGTAAATCACAGGCACTGCTAATTGCTGACCGGCTAGTTGGTAGTTGGATTAAGTTAGTACCACAAAAATTGTGGTTAGACAAAGTGTAAGCATAGGCAGAAACAAATTAAATACCAATGTCATTAATTTGAATGTGTAGCTGAAAAGAAGGTCAGTAAATAATCATAAGTATTTACGGTCTTGTAACCTCTTTCATTAACAAAATTCTAGACATTATCTAACCCTTTCTTAAATTTCCTTGCAGATAACTTGAGAAACACCTCCAAGGTTTGTTCATTCTTCTCCAAGCTCTAGTTTTTTTTTTCCCCTTGGGTCATTTTCTCCAGGAAACTATGCTTAAAATATTGCAGAGGTTAGAAGAGCAGAGATCAAATTCACGGACTTTCTTGTTACTCTAATCCTGTCCTTAGCTGAATTCAGCTACTATGGTTTCAAATCCTTTCTCAGCTGGCTTCCTACATACATTTTCCAATCATTTCAAAAGGAAGATGAGGGCATTCCCCCTCTATACCTTTTGCTCTTCTATTTATCTATCCATCATTAATCCATCTACTAGTGCATGTGCAAAGTCAGCATTCACAGGGCTTCTCTAACCTCACAGCCCAGAACTGGGTCCGGTCCTCAGAGGTCTGGGGTTACATCTTATTATTCTTTACAAATATTTTACCTCTTTTTTATATATAAATGGTTTAAAAGGAGATTCTCTAGCCCTGCTTCACCATTTGGCAAACATCATTATTAATACCTCAAAATAGTATTTGTGCTCTGGTCCACCCTCGTTTCCCTCCTGTGTTTCATCCAATCTAGGTTTCTAGGCTAAGAAAGTGAGAACCAGAATCAAGCATAGGGAATTTCTTGATTAGCAAATCATAGAAGACAGCTATGTTCTTATAACCCACACTCCCTGAATCTCCAGCCAAAACTCCCCAGGTGCACTTGCTCCCACTCCTCCCTGCACTGATGCACTCTTTAGCTAACCCTTTTACTACAGCTCTTTTTATCAGCAAATTATTCAGCAGCATCTCACTGCCCAATTAAATTTTAAAAGCAAACAATCATTTACAATGTGAAGTACAGATGCTCCCACCCCTTGGCCTCCAAGGATTTTTCACATTTGTTTATTTTCCCAGGCTTCACTTCAATCAAACTGGCCAATTACTTGACGTGACACTTGGACGAAAATATTTTGTTTTGCCCTGTTAGGCTTCCTGCCTATAAAATTCTCTACTCTAGCTGTGGCTAACTGCTCCATTTCCACAGTTGAATACCTGCAAGTCTTTTGTCTTTGGAAGTTCTTCTATTTTTTTTTCCTTTCTAAGAACTCATCTTTGGTTCTTTAAGTTGCAAGTATTTATTTTCATGTGAAAAATATAGAAATTATTGATTCCATGCTACCTTATATGCTTCATCACTATCTTGTTTTCTAATATTTATATTCTTATAAATGATCCAAACTAATTATATGTGCACATTTCTATTTTACAAGCATTTCTAATACTTTACCAACATCAAGTTGTTACTATGCACTACACAGAAATATTAACACCTCTGTGTGTGCTTTACATTGTGCATATAGACATGTGTGTCAACATGCAGACCATAACAACCACATACATGGGCTAATGCAGTCACAGAGGTGTTAGGATATTTATATTCCTGAAGATTTCTTTTTAATTTTTAGTAATATACTAATGAGTCAATGATCATTTGTTTAAAATGTGTACAAAAAGATTAACTGTTCCATTGCTAACAAAATATCATGTGATTTCTCAAATTAACAGATGAATATCTAGTAATTTTTATTATTTAATTAAGATAAGTAATCTGATAAAGTTAAAATCATGAGACTTCCAACCATATTATTATTAGACTTTTTTGTAGAAAATTTGTATTGAATGACATGTAACAGGCAGTGAGAATGGTTATGTAAGGCACTCATTATTTTCTATATATTAATGTACTATGCATCAATGAAAGAGCATGTAATGTTAAATATGAAAATCCCTTATTTTAACCAACATTCCGTATATTTTCTCTATAGCAATCAATAGTCACACACCTTAGATTATTTTGATTCCTATAGTGAAATAGCATGGACTGTAGAACTTACTAATAACAGAGATTTAATTTACATTGCTCTGGATAGTGGGGTGTGTAAAACCAAATCAGTCAGTGTGTGGTGTGGCTAGAAGAGAATTCTTTTGTGTTGAATCATTACATGGTAGGACTGAAATATTTCTCTTCAGGCCTTTTCTGTAGAACCTATTGCTGCAATTTTGGATGGTGACTGTTCTTAAATAGCTCAAGTGTTAGCAGCTTGCGTCTAGCAAAAGTAACTGGAAAGTGTGATCTGAATTGGGAGGCCTACTGAGAGGTATTTATGTCATTAAGAGAATGTCCTTAAGAAGGACTATAAGATTCCTCTTTCCTTTTCAGGCCACGATGTAAGACTTCATTCTGCCACACAATCCCTGCCATTACCATCTTGCATGACTACATAAAGCACAAAATAACAAATCCTCCTAATCTTAAATAGGAATGCCCAAAAAGTTAGACAAAGTATAAAGCTACTGTACCTGTATGAAAAACACATCACAGATACTATTACAGATCTAGCAACCAAGTGACAAAGATACTAACCCTTTGTTGGTGACTACCTCATGATCTGAAAATGGCCTGAAAGAAAGTTCAGGACAAATTGTGTCAAGATATTCAGACCACAGCAAGAAGAAAACATTTAATACCCTAATAGAACTTTCTAAAAGAATTCAAAACATAGATAGACATTAACATAGAAGTAAGATCATTAAAAACAATGAGGTGAATACCTCTTACTAGGACCCCTATAAAACATACTAGAATGAAAACCTGAACATATTGATTGTGGAGGAATAAAGTTTTACTCAGACATTCAGCTAATTTACTTAAGTTAAGGGAATATAAACTATAAATGTATGGTAGACTTTCAACATATTTTACTCAATTAAAATTAGCTCCCTTTAAGCAGCATGTATATAGGTATGTTCACATATACACATTGAAACACATATTCATACACTTAAAGGATCTTGATTTATCAGCATTTTACCTTATATTAACCCAGCATCTTACAAAAGGAAATTGATCTTCTCACAGCATAATCAAAATTACAGCAAGGATTCAGGTCAGGTGATTGTTCTTGTTATATTTCATTTTATTTTTTTTATAGCACACTGACTTGAGTTAGTTCTTCCTTCATAGAGATGGGTATAGGATTATCACGGGCCAGTCGCTTCTATGAATTTTCTTCACTTACAACCCAACAACTGCTCCTCTTCTAGGGATAGATAAGTATTGGAAGTCTCTTCATCCTGCAATCTGGAACTTTGAACTGTTGACCTTGTGCAGGTCACAGTTAAGGTCACCACAACTGTACTGAATTGAGGTTTTGAGCTGTACAATAGCTACAATATGTAAAGTGATCAGCGTTTCACAATAGTCTTCTCCATGTAATGGACTCCACACTCTGTGCCTAACTCTCACAACTGTCAATCCTGGACAGGATGACTGTTTTGTTTCATCTACAGCTGAAGACTTACCACCTCTTATTTTCAGAGCTTTGAACAGTCACAAGTCTCTGCACCGAGTATATCCTTTGCAATAAGCTAGTTCTCTGACCTAGTTTAAGAGCAGCACAAATCTTTCAATACCAGGAGCTAGTAATTTTATGATACTATTTGTTAGTTTATATATTTATAATAAAATATACTACAAAGAGAAACTGAACATACTGACAGTAGAGGAATAAAACTTGACTCAGACATTCATTTAAGTTCCTTAAATGAATGGAATATAAACTATAAATATATGGTAGACTACTGATTTTATTACTCAATTAAAATTACTTCTCCTGAAAGAACATGTGTGTGTGTGTGTGTGTATATATATATATATATATCCAAATTAACATATATCACATTTATATGATCCTTTAAAGGATCTTGCTTATGAAAGTTTGTCTACATGTATTTTTTACTATTACTTCTGATTTCTCTGTTCTCATTTTTTGTCTGTTTTCTTCCTTTCTACCTTTGTGATCATTCTGCTATTCCCTCCTCTATCTCTTCCTTGTAGTAAATTACCTGTATTTTTCCTAAATTGTTTTCCTGTCTCATATCAGCAACTTAAATTTACGGGAGTCTGTTGCTGAGAGTTAAACATGTATTCTCTGATTACGGTATATTATGAAAGAAAAAGAAATGGCAAAAACACTTGATGTGAATACCTACATAAATCAAACTTCCTTTCAAATTAGTTATGTCCAGTGAGCAAATTTATCAAAAATAACGCAAAGGAGATAAAGTGAATTAGATTTTCACAATACTAACTGAAAACGAAAACTGTCTATTCATTTGTTTCCATACTTGAATTGACGGTTGCAAGTCTAATGCTTATTAAAGGCTTGAACAAATCCCAGACTGAAAGTGGATGGAACCACAGATCACACCCATTATGAGGTGCTTAATAAAGGCACAGCAGCAGCATAAGAGGAATGAGCACAGAGGAGCTCTTCTAATGAATAAAATATGAAAACTATGCAATAACACCATTCAGAGAGAAGCGGCCAGAGGATCATCAGCATAATGGTAGAAATGAAAACACTATTTCATGCCTCTGTCTCCTATTTCCCAGGACTGAGTCTGTATAATATTTATTAACCACTCTCCTGTTTATGATTGTGTACATAACAAAAGCAAAGCAAGGCTGTGAATTTCCTGCCCTCGGGGATTTTCTGTTCTATGACTGCACACAGAGGTATTTTAACTGTACTGAGAGACCTTCCATAGTGAGAAAATATATGAAAGCTGTAACGTGAATACCTTAGTTGTGGTACAGCAACTAAAAATGACTGTACATGTAGAAAACTTACAAGGAATGACCATATGATATGATCAATTTTATATGTTGATACAAGGCACTTTCCAAAATACAGCACTGAAAACATTAACTGTTTTTTTTCTTTAAACTGGGTACTTACAATGCACTTATTATTGAGTTTCCATGTCATAAACGGTATAGAGCAAGGAAGGTGTTTATGAACTACTGAAATAGCTCACTGAATAAAGGCCCCTGCTATCAGAGTTTATAATCTGAGTTCAATACATGGAATTCTCATTATAGAAGGAAAGAATCAACTCTAACTAGTTGTCCTCTGACCTCCATGCATATGTTATGACATAATTAAACTTTAAATTAGAGGTATCTCTTCTAGTCTCAAGTATTTCAAACAAGGAATGATTACCTTGCTTACTAAAGGAAGAAAAAAGAAAAAGTTGTAGGCAATATCCTCAGTGGGAGCTCATAAAAAAGTGCTATTACTGTCTCCAAGGAAACTGTGTTCTGGTTTCAATTTTGGCCTGGAGCTGATGCTGTGCAATAGCTCTCCACATTGAAATCCAAACTGGAGAGAGTAGGTCTCCCCAGGAGTGCTGATACACCTAAAATCACAGGTGAGATCACCATTACTGCTCAGATACCTCAAGAAATTGGTACCCAGCCAGAGCCCACAGTACAGAAGAACCAAGGAATGGCCAGGGACAGGAAACTTCCAGTTTCCATCTGTACCCCAGAGCAGATCCTATTACATAGTTCTCTGTACTCTTGTAATCTTGCTTGGAGAGAACTGATCTCCCAAGAATGCTGACATAACTAAGATCACAGTGTCACATGGTCATAGGAAAAATAAGATACAGCCAGACACAACAAGAGAAGCTTATACCAGAGGTAACCAGATTACTAGAAGAAAGCACAACAACTTAAGCATCAGAAATCAAGGCTATATGAAATCATTAGAACCCATTCCTCCCACCAAATTAAGCTCTGGATACCTCAACACACTGGAAAAGCAAGATTCTGATTTAAAATCATATCTCATGATAATGATATAGGACTTTAAGGACACAAATTATTCCTGTAAGAAATACAGGAGAGTACAGGTTAACAGATAGAAGCCCTTAAAGAGGAAACACAAAAATCCCTTGACAAAAACACAAGTAAGCAGGTGATGGAATTGAACAAAACCACCCAGGATCTAAAAATGGAAATAGAAACAATAAAGAAATCACAAATGGAGACAACTCTGGAGTTAGAATATCTAAGAAAGAGATTAGGCATCATAGATGCAAGCATCACCAACAGAATACAAGAGATAGAAGAGAGAAGCTCAGACATAGAAGATACCATAGAAGACACAACAGTCAAAGTAAATACAAAAAGCAGAAAAGTCCAAACTCAAGGAAATCAAGAAATCCAGGACACAATGAAAAGACTGAACTTAAGAATAATAGGTATAGAAGAGAGTGAAGTTTCCTAAAAGCCAGCAAACATCTTCAACAAAATTACAGAAGAAAACTACTCTAACCTAAAGAAGGAGATACCCATAAACGTTCAAGAAGCCTAAAGAACAGCAAAGATATGGAACCAGAAAAGAGATCCTTCTGTAATAATTAAATACCAAATAATAATTAAATAAATAATACTAATTAAAAGACCAAATGCACAGAACAAAGAAAGAGTATTGAAAGCTTTAAGAGAAAACATCAGTAACATTAAAAAGTTACTGATGTTCCACACAAGCAGAATTCTACCTCTAACAACAAAAATAAAAGGAAACAACAATCATTGGTCCTTAATATCTCTCAACATCAAAGGAATCAATTCCCTAATAAAAGAATTAGACAGACAGGCTGGATATGTAAACAGGACCTAGAATTTTGGTGCATACAGGAAACACACCTCAATGACAAATACAGACACTACCTCAAAGCAAAAGGCTGGAAAATTTGTTCCAGGCAAATGATCCCAAGAAGGAAGCTGGAGCAGCAATTCTAGTAGCCAATAAAAGAGACTTTCAACCAAAAGTTATCAAAAAAAGATGGGGAGGGCATTATGTGGTCATCAAAGGAAAAATCTACCCAAAGGAACTCTCAATTTTGAATATCTATGCCCAAATGAAAGTACATACAATTTTTTTCTTTCCTTCATCTGACTCCCACGTGCTACAATATAAAGCATGTGCTATCATGCCTCAGTTAAATTTCTGATATCATTATTAATATTTTAGAATTGCAGAATAAACATGGGATCCTGCCTGTATTAAGCTTATAGTGCTAATGATGATTAGGACAAAAGGACAATCAATAGATTGGGAAAAGATCTTCACCAATCCCTTTATCAATCCCATATCTGACAGAGGGCTAATATCCAATATAAACAAAGAACTCAAGAAGTAATAGAGAATAATGTAATCATATTTTTAAAATGGGATACTGAACTAAACAAAGAATTCTTAGCTAAGGAATATCGAATGGCTGAGAAGCACCTAAAGAAATGTTCATCATCCTTAGTCATCATGAAAATGCAAATCAAAACAACCCCGAGATTCCACCTTATACCAGTCAGAGTGGCAAAAATCAAAAACTCAGGTGACAACAGATGTTGTCAAGGATGTGGAGAAAGAGGAACACTCAGTCCTCCATTGCTGGTCTGATTGCAAGCTCAGCTGTGGATTCCACAGAAAATTGGAAATAGTTTTACCTGAGGACCCAGCTATTCCACTCCTGTACAAATACCCAAAAGATGTTCCAACATATAATGTTCATAGCACTCTTATTTATAATAGCCAGAAGCTAGAAGAACCCAGATGTCCTTCAACAGAGGAATGGATACAGAAAAGGTGGTACATTTACACGATGGAGTACTACACATTTATTAAGAACAATGATTTCATTTAATTCACAGGCAAGTGGATGGAACTAGAATATATCCTACTGAATGAGGCAAACCAGTCCAAAAACACACAAACAAACAAGTAAACAAACAGGCACATGGGATATGCTCACTAGTAAGTGGATATTAGCCAAAAAGAAGCTTGGAATACCCATGGTACAACTCACAGACCATATGAAACCCAAGACAAAAGACAACCACACCAAAGTGTGGATGCTACAGTCCTACTCAGAAGGGGTAAGAAAATAATGTCAGTAGAGGGAGAGAGGGATCTGGGAGGGAGAGAGCTAGGGGGGGAAATTAGGTGGGATGTTTCAGATTTTGGAGGAGATGGAGGAGGATAGAGAGGTTCAGGAATTTGAAAGGAGGAGAGTAGCAGTGGGGGAGGCCAATCTGCTGATAGCCACTAGAAAGTCCCAGATGCCAAGGACCCAAGAGGTTCCTAGGCCCCAACAGAGAGGACATTTCCTGAAATATTCAACAAAGGGGAGATAGAACCAGTAGAGACCATATCCATAGGAATGTGGCAACCTACCTGTTGCGGTAAAAAAATAAAAAAAGCATACCTTGTTTAGTTCTGGCTTCAACCGGTCATTGGAACTATGACTAATTCATCTCAGATTTGTCTTTGTTCCAGCCACCCAGTAAATCAAGACTCAACAAACTGTAACCCAATAATTAGATTTACATGTTAAATTCTCAATCCACAATATATCCACACGATAAACTTATAACCAATTGGTAAGGATATAAACCGTCCTCCTAGATAAGATATAATTTGTCCATCTGGAGACACAAAACCCTGTGCACATCCATCTCTTAAGAATAGTCATAACAACCTGTAATTTGTGCAGAGAAGAATCTTAAGATCCATCGCCGTGTTCTCTTGGTTGCCCCCACCCCCTCGCTCTGGCCTCCTCTGCCTCTCTAAAACTTTTCTCCCGCCCATTCTTTCTTCTTGTCCAACGACAGGCTTTGTTTTATCCTATACCTGCCTTTATCTGCATAATGACATCAACTTACAACCACCCACTTCAAAAATTCCTCCTGTCAAAAGGAAATGCAGGAACAAAGAGTGGAGGAGAGACGGAAGGAAAGCCCATCCAGAGACTTCACCAAGATGGGATCTATCCCATCTATAGAGGACAATACCAAACGTTATTGCTGATGCCAAGAAGTGCTTGCTGAGAGGAGCCTGGTCCCCAGAGAGGTTCTGCCAGAGCCTGACCAATACAGATGGAGATGCAAGCAGCCAAATATCGGACTGAGCAGCACGACCCTAACGTAGAATTAAGGGCAAGAACTGAAGGAACTGAAAGGGTTTGCAACCCCATAAGAACAACAATATCAATTAACCAGAACTCCCAAAGCATCCAGGGAGTAAACCCCAACGAAAGAATACAAAGTGGGGACCCATGGCTCCTGCTGGATATATAGCAGAGGCTTTCCTAATGGGGCAGCACTGGGAGGGGAGCCCCTTTATCCTGTGGAGGCTGGATGATCCTGAGTGGGGGAATCCTAGTGTGCTGAGTTAGGGGTGGGTGGGCAGGTGTGGGAGCACCCTCTCAGAGACACTACAGGGGGAAGGATAGGGGAGTTGATGGGGGTAAACTGGCAAGGGGGATAACATTTGAAATGTCAATAAATAACCAATAAAAAAAAGGAAAGAAATTGTGCATTTCATTGTCATGGAAACAGGGCTTCAGGTCAAGAAGTGACATATGTGTCATTTTTAAGTTATGAAAAGTATAACAAATTTATTTACCATTGCAAATGGACAAAGTTGACAGCTTAATTTCTCAATACTGTGTTTGGTTATTTTTCTGCTCTCTAAGGCTTTTTCATGGGAAATAAATATTTCTGGCTGTTATTTTCTCCTCTCTGTCTGAACACTTCTGTTATAACTACCATAATAGTAGAGCCATGTTATAATTTACACTGATATTTTAAAAGTGATTTTCATGAGTCTTTTCAATATTTTATCTTGAAAAGAAAATTATCTCAGAAGTGACATCAGGTGTGAATTATTTCTGGTTAGGTGAATTTCATGACAGCAGAGAGGAGGGGTGGGAGGAAGCCAGTAGATGTTGCTTGCATCTGCACTAGGGGAAAGGGTGCTCAGATTTTCAGGAACCATTCAAAGCAGGATATCACCAGGTTTCTCAACACTTTATTGACAGCACTTAATAGAGAAAATACTTCAACGAGAATTACTGAGAACTGCCAAAAAGTTAAATAAAGACAAAGCATCCAACCAATGGGCAGAAACTACAATCCTTGTAAGCCTACAAACTCATGGTCAATCCCCTAGAATAAACACTTAAAAATGAACAACAATTTGACACCTATTCATAATAATTCCATGACTAAAAGGCAGATCTCTGGGCTTCCTAGCCAGACAGCCAAACCTGCTGGTCAAATTTAATACCAACGTGACCTCATCTCATGAATCAAAGCAGACTGACTGAGGAAAAATTAATGCACATGTAAACACACATGCAGGTGCTTGATAAACACACACACACACACACACACACACACACAGACACATACACACAGAGAGAGAGAGAGAGAGAGAGAGAGAGAGAGAGAGTGAGAGAGAGAGAAAGTATATGTACATATCCAAAACATAGAATTAACTTTAATGAAAAATTAAAATGAAATGCCATTGTGGGTTATATAGTGATAAAATAGAAAACATAAGGATACACTTTACATATCTTCACCAATTAAGCAATGTACTCTTCAAATCATAAAAATTACTATGTGGACACTGACAATCAGCAGGCATAGGAACTTTTCCAAATTTAAACAGAAAATGAAAATAAGGAGTAAAATGACAGCAAAACTTTGTTTTTGTACACCAGGAATCAAAATAAATGACTATTTCCTCTTTAGTTCCAGACTAAGTGTATTCATCGGTTCAGATGTTCTTTGTGTATATAACATAAATGTCCTTAAAGTTCATGTGCAACCAACCAGCACTGAGATTTTACTCACTTTTAAAACAATTATTTGTATCAGACAAATTTAAAAGCTTTGCATCAATACCCCAGATAATAATAGGAACTAAGCTTTATTAGTAGTATTTTTGGCTCAAAATTATAGGAGGTAATTTAAATATTTAATCAGATTATTTCCCTATCTTTTCAATATAGTCTATAAAAAGAGCTTTACTATATGCATTTAGAAGCTAAAAAGAAAGAAAGAAAACAAATTTTCAAAGAGGTTGCACATCTAAAGAGATGGGATGAGGGAGATGAATATGTTTGGAAAGTGCTTGATACACAAGCATGAGGACCTGGTCACAGTACACAAGGGCAAAACTGTGTTCAGTGGCCCATGCCTGCAATCACAGGGTAGGAAAGCAGAGCTGAGATGATAATTTGAATTTGCTGACCAGTGACCAGGCTCTGTAGGTGTATCAGTGATCTCCAGGTTCAAAGGGAGACTGAAATCCATCCCCATGCAAATAGAGCATCACTCTCATCTCAAGCAGATCCCACACTAATCCTTAATGTTTATAAAATTCCTATCCACGTAGAATAAAGAACACAAGTTATTTCACTGATAATGTTCTGAGAGTTTCTGTTTTACTGAACTGTAACACTTTGGGGTTGACACTTCTCTCCCAAAATATAAATTGCTGGACCCTGCAACTGCCTAGCAAGGCAGGCTATGCCCCCAACTCTGCCACCACCACTGCCCACTGCCACCATATGCTACCAATTGGGGCTGCCCGCCAGTACCCCCGATTGTGTTGCTGGCATTGCCACTACCATGATAGCAGGCAAGACCCGGGACCCTGGCTATCAACCCTGATGAGTGTTCCCTTCTGAGAGCTCTAATAAGTTGGCCATTTCCAGCTGGACTAGGGTCTCACAGAACCTTAGTTCCATGGAAGATAACATGCATGTGGACATAAATCATCTATTCTCACCAACACAGACACACAGATGCAAACACACACACACACACACACACACACACACACACACACACACACATACACACACACATGAAGAGGTTGAACAACTTTCTCTAAAGGTCAAATGACTTTTATTTGAAATATTCTTTTTTTCCCAACATTATTAAATTGGGTGTTTCTTATTTACATTTCAAATGTTATTCCCTTTCCCAGTTTCCAGGCCAACAGCCCTCTAATCCCTTCCCGTCCCCTCCTACATGGGTGTTCTGCTCCCTATCCTCCCCTGATTACCGACCTCCCCCCAAGAATCCCGTTCCCTGGGAGTCCATCCTTGGCAGGACCAAGGGCTTCCCCTTCCACTTCCACTGGTGCCCTTACTAGGCTATTCATTGCTACCTATGCAGTTGGAGCCCAGGGTCAGTCCATGTATAGTCTTTGGGTAGTGACTTAGTCCCTGGAAGCTCTGGTAGTTTGGCATTGTTGTTTATATGGGGTCTCAAGCCCCTTTAAGCTCTTTCAGTCCTTTCTCTGATTCCTTCAACGGGAGTCACATACTCAGTTCAGTGGTTTGCTGCTGGAATTTGCCTATGTATTTGCCATATTCTGGTTGTGTCTCTTGGGAGAGATCTACATCCGGTTCCTGTCAGCCTGCACTTCTTTGCTTCATCCATCTTATCTAGTTTGGTGGCTGTATATGAATGTGCCACATGTGGGGCAGGCTCTCAATGGCCTTTTCTTCTGTCTCTGTTCTAAACTTTGCCTCTCTATCCCCTCCAGAGGGTACTCTTGTTCCCCTTTTAAAGAAAGAGTGAAGCATCCACATTTTGGTCATCCTTGAGTTTCATGTGTTCTGTGCATTGAGAGTAATTGGAGCATTTGGGCTAATATCCACTTAACAATGACTGCATACTATGTGTGTTTTTCTGTGATGGGGTTACTCACTCAGGATGATATTTTCCAGTTCCATCCATTTACCTATGAATTTCATAAAGTCATTGTTTTTGATAGCTGAGTAGTATTCCATTGTGTAGATGTACCACATTTTCTGTACCCATTCCAATATTGATGGGCATCTGGGTTCTTTCCAGCTTCTGGCTATTATAAATAAGGCTGCTATGAACATAGTGGAGCATGGGTCTTTGTTATATGTTGGGATATCTTTTGGGTATATGCCCAAGAGAGGTGTGGCTGGGTCCTCAGGTTGTTCAATGTCCAATTTTCTGAGGAGCCTCCAGACTGATTTCCAGTACCAGTCTGCAATCCCACCAACAATGGAGGAGTGTTTCTCTTTGTCCACATCTTCCCCAGAATTTGCTGTCACCTGAGTTTTTGATCTTAGCCATTCTGACTGGTGTGAGGTGGAAGCTCAGGGTTGTTTTGATTTGTAATTCCCTTATGACTAAAGATGTTGAACATTTCTTTAGGTGATTCTCAGAAATATTCTTGATGAGAACTTTTTAGATTTCCATTTATTTTCAAGATTAGAACTAAAATGTCAGGATGGAAGCCGAACTTTGTGAGAAGTATTAATTGGAGGAGAAAACATGAGAATAAACTTTCAGAACAAATAAACCCATAACAAAAAGCAGAGAAGATGCATTAACCCCCTTGAATGCCAGCTTCCCTGCCAGTGGAAGAAAATCAGCCCTTCTGAGATTAACTTTTAGTGGTGTTAATGGTTTTCCTCATGCCCCTTTGCTTTTCCCTACTTTATACTCACCTTCACTTTTTATGCATTCAATATTTAATGGAATTCTATTCCTCTTTCTTATTTCCCTCATTTTCTTTCCCAATGTTTTTGCTGCTATTCTTTCCTTGTTTATTTATCCAGGACCCCTCCTTTGTATCTTTTGCTTTTTTTTAAATCCTCTTCATTAATTTTTAACTTCTAAGTGCACTTTGTGCTACCTTTCTCTCTTTTCAAATATCCTTACACCTCTAACAGTTACAGTTACCAAATCTCTATATAGCCACTTAGTTTTCATAGAGAGTGTTTCCCAGTACATTAACTGACTTTCTCCTGAGCAGTACTTGGAGTAAAAAAACAAACCCAAGTTTTTTGTTTTTGTTTTTTTTTAATACACACACCCATCTGAGATGAATTATACAGCACCTTATTTTTACCATGGCTTTGTTCCAGAGGGACCTTTGTATAGATCTCAGCTCAAGCAATTCATGGTGTAATGATGAGCTTTAACTGTTTTTTTTCCACAACCTAGATTCATATGAGAAGATTTCTACATTGAGGAATCTTTTAGATCAGTTTGGCCTCTAAATATGTCTGTGGATTTTCTTGATTGTGAACTAGTACAAGAAGACTCACCAAATCTGGTCAACCACATTCACTAAACAGGTCCTTGGACTTTTTAAGGGAAGAGAAAGCAAGGTTTCATACATTTAATTCCTGGTAATGACTGTGGACATAGTGTCAGACTTCATGCTTCAAGCTCCTGCTACATTATCTTCTCTGCTATTATGGATTTTAACCAAGATTTCTAAGCTAATAAACTTTCTTTCTTAAGTTCCTTTTGGACAGATTATTTTATGAAAGTATGAGAAATGAAACTGGAGCACAAGTCCTCAGACAGTAGCCTTGTACAGCTGATGAGTCTTGTGGATGAACTTCAAGGCATGTCTTTGCAGCCATAACAAAGAAAAATAATGTAAATCCCTTTTAAAATTCTCTATAGTCCTCTCCTTGGTCTGTCCTCACATACACCTAGGCTGATGAAACAGAAGCAGTAACAGAGTGTCCAAATTCCACCTGCACTCCTTACAGCATCAGCATTAGTATTCATTTCAGACCTGTCAGCAAAACCAATTCTTCTGACCATTTTCTTACCATACAGTGAAAGGTAACATATTTCGAGGAATTGGAAAGAGCTCTATGACTAAAAACACTTGCTGCTCTTTAAAAGAACTCAAGTTTGAACCCTAGCTCTATGGGATTTCTGACATCATATGGACACTTCATGAACCAGAACATACACACACACACACACACACACACACACAGAGAGAGAGAGAGAGAGAGAGAGAGAGAGAGAGAGAGAGAATAAATCACAACCAACAAGATGCCTTTTAATCATATCCAGTAAAATTACAGGGAGATGCATGATCTATTTGTAATGAAGCTTAACTCCATGCAAAAGCTTAAGCAGCTTCTGGTAATACTTTTCCTTGATCTGATATGTTCACATATAAATAATAAGATAGTAACTCAGTAGGAAAATGGTATTTATTTACATTCCATCAGTACTTTGCACAAATGATCTGAAGTTAGTTTTACGTAATATTGTCAGTGCCACCAGCATTTACTACAGATTATACCATCAGGTATACAATTTTCTAGTTGTCATATCCTGTTGTTTCAAATTTAAAAGATTATAACCTTCATATCTCTCCATTAAGGAGCTCATCAGGCTGTCTCATTACATATACATGTCTTTCTGCTCACAATATTCTTCTTCTGTTAGAGGGAGATTAGTGGATTTGTTCAGTTAAATCTTCAGTATAACTTTGTCCATAACATTCCCTTTCCTCAGTGGTTCCATGTCAGTTTAATGTCACCATGGTCTGAAAATATTGTAGACTTAGTCCTAAAGAAATGGCATTTGAATTCATCATATGCCAGGAGGAGCTATTCAGCATGCATAATTACTAATACAATTTTATCAGCAGCAGGGGCAGCATCCTATTTAATAAAATATCTGAGCAATTAGGTACAGAACCATATTTCTGGATTGAGTTAATTGATGTGTACTGGGTCAAGTAGGGCCTTGGCAGAGACAGAATGACATGAATCCTGTCCCTGGGAAAAGGCCAGCAGATGTGGGCCTCAAACATTGTCAATGGTTTCCATGGGCAAAAGGCTTGTGTGTATAGTAAGGTACATAAAGGAATGTCCTTTAATGACTCCCTGGTAATAAGAGACAACATGAATCTGGAGGGAAGGTGTGGCTAATCTCTTAGCAAAATGGTAAACTCTGGAACCTTCAGGGCATTCTTTATAGCTATGGAAAAGAACTCTAAAAACATAAGTTCAAAAATAAATAATTTCTCAATTATCCAAAGATATATGGATGCAATACGAACTGTATAAAGGGTTTCATGACTCTAAAGAAAAATAGATGGCTGCATTAAAGACTCAGCTTGTCAGATAGATAGGTAAGCTTATACAAAGGCAGGGAGATTCCTGAGTTCAAGGTCAGCCTGGGACTCAGGGAATCCAGGTTGAGGTGTGATAGAAATGGTAATTTTAGGACAGGGTCCCATCCAGCTAATTTAGCATCTATTCTTATCAGAGGCAGGCAGATATCAAAATTCTTTTGCAGTGTTACAAAAAAATGTGTGTTTCCATCTCCTGAGAATAAAGGGAATAGGGTCACAGGATGCTGGTTTATAGGATAGTCAAACAGAATCCTGAAGTAAATGACTGCACAGAGATTAATGACCTGCGGAAGATTTACTATCCAGAGAATCTTTCAGAATAGCCAGAGAGAAATGCTTGAGGAAATGTCTTGAGCAAAACAGAGAGAGCTGTCTGGAGATCTCCAGAGAAAGCAGATAAAAAAGAAACCAGAACAGAAAGGAAACAAGCATAGGTCACCAGCCTGGACCCACAATTTGAGTGCAATTCATTTCTTTTCACCACTCCAAGACAAAACTTCTCTGAACCCCTCTTCAAGCTAAGGCTGGTCCTTGGCAGGTGGAGCTGGAAAAGGGACTGAGACAAAGGGTAGGCAAGTTCAGTTTCTGACACACAAATTTCATTCAGGGTGCTGTGAAGATACACCCTGGTGTGAGACAGAGCTGGGAAAAGGAGTAAAGATTTGGTAAATAAAAATGGGTGAATCAAAATCAAATACCGAAAATATGTACATAAAAGTTTTGAGAGGGGGAAGAGAGCAGACCACCCAGGAGTGCAGATATTCTCGAGGCTGCAGGGCAGATGGCAACCTCTGCACACCTCAGACCACATCCCTGGTCCAAGGGGAAACTGCAAGGTGCCTTTGGATACAGGGATATAGGAACAGACAGCCGCAGGTACTGGTAGTTCTGGTCTGTGCCCAGGACCGAACTGATCTGGCCAACCAGCTCCATGCACCCAAATCCTGCTGGGGGGAGAGCTGAAACCTCAGAAGTGTGGATATTCTGAGAAGTCAGAAGAGTATACTCTCTGCCCACAATCCCAGCCCAAGAGGGAATTGCATAATGCCAACTGTGTCCGAGTAGTGCAAGGACATATAAGAGCAATCAGGGACAGAACCCTTTGAATCCTTCCCTCTCCTAGAGCTGGAAGACAGTCTCCAGGAGCGCCATGGAAGCTAAGAGCAGCTAAGAGCCTGTTATCAGGAAAGACTGAAAGAAAACAGCAAAACAGTTCTACAGGAGTGCTAACACAGAGGCCTACAGCAGGGTCAAGTCACTCCCAGAAACAGTAAGGCAAGCAAACACCAGAGACAACCCAATGGCTAGAGCCAAGCACAGGAACCTAAGCAACAGAAATCAAGACTACTTGGCATCATCAGAGCCCAGTACTCCACCAAAGGAAATACTGGATATCCAAACACACAAGAAAAGCAAGATTTAGATTTGAAATCATATTTTCTGAAAATGATGGAGGACTTTAAGAAAGACATAAGGAACTCCCTTAGACAAATGTAGGAAAACACAAGTAAACAAGTAGAAGCCTTTAGAGAGAAAACACAAAAATTCCTGAAAGAATTACAGGAAACCACAACCAAAAAAGTGAAGGATTTGGAAATGGAAATAGAAACAATAAAGAAAGCACAAAGGGAGACAACCCTGGATATAGAAAAGCAAAGGAAGAGACAAGGACCTGCAGTTACAAGCATCACCAACAGAATTCAAGAGATACAAGAGAGAATCTCAGGGGCAGAAGATACCATAGAAAACATTGACAAAACTGTCTAAGATAATGTAAAATGCAAAAAGCTCCTAGCCCAAGACATACAGAAAATATAGGACACAATGAGAAGATCAAACCTAAGAATAATAGGTATAGAAGAAAGAGAAGACTCCCAACTTAAGGTCCACTAAATATATTCAATAAAATTATAGATGAAAACTTCCCTAGCCTAAAGAAAGAAATGCTCAGAAACATACAAGAAGCCTACAGAACTCCAAATAGACTGGACCAGAAGAGAAATTCCTCCCACCACATAATAGTTAAAACACCAAATGCACAAACAAAGAAAGAATATTAAAAGCAGTAAGGGAAAAAGGCCAAGTGACAAAAAAGGCAAATCTATCAGAATTGCACCAGACTTCTCACCAGAGACTATGAAAGCCAGAAAATCCTGGACAGATGTCATACAGACCCTAAGAGAACACAAATGCCAGCCCAAGTTACTGTATCCAGCAAAACTATCAATGAACGTAGATGGAGACACCAAGATATTCCATGATAACACTAAATTTATACAATGTCTTTCTACAAATCCAGCCCTACAAAAGATAATAAATGGAAAATTCTAATACAAGGAGAGAAACTACAAACTACAGAAAGCAAGAATATAATTTCCTTGCAATGAAACCAAAAGAGAGACAAACAAACATAATTCCACCTCTAACAATAAAAATAACAAAAAGTGACAATCACTATTCCTTAATATCTCTCAACATCAACTGACTCAATTCCCCAATAAAACGGCAGAGACTAAACGACTAGATATGTAAAGAGGACCCAGCATTTAGCTGCATACAGGAAACACACCTCAGATACAAAGAAAGACACTACCTCAGAATAAATGGCTAGAAAACAATTCTCCAAGCAAATGGCCCTAAGAAACAAACTGGAGTTGCCATTTTAATATCAAATAAAATTGACTTTCAATCAAAAGTTATTAAAAAAGGTAAGGAAGGACACTTCATATTCATCAAAGAAAAAATTAACCAAGATGAACTCTCAATCCTAAATATCTATGCTCCAAATGCAATGGTACCTACATTCGTAAAAGAAACCTTACTAAGCCTCAAAGCACACATTGTATCTCACACGAAAATAGTAGGAGATTTACACCCCACTCACACCACTGCACAGATCGCGGAATCAGAAATTAAACAGATATGTAGAGAAACTAACAGAAGTTATAAAACAAATGGATTTAACAGTTATTTATTGAACATTCCATCCTAAAACAAAAGATTATACCTTCTTCTCACTACCTCATGGAACCTTCTCGAAAATTGACCTTATAATAGGTCAGAAAACAGGCCTCAACAGATACAGGAAGATAGAAATAATCCCACACATCCTATCAGATCACCATGCACTAAGACCGGTCTTTAATATTAACAATAATGACAGAAAGCCCACATACACATGGGAGTTGAACAAGGCTCCACTCAATGAGAACTTGGTCAAGGAAGAAATAAAGAAAGAAATTAAAGACTTCTTAGAATTTAATGAAAATGAAGATACAACATTCCCACACACATGGGACACAAGGAAAGCAGTGCTAATAGGAAATCTCATAGCTCTGAGTGCCTGCAGAAAGAAACAGGAGAGAGCATATTTCAGCAGCTTGACAGCACACATAAAAGCTCTGGAACAAAAAGAAATAAATAAACCCAAGAGGAATAGAAGGCAGGAAATAATCAAACTCAGAGCTGAAATCAGCCAAGTAGAAACAAAAAGGACGGGGTTGGGGATTTAGCTCAGTAGTAGAGCACTTGCCTAGCAAGCGCAAGGTCCTGGGTTCGGTCCCCAGCTCCGAAAAAAGAATAATAATTAAAAAAAGAAACAAAAAGGACTATACAAAGAATCAAGAAAACCAGGAGCTGGTTCTTTGAGAAAATCAACAAGATAGATAAACCTTTCATCAGACTAACCAGAGGTCACAGAGAGTGTATCCAAATTAGCAATAGCAGAACTGAAAAGGGAAACATAAAAACAGAATCTGAAGAAATTAAAAAATATCATCATATACTACTAAAAAGACCTATATTTAACAAAACTGAATCTTGAAGAAATTAACGATTGTCTAGACAGATACCAGGTACCAAAGTTAAATCAGGAACAAATAAACCATCTAAACAGCCCCATAAATCCTAAAGAATAAGAAGTCATTAAAAGTCTCCCAACCAAAAAAAGCTCAGGTCCAGATCGGTTAAGTGCAGAATTCTAACAGACCTTCATAGAAGACCTCATACCAATACTATCCAAACTATTCCACAAAACAGAAACAGATGGAGCACAACTGAATTCCTTCTTTGTGACTTCTGAAGCTACAATTACTCTTATACCAAAACCATACAAAGACCCAACAAAAAGAAAACTTCAGACCAATTTCCCTTATGAATATTGACGCAAAAGTACCCAATAAAATTCTTGCATACCAAATCCAATAACATCAAAATTATCATCCATCATGAAAAAGTAGGCTTCATCCCAGGGAATGGTTTAATATATGAAAATCCATTAATGTTATACACTATATAAACAAACTCAAAGATAAGGACCACATGATCATCTCGTTAGATTCTGAGAAAGTATTTGACAAAATTCAACACCCCTTCAAGATAAAAGTCCTGGAAAGATCAGGAATTCAGGGCCCATATCTAAACATAGTAAAAGCAATATACAGCAAACCAGTAGCTAACATCAAATTAAATGGAGAGAAACTTGAAGCAGTCCTACTAAATTCAGGGACTAGACAAGGCTGCCTGCTGTCTCTCTACTTATTCAATATAGTACTCGAAGTCCTAGCCAGAAAAATCAGACAGTGAAAGGAGGTCAAAGGGAAACTAATTGGAAAGGAGGAAATCAAAATATCACTATTTGCAGATGAGATGATAGTGTACTTAACCGACCCCAAAAGTTCCTCCAGAGAACTATTGAAACTGAAAAACAACTTCAGCAAAGTGTTGGGGTATAAAATTAACTCAAACAAATCAGTAGTCTTTCACTACAAAAAGGATAAATAGTCTGAGAAAGAAATTAAGAAAATGACACCCTTCACAATAGTCCCAAATAACATAAAATATCATGGTGTGACTTTAACCAAGCAAGTGAAAGATACGTATGACAAGAACTTCACATCTCTGAAGAAAGAAATTAGGAAGATCTCAGAAGATGGAAAGATCCTCCATGCTCATTGATTGGCAGGATTAATATAGTAGAGATGACCATTTTTCCAAAAGCTATCAACAGATTCAATGCAATCCCCATCAAAATTCCTACTCAATTCTTTATAGAGATAGAAAGAGAAATTTGCAAATTCATTTGGAATAACAAAAACCCCAGGATAGCGAAAACTGTACTCAACAATAAATGAATTTCTAGGGGAATCACCATCCCTGACTTCAAGCAGTATTACAGAGCAATAGTCATAAAAGTTGTATGGTATTGGTACAGAGAAAGGCAGGTAGATCAGAGGAACAAAATTGTAGACCCAGAAATGAACCCACAAACTTATAGCCACTTGATCTTTGAGCAAGTGTCTAAAACCATCCAATGGAAGAAAGATAGCATTTTCAGCAAATGGTGCTGATTCAACTGGAAGTCAGCATGTAGAAGACTGTAAATTGATCCATTCTTATCACCATGTACAAAGCTTAAGTCCAAGTAGATCAAGGACATCCACTTCAAACCAGACACACTCAAACTAATAGAAGAAAAAGTGGGGAAGAGTCTTTAACAAAATGGGCACGGGGGAAAATTTCCAGAACAAAACACCAGTGGCTCATGTTCTAAGATCAAGAATCAACAAATGGGACTTCATAAAACTTCAAAGCTTTTGTAAAGTAAAAGACACTGTCATTAGGACAAAACAGATTGGGAAAAGATCTTTACCAATCCTACATCTGGGAGAGAGGGCTAATATCTAAAATATACAACAAACTCAAGAAGGTAGATTCCAGCCCACACCCGCGGATCCCGGCCCGCAGCAGCTCTCTGCTCCCAGACCCGGTGAGAGACCCAACCGCCTGGTCAGGTGGGCACTCCTGAGGCTGCAGAGCGGAAGAGACCACCAACACTGCTCACCCCTGCCCACATCCCTGGCCCAAGAGGAAACTGTATAAGGCCTCTGGGCTCCCGTGGGGGAGGGCCCAGGAGCGGCAGGACCCCTGCCAGAGACACCGCCGGACCCTGAAGGAAACAGACCGGATAAACAGTTCTCTGCACCCAAATCCCGTGGGAGGGAGAGCTAAACCTTCAGAGAGGCAGACAAGCCTGGGAAACCAGAAGAGACTGCTCCCTGCACACACATCTCGGACGCCAGAGGAAAAAGCCAAAGACCATCTGGAACCCTGGTGCACTGAAGCTCCCGGAAGGGGCGGCACAGGTCTTCCTGGTTGCTGCCGCTGCAGAGAGCCCCTGGGCAGCACCCCACGAGCAAACCTGAGCCTTGGGACCACAGGTAAGACCAAATTTTCTGCTGCAAGAAAGCTGCCTGGTGAACTCAAGACACAGGCCCACAGGAACAGCTGAAGACTGTAGAGAGGAAAAACTACACGCCCGAAAGCAGAACACTCTGTCCCCATAACTGACTGAAAGAGAGGAAAACAGGTCTACAGCACTCCTGACACACAGGCTTATAGGACAGTCTAGCCACTGTCAGAAATAGCAGAACAAAGTAACACTAGAGATAATCTGATGGCGAGAGGCAAGCGCAGGAACCCAAGCAACAGAAACCAAGACTACATGCCATCATCAGAGCCCAATTCTCCCACCAAAACAAACATGGAATATCCAAACACACCAGAAAAGCAAGATCTAGTTTCAAAATCATATTTGATCATGATGCTGGAGGACTTCAAGAAAGACATGAACACACTTAGGGAAGCACAGGAAAACATTAATAAACAAGTAAAAGCCTACAGAGAGGAATCGCAAAAATCCCTGAAAGAATTCCAGGAAAACACAATCAAACAGTTGAAGGAATTAAAAATGGAAATAGAAGCAATCAAGAAAGAATACATGGAAACAACCCTGGATATAGAAAACCAAAAGAAGAGACAAGGAGCTGTAGATACAAACTTCACCAACAGAATACAAGAGATGGAAGAGAGAATCTCAGGAGCAGAAGATTCCATAGAAATCATTGACTCAACTGTCAAAGATAATGTAAAGCGGAAAAAGCTACTGGTCCAAAACATACAGGAAATCCAGGACTCAATGAGAAGATCAAACCTAAGGATAATAGGTATAGAAGAGAGTGAAGACTCCCAGCTCAAAGGACCAGTAAATATCTTCAACAAAATCATAGAAGAAAACTTCCCTAACCTAAAAAAAGAGATACCCATAGACATACAAGAAGCCTACAGAACTCCAAATAGATTGGACCAGAAAAGAAACACCTCCCGTCACATAAGTGTCAAAACACCAAACGCACAAAATAAAGAAAGAATATTAAAAGCAGTAAGGGAAAAAGGTCAAGTAACATATAAAGGCAGACCTATCAGAATCACACCAGACTTCTCGCCAGAAACTATGAAGGCCAGAAGATCCTGGACAGATGTCATACAAACCCTAAGAGAACACAAATGCCAGCCCAGGTTACTGTATCCAGCAAAACTCTCAATTAACATTGATGGAGAAACCAAGATATTCCATGACAAAACCAAATTTACACAATATCTTTCTACAAATCCAGCACTACAAAGGATAATAAATGGTAAAGCCCAACATAAGGAGGCAAGCTATACCCTAGAAGAAGCAAGAAACTAATCGTCTTGGCAACCAAACAAAGAGAATGAAAGCACACAAACATAACCTCACATCCAAATATGAATATAACGGGAAGCAATAATCACTATTCCTTAATATCTCTCAATATCAATGGCCTCAACTCCCCAATAAAAAGACATAGATTAACAAACTGGATACGCAACGAGGACCCTGCATTCTGCTGCCTACAGGAAACACACCTCAGAGACAAAGACAGACACTACCACAGAGTGAAAGGCTGGAAAACAACTTTCCAAGCAAATGGTCAGAAGAAGCAAGCTGGAGTAGCCATTCTAATATCAAATAAAATCAATTTCCAACTAAAAGTCATCAAAAAAGATAAGGAAGGACACTTCATATTCATCAAAGGAAAAATCCACCAAGATGAACTCTCAATCCTAAATATCTATGCCCCAAATACAAGGGCACCTACATACGTAAAAGAAACCTTACTAAAGCTCAAAACACACATTGCACCTCACACAATAATAGTGGGAGATTTCAACACCCCACTCTCATCAATGGACAGATCATGGAAACAGAAATTAAACAGTGATGTAGACAGACTAAGAGAAGTCATGAGCCAAATGGACTTAACGGATATTTATAGAACATTCTATCCTAAAGCAAAAGGATATACCTTCTTCTCAGCTCCTCATGGTACTTTCTCCAAAATTGACCATATAATTGGTCAAAAAACGGGCCTCAACAGGTACATAAAGATAGAAATAATCCCATGCGTGCTATCGGACCACCACGGCCTAAAACTGGTCTTCAATAACAATAAGGGAAGAATGCCCACATATACGTGGAAATTGAACAATGCTCTACTCAATGATAACCTGGTCAAGGAAGAAATAAAGAAAGAAATTAAAAACTTTTTAGAATTTAATGAAAATGAAGATACAACATACTCAAACTTATGGGACACAATGAAAGCTGTGCTAAGAGGAAAACTCATAGCGCTGAGTGCCTGCAGAAAGAAACAGGAAAGAGCATATGTCAGCAGCTTGACAGCACACCTAAAAGCTCTAGAACAAAAAGAAGCAAATACACCCAGGAGGAGTAGAAGGCAGGAAATAATCAAACTCAGAGCTGAAATCAACCAAGTAGAAACAAAAAGGACCATAGAAAGAATCAACAGAACCAAAAGTTGGTTCTTTGAGAAAATCAACAAGATAGATAAACCCTTAGCCAGACTAACGAGAGGACACAGAGAGTGTGTCCAAATTAACAAAATCAGAAATGAAAAGGGAGACATAACTACAGATTCGGAGGAAATTCAAAAAATCATCAGATCTTACTATAAAAACCTATATTCAACAAAATTTGAAACTCTTCAGGAAATGGACAATTTCCTAGACAGATACCAGGTATCGAAGTTAAATCAGGAACAGATAAACCAGTTAAACAACCCCATAACTCCTAAGGAAATAGAAGCAGACATTAAAGGTCTCCCAACCAAAAAGAGCCCAGGTCCAGAATTCTATCAAACCTTCATAGAAGACCTCATACCAATATTATCCAAACTATTCCACAAAATTGAAACAGATGGAGCCCTACCGAATTCCTTCTACGAAGCCACAATTACTCTTATACCTAAACCAACAAAGACACAACAAAGAAAGAGAACTTCAGACCAATTTCCCTTATGAATATCGACGCAAAAATACTCAATAAAATTCTGGCAAACCGAATTCAAGAGCACATCAAAACAATCATCCACCATGATCAAGTAGGCTTCATCCCAGGCATGCAGGGATGGTTTTATATACGGAAAACCATCAACGTGATCCATTATATAAACAAACTGAAAGAACAGAACCACATGATCATTTCATTAGATGCTGAGAAAGCATTTGACAAAATTCAACACTCCTTCATGATAAAAGTCCTGGAAAGAATAGGAATTCAAGGCCCATACCTAAACATAGTAAAAGCCATATACAGCAAACCAGTTGCTAACATTAAATTAAATGGAGAGAAACTTGAAGCAATCCCACTAAAATCAGGGACTAGACAAGGCTGCCCACTCTCTCCCTACTTATTCAATATAGTTCTTGAAGTTCTAGCCAGAGCAATCAGAAAACAAAAGGAGATCAAAGGGATACAGATCGGAAAAGAAGAGGTCAAAATATCACTATTTGCAGATGACATGATAGTATATTTAAGTGATCCCAAAAGTTCCACCAGAGAACTACTAAAGCTGATAAACAACTTCAGCAAAGTGGCTGGGTATAAAATTAACTCAAATAAATCAGTTGCCTTCCTCTATACAAAAGAGAAACAAGCCGAGAAAGAAATTAGGGAAACGACACCCTTCATAATAGACCCAAATAATATAAAGTACCTCGGTGTGACTTTAACCAAGCAAGTAAAAGATCTGTACAATAAGAACTTCAAGACACTGAGGAAAGAAATTGAAGAAGACCTCAGAAGATGGAAAGATCTCCCATGCTCATGGATTGGCAGGATTAATATAGTAAAAATGGCCATTTTACCAAAAGCAATCTACAGATTCAATGCAATCCCCATCAAAATACCAATCCAATTCTTCAAAGAGTTAGACAGAACAATTTGCAAATTCATCTGGAATAACAAAAAACCCAGGATAGCTAAAGCTATCCTCAACAATAAAAGGACTTCAGGGGGAATTACTATCCCTGAACTCAAGCAGTATTACAGAGCAATAGTGATAAAAACTGCATGGTACTGGTACAGAGACAGACAGATAGACCAATGGAATAGAATTGAAGACCCAGAAATGAACCCACACACCTATGGTCACTTGATTTTTGACAAAGGAGCCAAAACCATCCAATGGAAAAAAGATAGCATTTTCAGCAAATGGTGCTGGTTCAACTGGAGGGCAACATGTAGAAGAATGCAGATCGATCCATGCTTATCACCCTGTACAAAGCTTAAGTCCAAGTGGATCAAGGACCTCCACATCAAACCAGACACACTCACACTAATAGAAGAAAAACTAGGGAAGCATCTGGAACACATGGGCACTGGAAAAAATTTCCTGAACAAAACACCAATGGCTTATGCTCTAAGATCAAGAATCGACAAATGGGATCTCATAAAACTGCAAAGCTTCTGTAAGGCAAAGGACACTGTGGTTAGGATAAAACGGCAACCAACAGATTGGGAAAAGATCTTTACCAATCCTACAACAGATAGAGGCCTTATATCCAAAATATACAAAGAACTCAAGAAGTTAGACCGCAGGGAAACAAATAACCCTATTAAAAAATGGGGTTCAGAGCTAAACAAAGAATTCACAGCTGAGGAATGCCGAATGGCTGAGAAACACCTAAAGAAATGTTCAACATCTTTAGTCATAAGGGAAATGCAAATCAAAACAACCCTGAGATTTCACCTCACACCAGTGCGATTGGCTAAGATCAAAAACTCAGGTGACAGCAGATGCTGGCGAGGATGTGGAGAAAGAGGAACACTCCTCCATTGTTGGTGGGGTTGCAGACTGGTAAAACCATTCTGGAAATCAGTCTGGAGGTTCCTCAGAAAATTGGACATTGAACTGCCTGAGGATCCAGCTATACCTCTCTTGGGCATATACCCAAAAGATGCCTCAACATATAAAAGAGACACGTGCTCCACTATGTTCATCGCAGCCTTATTTATAATAGCCAGAAAATGGAAAGAACCCAGATGCCCTTCAACAGAGGAATGGATACAGAAAATGTGGTACATCTACACAATGGAATATTACTCAGCTATCAAAAACAACGAGTTTATGAAATTCGTAGGCAAATGGTTGGAACTGGAAAATATCATCCTGAGTGAGCTAACCCAATCACTAAAGACATACATGGTATGCACTCATTGATAAGTGGCTATTAGCCCAAATGCTTGTATTACCCTAGATCCCAGAACAAACGAAACTCAAGACGGATGATCAAAATGTGAATTCTTCACTCCTTCTTTAAATGAGGAAAAAGTATACCCTTGGCAGAAAAGGGAGAGGCAAAGATTAAAACAGAGACTGAAGGAACACCCATTCAGAGCCTGCCCCACATGTGGCCCATACATATACAGCCACCCAATTAGACAAGATGGATGAAGCAAAGAAGTACAGACCGACAGGAGCCGGATGTAGATCGCTCCTGAGAGACACAGCCAGAATACAGCAAATATAGAGGCGAATGCCAGCAGCAAACCACTGAGCTGGGAATAGGTCCCCTATTGAAGGAATCAGAGAAAGAACTGGAAGAGCTTGAAGGGGCTCGAGACCCCAAAAGTACAACAATGCCAAGCAACCAGAGCTTCCAGGGACTAAGCCACTACCTAAAGACTATACATGGACTGACCCTGGACTCTGACCCCATAGGTAGCAATGAATATCCTAGTAAGAGCACCAGTGGAAGGGGAAGCCCTGGGTCCTGCTAAGACTGAACCCCCAGTGAACTAGTCTATGGGGGGAGGGCGGCAATGGGGGGAGGGTTGGGAGGGGAACACCCATAAGGAAGGGGAGGGGGGAGGGGTTTGTTTGCCCGGAAACCGGGAAAGGGAATAACACTCGAAATGTATATAAGAAATACTCAAGTTAATAAAAAAAAAAAAACACACAATTCCATACTAAAAAAAAAAAAAAAAAAAAAAAAAGGTAGATTCCAGATATCCAAATAACCCTATTGAAAATGGGGTACAGAGATAAACAAAATATTCTCAGCTGAGGATTATCGAGTGGCCAAAAAGCACCTAAAGAAATGTTCAACATCTTTAGTCATAAGGGAAATGCAAATCAAAACAACCCTGAGATTCCACCTCACACCAGTGAGAATGACTAAGATAAATAACTCAACTGACAGCAGATTCTGAGGAGGATATTGAGAAAGAGGAACATTCCTCCATTGTTGGTGGGATTGCAAGCTGGTACAACCATTCTGGAAATCAATCTTGAGGTTAATCAGAAAATTGAACATTCCACTACCTGAGGACCCAGCTATACTTCTTCTGGGCATATACCCAAAAGATGCTCCAACATACAAAAAAGACACATGCTCCACTATGTCCG
Source organism: Rattus norvegicus (assembly GCF_021556685.1). Lineage (NCBI taxonomy): Eukaryota > Metazoa > Chordata > Mammalia > Rodentia > Muridae > Rattus > Rattus norvegicus. The sequence goes on along the minus strand of NC_141546.1, from coordinate 9,731,811 downwards.
TAGCAGATGTAATTTTAATAGCCAGAAGCTGTAAAGAGCCAAGATACACTTCAACAGAGCAATCGATTAAAAAAATGTGGTATGTCTATACTGTGGAGTACCACTTAGCTATCAAAAACAATGACTTCAAGAAATTCATAGGTAAATGGAATGAACTAGAAAATATCATCCTGAGTGAGGTTACTCAATCACAGAAAAACACAATTGGTATGAACTCATTGATAAGTGGATTAATTTGAGCCAAAACACTCAAATTACCCAAGATGCAATCCATAGACCACAGGAAGCTCAAGAAGAAGGATGACCAAAATGCAGTTGCTCCCACTCCTTCTTTAAAGGGGGAAAAATATCCATAGGAGTGGATATGGAAGCAAAGTTTAGAACAGCGACTCAAGGAATGGCCATTCAGAGCCTGTCCCACATGTGGCCTATATATATACACAACCACCAAAACTAGATAAGATTGATGAAGCTAAAAAAAATGCATGCTGAATGGGACTATATATAGAGTCTCCTGAGAGACACATCCAGAGCTTGTCCAATACAGAGTTCAACGTTAGCATCAAACCACCAAACTGATAATAGGATCCCCTTGCGGGAAATTAGAGGAATTATTGAAAGAGTTGAAGGAGCTTGCAACCCCATAAAAACAATGCCAACCAACCAGAACTTCCAGGGACTAAACCACTACCAAAAGATTATACATGGACTGACCAAGAGCTCCAACTGCATATGTAGCAGTGAATAACCTTGTTGTGGCATCAGTTGAAGGGAAAGTCCTTTGTCTTGCCAAGGTTGGACCCCAATTGCAGGGGAATATGGGGTGGACAAAAAGGGGTATGTATAAGGGGAATACCAGTATGTTAGAGGGAGAGGGGGCAAGTGGGGACTTATGGACAGGAAACCAGTAATAGGAATAACATTTGAAATATAAGTAAAGAAATATATCTAATAAAAATATTTTTAAAAACGAAAGTAATTCATTAGGGAATCCTGTACTCAGAAGAGAAAAAAAAAAAGATGAGCTGTAGACAGGGAGGGACGTAAAATCTCTCTATGGGGTTGAAATACATATAACCTACTATGGTAGTTTGTGGGTTAAGAAAAAGCTGTCTAAAATAGTTTATTATATCTCTACAGGTATCTAAAATATTAGTCATATTTACTACTTTAAGGTTTAACAATTACAGTAAAGATTGTGGTTACAAATTTAAAGTCAGTATTCATTAAATAGTTGTTTTGGTTTACTAATTTTATAATTCTTATGAGATAGATGATAACTTATTACACTTTAAACATTATGTGCAATACTGTACTCTTTCTACTAAATATACTTTGTCCTCTCTGTATGTAAGAAAAAAAAAGTTTTGAGACAAGCAGTTATTAAGAAAGATATCAAGATATACACAAGGCTTTTGCAAGACTTCTTCAAGTTTATACAGAAAGTTTGTCCATGGTTTCCTGAAGAGAGTCATTGAACCATAATACAGCGCAAAACGATGGTATAGATCTTCACAAGTGGGTACAGACCCACAACAGTAAAGAAATGTGGTACATAATTGAGCAAACCTTAAGAAGAGAAGTGGTTGATAATCTGTCTCCATCTAGCTCTGCCTTGGTAGAGTCAACTTATTCTGATTTGATTAGTTTGGGGAAACTAAGTCTTATCTAAGGCCACCACCATCAGCCACCTTGACGCCAATGACTTTACAGGCAAATCTTTCTTTGTGAAAATGAAACTGAATCGGAATAGTGGGTGGATCCTGACATTGCTTTTGATTCAGAAGAGGAAGCCATTAAGTATCCTAAAGAAAAACGGCCTCCTCTCTTGAGAAGCACTACTTAGACACCATAGAACTGGCAGCAGGTAGCAAAGGTTTGTCTCTTAGGAAGACTATTTTTGCTGTTGAGAGAGGAACATGAGAAGAAAATCAGAAAAGACATTTTGGAGAAAGGAGAACAGGAAGGCTGCATATTGGGTACTGACTGGAACAGAGGCATTTTTGGACACTATATAGTGTTAATAATTAATTAATAATCCCTCAATGGTTTATGCTTCCAACACACATACAGTGATTTATTTACCAATCATAACCAACTTGGGGCAGCTTACCAGAATTTAAGTGCAGATCCTCTCATTCAAACAGTTTCTAGGGAACATAATTAGCATTTTAATAACAGCAGATATTAAGGCACAATTAAGACTATCAAAAGAAAATTTGATGTTTCTCTCAAATCTTGCTATTGCTGCCTGGAGGAAGTTACCCATTTTTAGGTCACAAATCTCAGTTTTGCAGGCATCTACCAGGGTGGAGAAAAGCCTTACTTATACTGACTTTGTAGCTCATCTAACAAGGCGGTCACAAAAATAATTCCTAATAAAGAGGGAGGGGTTATCTTGTTGAGGCAATTAGAAAATGCTAATAAAACCTGCAGAGACCTGCTTGGACCTGCAAGGCATTCTGGAAATATTAAAGATTTTGTCAACCTCTGTGCTGACTTTAAACCCCTGAAGACACAGGGACTGTCAATACCATCAGCTTCCAAGGGGCTTTCTCCACTTCAAAAAGGGGAACTTAAAAATAAAGATCCAAGCTCTGCATTTTGTTTCAACTGTGCACTGATTGGGCACTTAAGCCACCAATACCATTAAGCAGAAACATACTGGTGCAGAGTGTTATGGGCCAAGCAGTGGCAGCCCCTCCTGCTACATTGTGCCGAAGTTGCCAGAAAGGTTACCTTTGGCAGAGAGAATATAGATCTAAATTTCACAAAAATGGCATACCACTCTCCATTAAAGGGAATTGTCCTTAGCAGGGAAACTTTCAAGGGGCCCAATCCCAGGTCACTCAAATAATGTCGGGGAGAGGGAGCAGCATGAATCCTTTTGCTCCAGTCTACCAAGGATGTCAGTTGGGTCACTCCATGGACCGCAGGATTGGATCTCAGTTCTGCCACTTCAGTCATATTAACTCCAACAAATACCCTCTCTACAGGGGTACATGGTCCATTGACCACATGCATGGTTGGACTATGTTTAGGCAGAAGTTCCCTACAAGGGATACATGTAATTCCAGGAGTTACTGATTCTGCCTATAGAGGAGAAATAAAAATCATATTAAGGTCGACCACAAAAAGAGCGGAGATTCATGCAGCACAGAGGTATGCTCAAATGTTTTGTCATTACATGTTAGTGATCAGTCAATACAAACTCAGGCCAGAGGAGTTTCAAGAAATCTACTGTTTTGTGTGGAAGAAGTAAATAAAAACAGGCTTTCAAAGGAGATAACAATAAATCAAAAATTTATCAAAGGCCTTTTGGAAAACAAAGCAAATGTCTCTTGCATAGCTGGCAAAGATCAGCCTGCAAACTGGGCCACCACATCTCCTCCTTCCAGACTTCATGGAGTTGGACTGAAAGAATAAAAATGCAGTCAAGAAGTCAGAAGTTTAGGAATGCTAAAATGCTATCTCACCCCTAAGAAGCCCTAAATACCTCAAATTCCATACCCTGTTCTCTGCCAGTAGGTAGGTAAAAGGTCACATTTCTTGAGCCTGCTCTCTGTAAGGAACTAGGTAAATGGGCATAAGATAGGCCCTTAAGTATGTGATCCTGACCTAGTAAGATACCAGGAAGCTTCTCCCAGGAACTGGCTGACCATAAAGTTAGATTACAATCTTGAAAACAATGTTGAGAAACAGGAAGCATCTTCTTGTGATTTTTCACTGGTATTCTCAACATTTTCCAAAGACACCATCCCTACCCCCCTTGGGTTGTGGCTTCTTCCTTTAAATACCCCTTCTCAAGTTACTCGGGGTCGAATTCTTCTACCCCTGCCTGGGATACGAGTCTCGACCCCAGTGCACTGGTTCCTATCAATAAGCCTTGTATGATTACAGAAAGGACGTTCTCTCGTGTGTTCTTGGGGAGTTGCATCATCCTGAGACTTGAGTGAGGGTCTCCCCGCTCTAGGCGTCTTTCAGGACATGCCTCCAATGTTGCTCCAAGCTCAGCCATTTTGCACTGGAAGGAACAGTAAAATAGAGAAACTTTCCATCCTTGTGTGATACCTTCCCTCACCTTCACACTATAGTGAAGCAATTTGGTCAGTTAAATAGGAGATTTTCTGCTGATTCATTCAGGTCCTGTAATGCAGCAGAAACTAATAGAGGCCTTGGGAAAAGGCAATAGGGTTTGTTTATGCCCACAGAGCCCCAACAAAAAAAAGATACAGAAGGACCTAAGGCCCAACCAGCAGAGTGCCACTAGGTATGGCTGCCTTTTCTCTTTCTGTTCCACTTTCCAAGGTTTGCAGACAGTAGCTCCTCTCCTATTGCTCCATGCCAAGTAGTACTGAGACAGTCTGAGAAAGTGTTTATGGGTCTAAGAAAATGTGTGAAGATTGAAGAAAGTGATTGAGGCTGGTAATGTAAATTATGAAGGGAAGAAGTTGTGAAAAATAAAGTTTAGATGTCTGTAAGAAAGTGATTTATCTATTTTAAACTTAAAAAGATTCTTCTAAGCATGAAGGAATTCACTCAACCTACCTCCCTCATGTACAAATTGACCATTATATAATCCTTGATTAATAAAACAATGCTATTTACTTAAGCCAGCTTCTTTTTCACAAATAAATAATAATAAATAATTCCCCACTTTTAACTTAGCTAACTCCCCTCACCCTCCCTCCTCTCTCTCTCTCTCTCTCTCTCTCTCTCTCTCTCTCTCTCTCTCTCTCTCTGTGTGTGTGTGGAACTTTCTCTGTCCCTACTCTCTCAAATCCCCTCCCAATGCCTTACATAAACTCTACTCTATACTATACAAACAAACAAACAAAAATTAAAACAGAAACAAAAGAAATCAAGAACCTCCTTTAATTTTCTTGTATTACATTGTCAGCTAATCAATACATAGTTTTTGGTCATTTCATACTTGCCTTTCATTTTATTTATTTATTTTTTTACTGATTCATTTTGTATGTCACTCACTGACCCCCTGTCATCCCTTCCAACAATCCTTTCCCCCATTCTCCCCTCCCCTTCTCTGTGTTCCACCATCCCCCAGTTATCCATACACCCTGGCACAGCAAGTCTCTGTGAGACTAGGCACAGCCACTGAGACCAGAAAAGGCAGTCCAGCTGTATATATGTTTTTGTTTTCAACTCATTTAAGGCATTCTTGATAGCTATAGTTAATATTTATATACAAGTATTTTTGATAGATGTTTAAACAGAAATGGGAAATGAAGAAGTAAACAGCAATTTTCACTACGCTTAAGTTGTTTGTAGTCTTATATAATTAGAAAAATGTTGAGATGTGAAGATAGATTACCAAGTATACCGCTTGCCATGGTAATTATGAGAACCTAAGATCAATTCTGTACGAAACAAGTAAAATGGTATGGTAGCATGCTACTACAGATAGAGTTAGAGTTAGGAGAATATTGAGAAGTTTCAAGAAACACCTATCCTGGTACACACAACAGAAATCAACAAAAGATTCTGTCTCAAACAAGAAGGAAGCAGAGAGCTAACACATGAGAATGCACTCTGACCTTCACACGCACACATACACTCACACACACACACACTCATGTGCACACACACACACTATAGTACATATACCTACTTAATCACCCACAATACATAAGTGCTTGAACATTATAGTAACACAAAAGGCAAACATTAGAACAGATGATATAGATTTAAGGAAATTTAGGTGGTACCTGAGGGAAAGCTTTAGCTACCACCATTTGTCCATCTGACTCACCCAAAAACTTGCCATAGCTCCCCTTATTGTCTGTTGTGCATGCATGTGAGCATGCATACTTGTGTATATTTGTGTTTGTGTTTCTAGGTACATATGTGTGTGTGTAGTTGCAAACACATTTGGAAGCTGGAGATTAACCTCAGATGCCCTTTTTCGTCAGATTCTACCTTGCTTTGTTGAGACAGGGAATCTAATTTCCCTGAAAAATCACCAAATAAGCTAGGCTGGATTGCCAGCAAGCCCCAGAAATCCACTAAGATTAAAAGTACTTGTAACTGTACTTTCTACATGGGTTCTGGAAAATAAACCCCAATCCTGAGCTTACACAACAAATACTTTACCAAGAGGCCCTCCCCATGGACTCAAATATGATTCTAAAGACTAGTATCTCAATTTTAAGAAAGCCAAGTTTAATGACTAGCTTCCTTTTATATCATCTATCATAAACACACCACTGCCTTACCCATGTTAGTTCTTGAGTACTGAAAGCAGAGGGTTGAATGCTTAAAGTATTCTAGCTTAGTAAAATACCAATTAAGTTCAGCTATCTCATGTGTTTGACCCCTGATGTTCCTAGTCTAAAGAGCAAGAGATTACCTTGCTTGTTATTAGAGTGATCCACTGTCTTGTTTCAAAGTCTGTAGTATCTCTCTTGCCTCTTTGAAATTGTGTTTGTCAAATTGCCTTAACAAGTTAATTAACTAAAAGCTGGGCTTTAGCGTAAAGAATCAATGAGACATTTCTTACAACCCAAAATTTTGTATTTGAAAATTTGTTTTTATGGGCCTGTAGGTTTTTTGATTGTCTAGAGTTTCTATATTCTTGATTATTTAAAAGACCTAAAATCTCTACATAAAGAGTTAGGAAATGTGGTTTGCGAATTGAAGAAATAGCCTTTATAAATATAGTCACTGAGTAATTTTAAGACAATGTAGAATATGAGCTTACCAAAATGTTCATGGATTGTATACCATACTCAATAGTACATATTTGCATACATCACTTAAAACTCCTTGTTGGAAACTTAGTTCCCATTGAACCATTTTGAGAGGCACACACTTTAAGAAGTGATTAGATGATTCACAAATGGAGATATCCTGATTGCTAATGTGAGTTTGTTAAAAGTGAGGATAGAAGCTGAAGAGACTGATCAGTACCTTAGTGAACTTGCTGTTCTTGTACTTGATGAACAAAGATCGGTTCTCTGCACCAACTCAGATACCAATAACACAATTCCAGGTGATCCAGCATTCTCTTCTGGCCTCTATATGAACTAGGCATGCAATAGTGTACATATGTACATGTAGTCAAAGATGCATGAATATAAAATAAAAATAAACAAATCTTTAAAATAACAAAGTAACTGGGCATAGCAACTCACACCATTAATACCAACAATCATAAGATAGAATCAGGAGAATCTCTGTGTTCAAAGCCAGCTTGGTCTACACAGTGAGTTAGGCCTTCAGCTTTTTCTCTCCCTACTTCTGTCTCATCACTTGGTTTATGTTTAAGAAACAGGAACTTTTTATAAGTGTCAGTAATGACACCTGCATAACCACTTGGACACTGTCATTGATAGAGATCATGATTGGCACAGATTCTCTCAAAACTCAAAGAGCACTGAGTGCCAGCATGCTAACAAACTCTGTTTAACTTGTAGCTTCTAAGCATTTTCAACTTTGTAACTTGAACTTCAGTCAGTTCTGTTTGTACTCAGTGCACACTATGAGAGGAGATACTTCTTATCAGAGTGATCCTGATGAAAAGATCTGGGGAAAGGAGCCAGAGCCAAAGGGCTCCTTGAATTTGTCTTTCCCCAGGCCATTTCTGAGGGAGAGGTTGAATCCAGGAAGATAGGTGCACATTATCAGTGGTGTAACATTAATATCTGTGCCACTGTAAACCTCTCTCTTCTAAAACAGAAACTATAGCTGGAAAAATGATTCAGTTAGAAAAATGTTTGCCACTAAAGGAACTGACTGAAAATGCACAGATTTACCTTTTTGGACCAAGCATTTTCTTTATTCTCATTATTCTGTTCATGCAGAATAATGGAATATCAGCTTCCTGACACTCATATATCTAAACTCTGTGTTTTTAGAGATTGGCATGTACTGCCTGTAGGTCTTGGACCCCCAAACATCATGTGACTGGTATATTTTTCCTCCAAGAGTCAAGGATCACAATCAATGTTGCGGGTAACACTAGAAAATATGCTCAAAAATGTATCACATTGGTGCAGTGAAGGCCATATTTGAACACTAACCCAGTAAAAAATATATGGAATCACTTATTTAATGAAGAGGAAGCAGCTGTTTGTATCAAATGGGCAATTGAACCTCCAGAGGTGACAATGGTTAAAAATAACTGGAGTTAAATCATTTATTACCACCAGTTACCTACATAAGCATAGGAGGCATAAACAATAAATTAGGAGAACTAGCTTTCTCCCTTCCCATAACATACTTTCTAGAATATAACTTGAAAACGTCTTTCCTCACTACGCTTGGCATCCTTGTCAGTATCACACAACTACTACCTTCTCTATTTATAATCCACAGGTTCCATTCTAGCTCCTACAGAATGTAGAGTTTATGGTCACATCATATCTTGTTATGATTTTTTCCTTGTTTCTTTGTTCACACTAGATAGACTGAGATGAGTAATGATACTTTGTAGGTAATTTTACATTCCTGTCTGGGCTCTGTGTGTGTGTGTGTGTGTGTGTGTGTGTGTGTGTGTGTGTGTGTGTGCATGCGCACACACAAACATGTTGGTCAGAGAAAGTATCATTTACCTTTTATTTGTTTGAGTCCAGTTCACTTGTTTCTTTACTGCTGTGTACATGGGTCTTGCTGCACTCTAAGCTTCTCGACTCTCATGATTATATCTGTTGTCTTTCCATACGGTTTCTAGGATAAAGACTTTATCCATATTTTATATGGATTCTGCGGATACAAACTCAGGTGCACACATTTGTGCAGTTAGAGATTACTATGACATCTCATAAGAACAATGATTTGTTTTTAATAGTAAATTTCTGTATATCAGATACCTCATAAGTGATATTTTGGGTAACTGTGAGTCATTGTGTAAAACAAGATCTAATTCTATCTGTCCTTTCCTACTTCTAGGAATACATCTGAGATTTCATCAACTATTTTAACAACACTTCATGGAAAGTGGCCATCATCTTTTAGAGGATAAATTGAGAGTTTGCATACAGTTGGGGTCTGTTTTTGAACCACTTTTATAATGTGACAATTGTCAGAATATTTAATTTCAAACATTTTTCTTCATTTTTTTCTATATATTCATTTGGTCATAATCTATATTGTGTTTTCCCATGATGCATTGTTTATACAGGTATGAGCAAAGATCAACAACTACTTCCAAGAAGCTTATACAGCTTTGATGGGGGAGTAGGGGCAATTAAAAGATGAAATATGTGCTAATCTGTGGAAAGTCATGAAAACTAGAATGGAGCTCACTAACCTTAGAATAAAAACTGGAATGAAAACTTAGAGAAGGAGACACATTAAGCTTACAAGTGTGTGAGGGCACTCATAGTGTAGTTGTTTGAATGAAAAATGTACCTATAGGCTAATGTATATGAGCACATATTACAAACATGTATTTGAGCATTTCTTTCCCCCAAGAGGTTCTGCTTAGTAATGTTGTGGCACCTTTAGAGTATGGAAGTTTGCTAGAGGATCTACATTACTTCATTCTAGCATTGTGAGATTGTAGCTTCATCTTACTTCTTTCTTCTCTTTCCTCTATGTGTTTCCTGTGTGTAGATGAATCACGATCTCTTTGCTTCCTGCTACTGCTGATATGACTTACCTGTGGCTAAAGAATCCTTCTTCCAGAACTCTAAACTAAATAAATCCTTTCTTCCTTTTAGCCATGGACATTTTATCACAGTAATAAAGAAAATATCGATGATGATGATGATAATAATGATGATGATAGTAATAGTGATTAATAGTAAAGGAACAAGTGTAGCATTAAAGTAGTATGACACATGATCACTGTCAACTGTGGAATTAGAAAGTCAGTACAGAAACAAGATTCTGGGTATTGTCTTCCAGGGTCTAAATTAAACCCTCAGTAATAAAAATAAGATCCACACTCAATTTTTATTCTGTAATTGTTCGTCACTGGCTTGACCATTTAAGATGCTGGTCAGTGTAAGAGGCCATACATCATAACTTGAAATATTTAGGCCATGCCTCAATATTTGAGAATGAGAGTTAAGTTTTCTGTGGCCTTTAAAGCCTTTCACTAAGTGTCTTGCCAAGTTGTACCTGGCTCCTCACTGGTCTATGTCAGATAGATTATACTGAATATATTGTTGAATTTCCTGCCATATCCTAAGTGTTATACAAGTTAGATATTTTCCTTTGTTTATAATATTCTCTGAAAGCACCTCTGTACTCCTCCCATTATGATTCCACGACTTCCCTGTCCCCTATTCTTACTGTAAACCAACTCTCTTAATCAGCTTTCTTCCTAGGGATTAGAGGGAAACTTCCATTCTCTTTAAAGTTCCATCATGCTGTCCTTGATATGATGAAATTCCCATTTTAATGCTAGCATTGTGGCTAGGTCATGGCTCCTATGGCTTTCAGGCCATTTTTCCTAACAAACCCCATTCCTGATTCTGTACCCATTCCATTTCCAAAAGAACTGATCTGCCATCCCTTTTATTCATTTAACAGTGTAATAATTATGGGAAAAGTTTTTTTATGTATCATATTTACAAATTTGAGAAAAACACTGAGAATTGTAGGGATCTAATTTTAAGAAAAATGTATTTCTTTATTAAGAAAGTTATTGGATTCATTAATAAAAGACAAAAGGGTCATGATCTTTCAGTATCACATTGAAGCATTATTTATCAGGCATGTATGGTATGAAAATTAATTCTTTTGAATATGATTTCATTATCTGTGGTACTATTTCTTTAGGTTTCATCTTTGTTTGATGTACTCTTTACCGTTGATTAGGACTATAATGCATGTCAACATATTGATTTTATTTAGTTGGCATAAAATGATTTTTAACTCCAAAGGTTATAACTTATTGTCTAAGACCATAACTTTTTTTTTCTTTTAAGACAGTGGAAGTAAACATTGCAGACTATTTGGAGAGTGCATGAATCTTATTCTTCAAGTGCACTCTGAACCAATATTACTAGCCTGCTGAGTCCCTCATTAATGAATTAAAAATTTGAACTTTAGGTTTATTCAATATTCATATATGAGAGCCATATTTTAAAATTTGCCTTTGTATGACCTTTTTCTGTTCTGCTATGTTGTTTTCCTTCTTCATATACTATGTTCATTTTATTGCCATCTTAGAATAGGTTATATCTTCCTAAAGAAATAGCCCCTAATGAGAAAAACAATACAATGGTAGTTAAATCTATGCTAATAGTGGTGAAGTTGTTCATAGTCCATACAAGCTGGAGGATTCTCCAGTGGCCTTTAGCAGTAGTAGAAGTTTGATTGAAAGTGGGGATCCATGATGCAACTTCCATGAGAACTCTATCCACAATGGATGGGACTTCTAAGTGATTACACTGTTTAGGAACAACCACATTCATGATACTATAATTAGCCATTCACTCATGGCCTGTAAATAAGCTCAGGAAACTAGGTGGAATCATTATTTTGATTTGTCTTTGGTACCATACAGAGTACATAAAATGGATTTTTAGAGCCTCCCACAGAAAAGTTAACCTACTTTTTCTTTCTGAAAAGTGTAAATTTGATAAAGGAAAATCTTGCCTAAATATTTGCTGTAGATCTTTGTTGAAATGATATCTTTATTTGTTTTGTTTCCTTGGTTTGAATCATGCTCTTGGATATGAGTTCCTTCCCTCCCACTCCTGGATATCAGCAGTGATTTTCCAAGATATTCATAATTAGGAGTGAATGTGAAATCTAACTGCAGTGGAATTTCCTTCCTTAAATCTTGATATTCTTAGAAAACCCCAAGGCAGGAAAAAATATTAAGTAAAAATGAATTCAAGTATGCCCACCTTATCACTGAACCCAAAAGAGACTAGTCTGCCCACTGTTGAATGATGAGCTGGTGTTATAATTCACTGTGCAGAAAGTTAGGTAACAGCTCTTTTAGCTTCCTCCCTGTCTCACTCAGATACCTCACCATGCTCCTGTAGGACTCACCATGCTCTCTGGGACTGCAAGTTGAAAGACATATAGGCTGTGGCCTTTAACCTCTCTTCGACTCTTAACTTGTCAGAATCATGACAGGGTTCCACCTAGTGTTTGCCTCGATGACTATAGGCATATAGGCTAGGCAAGGATCATATGGTATAAGACTTAGCCTGCATTCTGCTAAAAAGTTTGAAGACAGACATTGTGTTTGTTCTCAGGATCCAAAGAGAACCAAGGAACCTAGAGGCATTTGTATTTTCCTTCAGCTCATCATGGCTGCATAGGCTTGTGAACCTGTAATTTCCCTTATGCTTTCTCACACTGAGGGCTTATCATGCAGAATCATGGCCATGAACCTATAACTTATCTATGGCAGTCTCATGTCATTACCTCACTATGGCTGGCTTTGTTCATGCACACATAATTCTGTCTGAAGTATACTTTGTTGACAGCTCCCTTCTTTGAGCCTGTTTGAGGTCACTCCACAGATCAGACTTCCACCAGAAAGATGAAAGATCCCATTTTTTGAGTTTTTCTGTAGTCAGGCTACATGACATCACAGAGAAACTGTATATGAATAACCAATGATGAAAAAAACAGTTGTCAATTGTTGAACAATACAGGGTTTGAGAACTCAGCATTGTTAATGTTAATAGTTAATTAACATTAGATATGGTGTCAGAATTCATAGCCACCAGAAATGAAGTATCACATTCATGCTTCAGAGTAAGAGTTGGTTTTACATACTTCGTAGCAACATTGTTTTCTATGACATCCTGGGAAATAGTCCTATAAAGAATATGGAAATAAAAATATCCTAATAAGCAGTATTGCCAATTGACCCCCCCACACACACACACACTTAGTCCCTTCTTTGTTCTTGTCTTTCAAACCTAGAAAGGTTACACTTTGGCTGGTCCTTTATATATCTCTTAAGGCTGTCTCTCATGTGACACTAACTTCCTATAAGAAATCCACAGTGGGTCATGGCACTTCTTAAAAGAGAAATGCTTACGTGAATTTCTTCTGGCTTACATGGGTCTCCTAGCTAAGGACAATTTTCGCAGGCAACCCTCTTCCACAGTCATGACTGTAGTGGTAGAGGTGACTTCCTGCTTTTACTACAATTTTTATTTAATATGGTGGTATTTTCTTTCTTGTCAATAGCTCTGTAGGATGTTCTTCCTTTATTCTTCTTCATTTTAATTGATTTAAAGTCTACTTCATTAAGGCACAAATTTAAAGGAAACTCTACACTAACTATAAATACAAGGAATATGAAAAACTCAGGTGTAAATATTCTGATGATATAGAAAACTGCAACTACAATAATACCTAATTAATTACTTGATACATTAATTCTCTTCTGTCAATGAACACCCTTTCAGTTGGTGTCACTCAAAGCCTACTTCTCAGTTTAGTCTTGGAGCCAGTTCTAGTACATAAAGTTGTTCATCATTATATATACATTAATATATCTTTTAAAACTCTATCCTGTTTGCACAGAAGATAATTCATAATACATGAGCCTGATAAGTATTGTCATTATTTTTGTACGATAACTAATACCAAAGATAATCAATTTAGGAAGGAGGAAGCTTTCTTTGGCCCATATTTAGAGTGTTTAAGAGGGCCAATTCATCTCTAGCTGCCTCTTTTGCTTTGGGACTGTGGTGAGACATGTGCTGCACTAAAAGCCTCAAACTCCATGGGCAGCATTTTAAAAAAGAATTAATCATAAATTAAGAAAAATTCAAGGATACAGGACTCAAAAATCCCATTCAAGGACGTGCTTCCAGTTACCTGACAGTTATCTGATACAATATTAACAACCATGCTTCTTAAAGTTTACCTTTTGAACAATGCCGCACAGGGGACACATTATTTCCCAAATGGAGCTTTGAATTTTCTGATAATGTATGAATTTTCTCCTGCAGATAAATCATCTGCACATAACCTAAGTAATATGCTGTATCTGCTGTACAATAACTTACTACATTTTTTTTAACTTCCTGTCACATAGGCCAAGAAACTACTCCCTTCCAGAAAGTCTGCGAGACTGTCATTACATGATATGGGATGCACCATCTATAGATATAGCACTGGTGACTTATTTACTAGACCTGGTTTTTTATATTATTTTTTTATTTTCATGGTGTAAGACTGATCCTTCCCCAAGCGAACTAATGATATACCTATGCTCTTCATGCAGGTTGAAGCTTTTGATTCAGACCTTTACCACATGACATTCATTAATAAAGCATCTTGCCTAAAAGAATCTTTATGTTTTTCCCAAATCAAGCAAAGGAGTTTAAAAAGCTGGCTTTTACCTTTAAACAAAATGTACAAATGTTTACCTTAACAGGAGAACAGCTGGCACATTTAACATTATAATGTAAACATGTGCTCATGTTCATGTATTGAAAGAAGCTTATCAAATGTTCATGATTCAAAAATTTAAATAGGTTTAAAATAGTTTGTGCTCATAGCTGGGAAATTAATGCTCAAATCCATAAGCCTATCACCATGCCTTCAAGGGCAAGATGCTTTCCCAACTCTGTCTATCCTCATATACTCATGCTTTTTCCAACTGTGCCACACATCTTAAGTTTAACTGCACCTTACTATAAGCTGCTTTTACATATAGGAAAAATTTTAAAATTCTTTTCTGAGTTCTGTGAAAAACTAATATAGAACAGACATAGACAATGCTTTACAAACAATTCTACAGTCCTTCTGCTGTTCTGCTGAAGTTTCTCTACTGAACAATAAATGAGGTGAACACAGAGGTCACAGAATTAGGAATATTAGATTCGGGAACATAAAATATGATCCCAGAAAGCAGCACTTTTCACTCACGAAGTTTTAAACATCTTAGGATGAAATCCCTGTCACCTGAACAACTAATTCTGCTAGGCAAATACTAAAAAAGCAGAGTATAAAGTAGGCAATATCCTTGAGGATTTGCAGGATCTGGAATCACCTAGCGAGCTTTTAGTCACCTGGGAAAGATTACCTTAATTCAGTTAATCATCTTGGAAATGTCTACTCTACTGTAAGTAGGATCATTTCCTGATCTTTGGGTCCTAGATGGTATAAAAGAACAAAACCAGCTGTGCATAAGCACTCATAGCCCTCTGCTTCATGACTGGGTGAACATGTGATCATCTGACTTCATGGCCTCCCTGACATGATGAACTGTACTGTCAAACTCCACTGCCAATCCCCCCACCCCCTTTAAATTTGCTCCTTATCGGATACTTGTCACAACAGTGGGGGAAGTACCTAATACTTGTAATGTTCAAGTCTGCTGGTACCTGGGAATTTTCTCACTAGCAACAAGAGATTCTGAGGTAGTTCTATAATAGCATGTAGCTCTATAACAGAAGCCGTTCACAGATATCACAGGGTCTGCATGATGCCCATAACTCAATGTCAGAACCTTTCACAGAATTCACAATGTCGAGTTTGAGCCTTAATTTCTTAAACTCCTGAGGAAAGGAAAGGCTAATAAGTTCCTTGCTGATTAGGACATTGAGAACTTTGACTTCCATATGATTTGCTAAATAGAAGTGCTTCAACTAAACATTATCTCATGATCCCTTCAATATAACTATTTAATACAAATGAGGAGTCAGATGAAGAAAGATTTGTTTGTGAGGTTCCCACTAGCTCTGGTGAATTGGAGTCTCAATAAGTTTTGAGAAAAAGAAATGTACCAAAGATATAAAAAGGGGAGAGTGATGCTAGAAATGTTAATTCAGATGGAAGTTAGAATCCAAGTAATATCAGCAGAGGATTGGAGGATGTCCCAGTGGATAAAGCACTTGCAGCACAAGAATGAGACCTTGAATTCAAACCTCCAACACAGGGGTAAAATGTTGGGTGTGGTACAACATATGTGGTTGTAAACTATCCACTTTGCCCAGTTAGTAAAAGAGGAATAGTCATCTACCAAAACCCGAGAGCCATGGAAAAGCAGCCTAAATCCATGTTTAAAGAAATCAATGTTTAAAGAATGACTCTATTTCAAGAGTAAAGGGTAGAAAGTGATAGATCAGTGAATCAGAGAGTCTCCCCTGCCCTTTCAAAAACAGAGGGGGAGAAGGAAAGAAGGACACTGAGAGAGGAGGTGGTGTAAAGAGAAAGATAGAGGAGAGGAAGAAGGATGAGGGGAGGAAGAGAAAGGGAGAGAAAGAGGGAGGGAGAGAGAGAGAGAGAGAGAGAGAGAGAGAGAGAGAGAGAGAGAGAGAGAGAGAGAGAGAGAGAGAGAGAGAAGCATGTGTCAAAAGAGAAGACCTTTTACACTGTGTGGAAATATAGAATGCTACTGACATTAGAGACAACAAAATAGATGTCTATAAATAAGCCAAATAGAGAACTAATTGATAACACAATAACTCAACTTCTGCATATTTAAACTATGAACACTAACCATGATTGTCAGCTTGACTGGATATGAAATCAATTAAAATAGAAGCTGATAGACACTCCTATGAAAGACTGTTTGATCAGATAATTTGTAAAAAAAAAAGCCAACCCAAAACATGATCAGTACCTTCTCTTGGCATCCCAGATAATAGGACAGAGAAGAACATTTTCTTTTTAGCCTGCTTGTCCTCACTCTCACTGGCTAGTTCATCTAACCCATAGCTATAGCATTCCTTCACTAATATTTTTATGGTATATAAACTGACATTTGAAGGAGAGATGGAAAAACTAGAGGGGAGATATTGTATAATTAAACAACTAAGAGACTTATATGCCCATGCTTCCAAGCATTGTGATTTATATGGAATAATGAACTAGCTGCTTATGACCACCTTCTCTTTGTCCTTCTTCCCTCTATACACTGTTAGAGATAAGAGAAACAAATAGTCATTTATTATTCAGTATATATTAAGCAAAATTAAATACTCAGCCTAAAACATATTATACTCTTTGCATTTTAAGTAACCAATAGATTCATGTGGTTATTGGTTGCATTACTGGGCAGTACAGAATTTGTCCATTAGTCTCCTTATCATCAGTGAATACAGGTCCTTGAACAGAGTAGGAGGAGAAATGGAAACAGGGACACCACCTATGCCTAGGAAAAATACAAAATATGCTTTTTAGGCTTGATAATAAATGAAATTATCAGCAGGAAGGATACCCAGGGGTACTGAGAGTACATGGTACCACCCCTTATATTTTGAACATGGTCAGAATCTTCACATACCTTTCAGGACTCAGCATATACTGACTCTTGAGGTAGGGATAGAAAGAGGAGCCTTTACCAGGCTATATGGATATAAATAGGAACCAGCCCATCCTCTACTATGGAGTTCACTGAATTTGACTATTCAGGCACAGGAAGAATCAACTAATGGTCTCAAGAAAAGACATATTCTACCATATGAATTCATCTTCAAATCAATTAATAAATATTTTAATTTTGCTCACTCAAAAGGATTATTCTCATATTTAAATCATTCAATCCATAATGATGATTCCTATACATATTCAGGAACACAACCTGTGGTGGGCTGAATAAAAATGGCCCACATGAACTCACATATTTGAATACTTGCTTGGCAGTTGGTGGGATTGATGGAGGATTGAATTATGTGGCCTTGGTGGAGAAAGTGTTTTCACTAGAGAAACTAGTTTTTTGAGGTTTCACAAAACTGATGCCATTACCAGTATATTCTCTGCCTTCTGTATGTGGTTCACAATATGAACTCTCAACTGCTGCTCCAGCTTCGTGGAACCCTGACCACTCCCTTATCATGAACTCTTAACTCTCTAAAACCATAAGTGCCGAATAAACTTTCCTCTGAAAGTTGCCTTGGTCATAGTGTCTTATCACAGCAATATCAGATTAACTAATATAATACCAAATGAATGAATAGGGGACACACACACACACACACACACACACACACACACAAACACACACGCACACACACACACCAACACCACACATATGTGAATGAATGGAATATGTAGTCATATGTTAATCAGGAATATACATTATTTATAAAGAGTGTGTAAAATAGTATGAGTGAAGTCCAGCCTGTATAACAACCAACCTGTGTTCCCAAACTTTTTACTCAGTTTTCACTTGGATAATAGAAAAAGAAAAAGTTAGGCTTGGCGATATTCATCTCCACTCCTAGCATTTATGTCTTACAAACAATGGAATCTTCCTCTTAAAGGCAAATGAACATGAACACTAAGACAGTTTCTTCCACAGAGAGAACCTCAAAAACCATGATCTGAAAATGATTCAAGTCCTTCCTTTGACACAGACAATTCTAGCCTACTTTCCTGGTCCTTGGAGTGAGTCCAGTTGCCATAATAGAAGGGTAGAACCAACTGCAACATCATTTTTATTTTGCATCAAATTTGAGTTGGAGCACAAAATACTGTTTATAAGTCTGAATAATTTTGGGTTTTGGCTTTGCAATTGAACTTAAGTCTGTGGACTCAGTCTTTGAGACTGAAAATGGGTGGATCCCCAGAATCTGATAGACAGTTTAGCTGAACTTCTCAGTTCTGCCTTCACTGACAGTATAGACTGTCACAAAAGTAAGATGGAGTGTGATAGGGCACAAAATCAGACATCCTTCCGGCCTTTGCTCCCACCCCTCATACGCTGGTAATACTGGTGAACTCAATATTTCTTTCCCCAAATATTTTACCATGTTTTACAGCTAACTTTTCCTTTGAATTATTTATAATGCATCTTAGATTAGTATAAGATATTTGACCTTATCTGCAGGAGGCACCCAAGGTCTCTCTTTGTAGTAATTAACTCTGATATGCCCCATTATTTATGGGTAATGGGTTTCGCTAGATGGACAATGTATGCTTGCCTGATAGGTCCATGTGAATCTATATGCTATATTTTTCTTTTGAGATTTTCCTCCAAGTACGACCCTTCCTGTTTTACTGCTCTTCCCAGACAAACAGAGGCCTTTCCTTCTACACAGAGGCATTCATTCTTGTTGAGTCACCTGCTTTAACACATAATTTCCCCAGAGAGATTTCTGGAAATATTTTAGCCAAGAATGTTTTAGGAATTGATATATTCCCTTCAGTATCTATCATACAAACAGATAGTACAAGAAGATGTGACCCGAGAAATACAGAGTTCCTGTCAAGGAGATAGCTCATTTTTAAATTTAGAATACATCCATTCGGAGTTAATATTTACAACACGTTTGAAGAATTTCTTCAGTTTGAATCATTTTGCATAGTAAATCCCTGCCTCAGGAGAATGAAAACAAAACAACAACAAAAACCATCCAACCAAAAAATTCCCCCGCAAAACAAAACACCAAAACAGAAAACAAAAAGCAAGACTTTAAACTTCCTCTACTAAGGACATGAAGTTCTGATTCTGCTGTCCTATGTACCTGACTGCTGATAGAAAAGATGCTTTTGTGATCATTAAAATTGTAAGATTTTCTGGAAAAGAATACACACACCAAATAAAAAACAGCATCTTTCTGCCCCCCCTCCCACAGTAAGTTTGTCTGCCATCTTTATGAACAGGGTGTACAAACACTTCTGAATACAGAAATTGCTTCCCATAATTACCAATCACCTTTAACATCAATATTCTCTCAAGTAGTCCAGAGAGAAACTTTAGAAAATGATACAATTGTGGGTGAAAGGAAACCTGTGAACCCTAATGAAACTTTTGGAGCCCACACTGCCCTTCACAGCCTAAAATAGTAAGGTCATGTTTATTATTTCTGTCAGGTATTAAGGAATTCTAAGCACATAAAATGAAATGCTTAATGAATATTTGGCAAAGCAGGACAGTGCTACCTATTGTCTAGAGGACAAATTTTGAACCATCATCTAATGAAAAGCTACCTAACAGTGTTGGCTTTCCATCTCATGAACCAGGTCCTGATAATAACATTCATGGTGGTGATAATATCATTAGCAAGGCCTTAGTCATATATGTTGTGTTGGATCCTCTCTACTATCAACTTGATGGGATACAAAAATACTGGGCAAAATACCCTTTATGTTTTTAAGAGAGTTTCTAAATTAGGATGATGAAGTAGGAAGACAGACACTGAATATAGAAGGCACCAATCTGTGGCCTGGGTTTTGGGACTGAGTAAATAAGAGGAAGTGAACTGAGCATCACCATCCATTCCTCTCTGCTTTCTGACTATGCACTTATTGTGATGTGTTACCTCACACTCCTGCTCCAAGCTTTCTCTGCCATGGCGGAAAAAAAAATTCCTTCCTGAATATGCTTTTGACAAAGTATTTTACCAAAGTAACAGGAAAAGTAGCTTGGAGGCCATGATTTCAGAGATAAGGATATAGAATATTAGGAACAGCCTGGCCATTCCTCATTCTTACCAAAGCCCTAACCATGTCAGAAATACCATGTTAAATTTCAGATTGTCTGTGCTGGTGTCTTATCACTTCTCCATTTCTGTGCTAAGATAGCAAGACCCAGTCAATGTACAAAAGTATTTAATTAGATAATCATTTCCACAAATATGAAAGCAGAGAGAGAGAGAGAGAGAGAGAGACAGAGAGAGAGAGACAGAGAGAGAGAGAGACAAAGAGAGAGACAGAGAGAGAGAGAGAGACAGAGAGAGAGAGAGAGAGAGAGAGAGAGAGAGAGAGAGAGAGAGAGAGAAGGACGAGCCATCCCTGAAAATTATGTGGGATTTTAAACCTCAAAGCCCAATGACACACCTCAAACATGGCCATATATTATAATCTTCCTCTAAGAATTCCACCAATTATTCAAATGGGCTTTTTTTGGGTAAGCTCATTCACAATTCTGAATCTAGAAACTCAGTGTCTGGATTTCAAAAGGACTGACTTCCATGATGCACTATCTGCTCTTAAATTTAGGGCTGTTATCTAAAAGAATATTCATGATTTAATTTAATAGAACTTAAAACTAAGTGCCTCATTTTCAATACTTATATTGTTTTCTGTGTATGTTGGGGTGGAGGTTGCTAGGCAAATATATAGAACAAATACTTTAACAACCTAGGACTTGACCTAGTCTACAAACACATACAATACACATATTTTTAATGCACTTGGCAACCTAGTACCCTCATTTTGGCATGTATATAAGTTAAGTCAGATGAACTGTGGAGAGAGTATAGGTTGTAGAGAAACACAGCAGTCTATCAAAATAGGAGAAATACCTGTACTATGCTCTTTAACAAAACTCTTCCTTTTCCAAGACCTCATAAAGGGAAGACAGACATCTAAGCCTTTGAGTATACTAATGCAAGAAGCCCATTGCTTGCTTGTAGCACATAGGAGCTGTACTACCATTTTTCTTCTGAATAAACTTTTCTTGCTACACTATAATGTGTATGTGCATTTCTTTCTTTCCCACTGTAGTACACATTTTTATTGGATTTTTTTAAATTTACATTCCAAATATTATCCCCTTTCCCAGTTTCCCGTCTATAACCGCCTATTCCATTTCCTACCCCTTGTTCTATGAGGGAATTCCCCAAACATTCAACCACCCCTTCCTGCCTCCCTGACAGGACCACATTGGGGACAGGGGGTTCTCTTCCCATTGGTGCACAGCAAGGCCATCCTCAATTACATATGCAGCTATATCAGGCTTCTCTCAGCATGCACGTCTTGGCATTAGCAATATTGTCTGGGTTTGGTGGCTATATGTGTATGGGCATTTCTGATTCCTTGAATGAACACCAAGCACATGAAAACACCCAGTCCAGACAGTGCCCCTGTTAACATATGAGCCCACATACAACACAAATGTATGCAGTTATACATGTATATGTGTGCATATGCAGACTAGAGGTCAACCTTGTCATGACACTATCCCCTGAAACATATCTACCATGTGGATAGGGTTTTAATGGATAATTCTAATTAGGAGAATTTATTAGGATTTTTGATAATTCACTTAAATTCATATCCAGAAGTTAAGAAGTAACAAATGACTCCTCCCTACTGCTGGATGGACAATGTCTACATTTTTATATTGATTTGATCAAATTTCAAATCTGCAGGGCCTTGCTGATCTACTACTATGAAATAAACTAGCCAAAGACCATTGCAGAAGTGGGGAATAGTTATGTTGTTTCTCACAACTCTACAGGTTGGATTGGATTTTCTCAAGTGTTTGTGGTCAAGTAACAGTGTATTTAGAATATCTGAGCTAGCTGCATCCCACATCTGACATGGTATGATAGTTGTTGGGAAAGCACATTTGGAACACAGGGAAATCCGACTTCCTCCTCCTCCTCCTCCTCCTCCTCCTTCTCCTCCTCCTCCTCCTGCTCCTCCTGCTCCTCTTCTTCTTCTCCTTCACCACCTTCTTCTCCTTCTTCTCCTTCTCCTTCTCCTCCTCCTCCTCCTCCTTCTTCTTCTTCCTCTTCTTCTTCTTCTTTCTTCTTTCTTCTTCTTTTTCCTCTGTATTTCCAACTAGTTTCAGTTCCTCTCTTTTTAGAGGATCATATTTAGGGATATTGACCATTCTACTAAATCTCACTCTTCCTCTATGTGTTCTTCTACCTCTTGATTTTTTCAAGACTATTTTGCTTCTAGCCTTTCAGTGTTTGTATGTCAATTCAAGTTTTGTGTTCTCTGTCTCTGTCTCTGTCTCTGTCTCTCTGTCTCTCTGTCTCTCTGTCTCTCTCTGTCTCTGTCTCTCTCTTTCTCTCTCTCTCTCTCTCTCTCTCTCTCTCTCTCTCTCTCTGTGTGTGTGTGTGTGTGTGTGTGTGTGTTTTCATATTGTGTATGTTAAGGCCAAAGGACAATCTCAAGTGTAATTCTTCAGATGCAAGTAATATTCTTTATTTTACACTAGATTACCTGGCTTGCAAGTCACACAGCCCCAACCTAACACCTCTGTCTTTCCAGAACTAGAATGATATTTGTGTACCAGAAAAACATGTCTTTTTAAAATAAGGATAAAATCTATCACTTCATACTTGCAAGTCATCTCCAGCGCTCAATCATCAACCTGTCCATAAAATCATATTTCCTATCCTACCCTTTCATATGCACAAACAATTTGACCTCACGATAGCATTAGTTTCTAAATTCAGATATCCGTCAATCTGAGATCTAAACAAACCCATGGAGTGTCACATTTACCACTCACTCCTAATCAGACCCACCAGCAACACAGTAATATAGATAGTAGCAATCTCTGTGGAAAGAATTAAAACAGGAAAGTGTATATTGTGATAGACCAAGAAAAAATAACCAATTCCATAATATATTGCATCATCCTCTTTCAAAAACTGCTGTCCCATCTTCAGCAAATGGTGAAATTTAACTGTATGAAAAATTAAGCAAATCATTAAAATTTAAAAGCAAAGAAAGAGAACAGGGGATGTAGAAATGACACATTTTCCTACAGATGAATGTTATTCCCAGAATATATGCAAAAAGCTCAAGAACATTGGTTATGTTTAAATACAAAATGCTCGGGCAGTGGAGACCGGCAGAACCCTGAGGCTTCCTGGCCTGATTAATAATCAAAATTAGTGAGTTCCAGTTCAATTAGAAAATCATTCTCAAAGACAAGGTGACGAACATCCTGAGGAAAGTTACCGTAGATTGATCTCTGTTCTCCCTATGGACATAGTCCCACGCATACATTCAAACAAACCTGTTCCTGGGGACAACAATGAATCAGGAACCCATAGAATTATTGCACAAGTTTGTTGAGGTTACCTTACTTAGGAACTAAGTATTTTATCTTAGATACTTCTCTCACTGTTGATCATAGAAACACTCAACAACAGCATCAACAACAACAACAACAACAACACACATACACACACACACACACACAGTGTTTCCTTATTCTTTAAAGGCATTAACAACAGAGACAAAGTTAACAATGAAAAACACCTAGATTATAAATTGCACACTCAACTTTTGAAAAATCTGTAAGCAGTACAGTTTATGCTACTAAATATGCAGATTTTACTGCTTCAGGTATGAACGCTATAAACTGCTTTTGTGGGTGGTAAAAAAAATTCAGCACTGTGAAGTCATTACAAAGAACTAATGGAAGTACTTTCCTTTCAATGTAAGGATGCTGGCTCCTCAGTCTCATAACTTAACTTACAAAGAGGAAATCAGCTGTGTTATCAGCTGCATTAGCCTTTAACATAGTTTTTTGTTAGGATATTGTGATAGTGGATGTGAGTAGATAAGAAATAAAGTGGAAGCTTTATTTTCAATGTTTATTTAGCACAGCTTCTAAAATAGCAAGGAAGTGGGGAAATGGAGATAGTAATAATAATAATAATAATAATAATAATAATAATAATAATAATAAAGGACAGGTAAGAGGGAGATGTGCTCTTCTACTTCGGAAGCCAGAAGTAGAAGAAATCCAGGAGGAGTTTCATCCAGGAGAACATGGTTTTCACAAGTAATTTACGTTTGAAGATCAAGAAGTTTGCAGGCTTTATTAACCAGTTTGACGATGGAGTACCTCAGAGCCTAGCTAGAACAGTACTCAAATAGAGCTATGATCCCTGTGGTAGATAGGAGGTATAGATCTGGTAATAAAAGTCTAGAACAATCTGTTTTTATTTTTAAGATTTAATTGTATTTATGCATGTGTGTATGCATGTGTGTGGATGTGTGTGTGTGTGTGTGTGTGTGTGTGTGTGTGTTTGTGTTGGGATGTGTTTGTTTAAGAATAGTTATCTTCACAGTCTAGAAAGCATGTCAGATCAAATGGACCTGGAGTTACAGACAGTTTTGAATGGCCTGTTGTGGTGAAACATATCAAATTCAGGTCTGCTGGGCAAGCAGCTAATGTTTTAACCTCTGAGCTATTTCTTCAGCTCTAGAACAAACCATCTGTCGAGGGCCACTATTAATACAACAATATCTGGTGAAAGCTCATCAAACTTCTAGGGGCATATGTCAAACCTGAGGTTCTTCTCCCTCTACTCATTAGCTAAATGCTTGGGGAAAATATTTGACATATCATACTCTACTTTCCCCAAATACATAATATAAACCATAACAGTTTCAATCCTATACGTTTGTAGTGTAGTGAGAATTCAATGGCATGTAAATATTCTTGGAAGCTTTGAAGTATTCATTTAAAATTATCTGTGATTATCTTTGCTTATCCCCTTTTTCTAGTGTTTTTTACCATTAAAACTCCCCAACAAGGTTGAATTACTTTCAAGGTGGAATTATTTTACATGTCATGCAATTAATCATTACAAACTGCCTGGGTTCTGCACAAACTATCAGTCTATTTAGTTGTCTGCCCCTTGACTTAAGCCTTTAGGATAGGAACACTGTTACTTCTGATCCATCTAAGTAGAAAGAAAAATGGCAAAGCCAGTGTGTTGCCATAGACTATGGTCTGCTAATACTTCAACATAGCAAGAGTTCATTGGATAGTCTTTTAATAAACAAAGAAATATTGTAAAGAGGCTGGGAAATAGGCTTCATGGGTAAACTTCTGGCCATGCAAGAATGAAGACATGAGTTCTGTCCCAAAACCCATGATTAAGTTGGACAATTGGATCTGAGATAAGTGGGACCCTGAGGCTGATGACCTCTCATTATAGACAATCAGTGAGCCTTAGGTTCAATGAGTGGCTCTGTCTCAAAATAAGGGCAATTAATAAAGACCCTGGTCACAGCCTTTGGCACACACACACACACACACACACACACACACACACTTGCACCCTTAGACGCAAATGGACACATACACACATATACGACATACATGATAAGTAACATTTAAAATTTAAATAATAAAATGGTAAAAGTAAATAAGCTCAGATAATTTTCCTTACAATTTAATGCATTTGCACACACTCAGTAACTGAGATGTCTAGTTCTGCCTTTAAGTTCAAAGCACTTTTCCAGTGAGTGTGGGTTTAGATACCACAGAGTAACAGCACTTCTCTGTTTCTATTTGAGTGACCATAACCTTCACCATAGACTGATAGTTCCTGTCATTTCAGGGAACTTTGGCTTCCACACTTCACTCTGGCTTCCTTCCCCAATCAGACTCTAAACCACAGCAGTGGGTCTAATGGCCTGTTTCTCTTTCCTAATTTATCTACTAATTTTGCAAATGGTCTGTTTCATGACTAATAAACCT
The DNA here is from genome assembly GCF_021556685.1 of Rattus norvegicus. Lineage (NCBI taxonomy): Eukaryota > Metazoa > Chordata > Mammalia > Rodentia > Muridae > Rattus > Rattus norvegicus. The sequence goes on along the minus strand of NC_141546.1, from coordinate 9,705,722 downwards.
TGGCTTTGGAAACATGATGTTCTTAGTAAAACCTGTCTTGAACGATGCACAGACATCCTTTGTAGTGGGGAAAAGAATTGTCTGCAATTCACAACATACCAGCCCCTCAGAATATCATATACATAAAATGATGGCTCAATCAACAGAACTACACAAGTAGCCATTTGTGAATGGTAACTGCCTACAATTTTTCTGCCCTGAATAAAAATTCTGTATTGCCATTTCTGCTGTGAAAGTGGTAGAAAAATTAGTTGTACATATATTACTAAGTACAGTTTCAACTGGAGGCTGAATTGAACAAATTTAATTCTAGAAAAGTGATTAAGGACAGGAACATGAACCTTAATGCCATTGAGCAGAAGTGTTTTTTAGGCTTCCCTTGAAAAAGGCAAGCAAGGTTGTGGAGTAAAATGTGTGCACTTCAAGCATGAAAACCAGAGGTCAGGTTTCTAGCTCCTATATGAATGGACTGTGAAAGCCCACATAAATGTCAGCATATTAAACACAGAGACAGAGGATCCATAGCAAGCTGGCTAGCTAGACTAGCTTAATTGGCAAATTTTGGGTTCAAGTGGGAAACTTTGCTTCAATATATTTAGTGAAAAGCAATGGAGGAAGACACCTGATGCCAACCTCTAACCTGCACTTGTATGTATACACACAGCTGAGGGAAAGAACATTTCCTGGCATGTATGAGACACTGAGCTACATCACCAGCACTGGAAAAGAAATCAAAATCAATGAATTAACCAAATAGTCTGAAGTGTACACATGTACAGTATACATAAAAGGAGCACACTAACCCCCAACTACTGGTAACTGGTAATCACACTTCACCCCACTCTACTCGTCAATACTCCTTAATAATTATGGATGTTCCAATGGGTCAGTTGCCTTAGAGAATGGTCGCTGGGAGGTGATCTTCTTTCAGATAACTTTCATTCATTGTTCAACACTCAGAACTGCAAACATCAAATGCCAATAGAGGCAGGTGCAGTGGAACAAGTCTGTCATTCTATTGGCTATAGAGGCAGAGTCCAGGGAATAATACAACAAGCTATCACCCCATTCCAAAATATGGGGATAAAGAAACCCCCAAAACAAAAGCCAAGTAAGTAAAAGAAGTTATTTCTGAAATCCAAGGATGAAGGACTAGCCCTGTTTATTCTACTTCTAAAACAACAAAACACAGGCCAAGCTGCAGCACTTGGCTGCTTCAGAATGAAGGTAATTAGCCTAAGGTGCCATTGCTACATTTGCCCCAGGTGTTCCATCTTCCCTTACCCAGAAACTAGCAGCCTTGCAGACAATGCAAACTTTCAGGGCTTCAGTGCTTCTTTCAAAGTACTGTCATGAAAGTACTGTTGACATTTTAACTAAATTCACACTTCCCTTGCCAAATCTGTATTCACATAGTGTGAGGGCAATTTCATTCAGGGCTCAGTGGGGCTGGGAAGCTGGAGGGGCTGACTGTATGGTTGTAGTAAAACAATAGCAAACTTCTGGTAGCCAACCAGATGCTGAAGGTTGTGATTTCAATTCCAGCAAACCAGAACTGGGCAAGGAATTCAATAAGAAATCTTAGTGAAATAGACTGCCAGAGAGATTTTGAAAGGCTCCCATGTGCTCCTAGAATCTCCAATCTTCTCTTATACATAAAAATGGGAATATCCCAGAAAAGCCTTTGATAGACAGTAAACTGTTACTCCTCTGTGCCTCACCTGGAGGAAATGCATAGCCAGAGAGAAGCTTAAGGATGTTTCAGAAGATGTGTGATATTCAAAGGTATATCTTTGTGAACATATCACCTTGGGGAAGAACAATTAAAGAAAACTCAGCAAACATTGGCTGCCACTTAGCAATACTTACCCTTACGTAGTACCTAGGAACCCAAGTTTAGGAATTAAATAAAAAAAGGAAGAAAGAGAGAAAGAGGGAATGAAAAATATAAAACTATCAGTGTGGGGTTGGGGATTTAGCTCAGCGGTAGAGCGCTTGCCTAGGAAGCGCAAGGCCCTGGGTTCGGTCCCCAGCTCCGAAAAAAAGAACCAAAAAAAAAAAAAAAAAAAAAAACTATCAGTGAACAAGGAGGCTACAAATGGCTGTGAATAAAGAAAACATAGGATTACTTCAGATATGTCTGTAGATTTCTAAATGTTTGACTGAAAGAGCAACAGCAGTGTACCAATGGCTGTGCAGACACCGAGGAAGAGCAGTCATAATACATTATTTACAATGGGTGGCTAGCAATTAAATTGTTTGTGGTGGGAGAGTAGGGACTGGAAGTGGAAATATCGACATTAAACTATGAAAGAAGCCAATTTGAAGATGACCACTGTATACCTTCCATACAAGTGCTCCATTTAAGGAATACAGCATGCTAGGAGTAGGGAGACAATCTTAATACAAATGGGAGCCAGCCATAGATCTCTAATGGTCTTATAAGCGGCCATGTTCTAATGGCAGGATGCCTTTTGAGTTCCTTCCTCATCCCATTGTCCCACTTCCTGAGAGGGATTTTACTTTTTAAAATATCACCTCCTGGGGCTGGGGATTTAGCTCAGTGGTAGAGCGCTTACCTAGGAAGCGCAAGGCCCTGGGTTCGGTCCCCAGCTCCGGAAAAAAAAAAAAAAAGAACCAAAAAAAAAATATCACCTCCTATTTGAAATTCTAATCATGGAATACATTACATTGTACATGGAGACAATTCATTGCCTTGGAATAGAAAGACTTAGCGTGAGGGAACTTCTGAACTTAAGTATACAGTGGGACACTGCTAAATGTGTATTCCCTCACACTCGAGATTTTTGCATTTTCTTTGACTTCCATGGGAAGAAAAAGGTTCTGCTTGACTTTTCCTCCATCTTTCTTCTTCCTGCTGACCACCAGGATTGGCAGTTTTCCTTGACTCTTATTTTTCTCTCAAATTCTAATAAAATTATTCTGTGTTTCCTTCTCAGTCAAATTTTATTTCTTTTATTAATAAGATTAAAATTTCAGAAAGGTATGTCAGTTTCTCTAGTAATAACAGGAAGCATGAATGAACATGTGTATAAACACGAGGACAAACAGTTGACAAAAAGTGTCCTGAAGGACTGATATTGGAGTCAGCAATCAGGAAGGTAAGAGAACTTTCCCAAGGGTGGCCCATTTGGAACTGTGTCTGCTGGTCACCAGATTATGTCTTGGCATACACAGGTCTCCATCATGCTATCCTGTGCACAGCACAGAATTCCCCTTGGAAAATGGGGATGACTCCGTGTAGCTTTCCCAGATTTTTGCTTCTGTTTGTATCTTAGACTAGAGAAGCACAGTAAAGACATGTGTCCTAAGGAGATATCCATAACTCTCTGAAGTAGAGTGCTGGGGCTGTCAGAGCTGTGAAGTACCCAACAACTTGTGGGAAGGCTAATACTATACATTCCTTATTTGCATGGAATCTTTGGTCTAAGCAGCATTTATATAAATAAAACCTTTACCCAGTAAACTTTAAAGGATTCCGAATCAATCAACCTTTCTATATGGTTGTGGGTCCCGCATCTGCTCCACCACAGGGCTCTGGTCACTCAGGGAGACAGGATTGCAGGAAGTTTGAAAGTGCTTACCCCACTGCTTTGCTGGGCAGGTGTAAGGCTGTAGGGAAGTCACTGTTGGACACTGCTCCCGGGGTGGGGAAGAACAGTCTGAAGTAGAAGACACAGCCAGAGCAGGCTCAGGGGCACCAGGCCTGTAATGAGGCCACGGCCGTGTAGTTCTCAAGCTGTTGGACATCAAGGCACAAGAAGACACAGAAGAGTTGAGAATGAAGTGGGGACCCACAGGCTAGATTTAGCCTGGAGCAGAGTGGGAAAGAGAGTGGAACTCCAGCTGGTCCCTGAAGGGAATTAATGGCTTGAAGGTGGCAGACTGCACGCTTGGTTTGGCATTGGCTGTGACTGGGAGTGCAGGGAAGCCTTCTACAGGAGATTAGACCAATGTTCTGTAGGCAAAGGGCTTCTCTATAGCTCCCTGGCTCCCTACTGTAGATCCTGATGAAAAGAGGCAGCCCAAGACTTTTAAGACATTTATTGTCATGGCAAAAAGACGATGAATAAACCTATACCCCATTTTCCTGGTTGGGCCTCAGATTAAATACCTTTTGCAAGGAGGAGAGTCTGGGAAGGACAGTTCATTGGCTAAACCTCCAAGGCCTTTGGGTACCTCATTATAATGGAGAACTGTCTGACTTAGGGCGTTGCCCTTATGTGACTGATGGCCACAAATCTATGGAGGGCCACAGCTAGTGATGGAGCCTGGTGTCCTGGGAGTCAGGCAAAATGCCTACCATCCCTTAGGGTCACTGGGGTTTCTTGTCTTGACTCAATCTGGAACCAGGGTACCTTTCATAGTCCCAAACTTTTGTTTGTTTTTTATTTCTTTTTTCTTCCATGATTTTTTTCTGAATGGCTGTATACAAAGATAAAAATTAAAATTTTTTATATCTTTAAACTTCAAAATAAATGTGCAATATGTAAAAAGCAAGTAAAAGGTTAAAACAGAACCCAGCCAAATGAGATCCACAAAAACACATAAACAAAGAAATTAACCAGGAAAGCAAACTTGCCTTTACCTTCTCAAAACAGTAAGGAATTCAGGCATTGTCAGAGAGAGAATAAGCTATTGTACAGTGTGGTAACAATATTAGCATGTGATATTTTCAGGTTCCATCCATTGGCCTGCAAAATTCATGACTTGAGCCTTCCTGATTCTGCCTATGTCCAGAGGTGAACCTCTCCCACAGCTCTCTGTACCCAATCCCATGGGGGAGAGAGCTAGTCTTTAAAGTGAGAACAATCCTGAGAGCTCAGAGGAGACTGCTACTTCCGTCCACATTCCTTGCCCAAGAGAAACCAAAGTGGCCTCTGTGCCCTCGGGGAACTGGAACCTGCAGCAGAAAGGGGCAGGACACTTCCAGTTTCTGCCTACTCCCAGAGCAGAAAGCCATGAGCCAAGAGCTCTAACACACCTGACAGCAGAGGTAAAACAAACTCTTCTGCTCCAAGTGACCTGCCTGGAGGCCTCAGGGCACACAAAACCAGGAGCATCTGGGAGAGTATCTTCCAGTTTCTCCCTGTACCGGGAGCTGACCCAGTCCAACAGCTCTCTGTTCCCAGATCCAGCTGAAAGTTAATAGATCTAAAGGAGTACTAATTCACAGGGATACAGGAGGGTCCAGCCACTGTCAGAGACCACAAGACAAGCTAACACCAGAGAAAATCTGATGGCAAGAGGCAAACACAGGAATCTAAGCAACAGAAACCAGACTACTTGGCATCATCAGAGCTCAGTTTTCCCACCAAAGCAAATATTGAATATCCAAGCACACAGGAAAAGTAAGATTTGGATTTAAAATTACATCTCATGATGATGGCAGAGGACTTTAAGAACAGGACAACCCAGGTAAACAAGTAGAAGCCCTTACAGAGGAAACACAAAAATTCCTTAAAGAATTACAGGAAAACACAACCAAAAAGGTGAAGGGATTGAACAAAACTATCCAGGATTTAAAAAATGGAAATAGAAACAATAAAATAAATAACAAAGGGAGACAATGCTGGGGATAAAAAACTGCAAAAAGATATCAGGAGTCATAGACACAAGAATAATTAACAGAATACAAGAGATGGAATAGAGAATTGTAGAGCAGAAGATACAAGAGAAATAATTGATAAAATAGTCAAATAAAATGTAAAATGCAAAAAGCTTCTAACCCAAACATCCAGGAACTCCAGGACACAATGAGAAGCTAAACCTAAGGATAATCAATATAGAAGAGGAAGAAGACTCCCAACTTAAAAGGCCAGTAAATATCTTCAACAATCATAGAAGAAAAGTTCCCTAACTTAAAGAAAGAGATTCTGCCTACGTCCAGAGGTGAACCTCTCCCTTCTGTAAACATACAAGAAGCCAACATAACTCCAAATAGATTGGACCAGAAAAGAAATACCTCCTGTAACATAATATTAAAAAGACCAAATACACAAAAGAAAAAAATATTAATAGCAGTGAGGGAAAAAGTTCATGTAACAGACAGTGCTATCAGAATTATACCAAACTTTCACCAGAGACTGTGAAAGTCAGAAGATTCTGGGCAAATGTCATACAGATCCTTAGAGAACACAAAATTGCAAATGGATTCATTTTTATCACCCTCTATAAAGCTTAAGTCCAAGTGGAACAAGGACCTCTACATAAAACCAGACATACTCAAAGTGATAGAATTAAAAAGTGGAGAAGAGACTCGAACACATGGCCACTGAACAAATCACCAGTGGCTTATGCTCTAAGATCAAGAATCAACAAATGGAACCTCATAAAACTACAAAGGACACTTTGTAAGGCAAAGGACACTGTCGTTAGGACAAAATGGCAGCCAACTAATTGAGAAAAGATCTTTAGCAATCCTGTAATGATAGTGCGCTAATAGTAAATATATACAAAGAACTCAAGAAGTTAAAATTCTGAGGGCCAAATAACTCTATTAAAAATGGTGTACAGAGCTAAAGAAAGAATTCTCAGCTGAAGAATAACAAATTGATGATAAGTACCTAAAAAATGATCAATATTCTTAGTCATCAGGAAAATGCAAATCAAACAACCCTGACATTCTATGTCACAGCACTCGAAATGGCGAAGATCAAAATGTCAGGGGACAACGGATGCTTGCATGGATGTGGAGAAAGAGGAACATTCCTCCATTGTTCATGGTATTGCAAGCTGGTACAACTATTCTGGAAATCAGTCTGTAGTTCCTCAGAAAATTGGACATTGAACTACCTGAAGATCCAGCTATACCTCTCTTGGGCATATACCAAAAAGATGCTCCAACAACAAAGACACATGCTCCACTGTGTTCGTAGCAGCCTTATTTATAATAGCCAGAAGCTGGAAAGAACCCAGATGCTGCTCAACAGAGTAAAGGATACAGAAAATGTGGTCCATCTACCAAATGCAGTAGTACTCAACTATCAAAAACAATGACTTCCTGAAATTTATAGGCAAATGGATGGAACAAGAAAATATCATCCTGAGTGAGGTAACCCAATCATAAATAAACACACATGGTATGCATTCACTGATAGTGGATATTAGCCCAAAAGTTCAAATTACCCAAAATACAATCCACAGACCACATGAATCTCAACAAGAAGGACAATCAAAGTGTGGATGCTTCAGTACCTCTTTTTTTTTTTTTTTGGTTCTTTTTTTTTTGGAGCTGGGGACCGAACCCAGGGCCTTGCACTTCCTAGGCAAGTGCTCTACCACTGAGCTAAATCCCCAACCCCGCTTCAGTACCTCTTAAAAGGGAGAACAAAATTATTCTTAGGAGGGGATATGGAGACAAATTTTGGATCAGAGACTGAAGGAATGGCCATTCAGATGCTACCCACCTGGGGATCCAGCTCATGTATATACAGCCACCGAAGCTAGACAATATTGTTGCTGACAAGATTCTGTTATAGCTGTCTCCTGAGAGGTTCAGCTAGAGCACGACAAATACAGCGGCAAATGGTAGTAACAAACCATTCAAATGTGAATGGGATCCCTGTTGGAGGATTTAGAAAAAGGATTGAAGGAGCTGAAGGGTCCTGCAACCTCATAAGAACAATAATACCAGCCCACCAGAGCTCCCAGGGATTAAACCATCCAAAGACTACCTAATGGACACACCCATGGCTCCACCTCGATATGTAGCAGAGGATGGTCTTGTTGGGTACCAATAGGAGAAGAAGCACATGGTCTTGCCTAGGCTGGATACCCTAGTGTAGGGGAAGGTCAGGACGGGGAAGTGGGAAATTGGAGGACAGTTGGGGAAAGTGAACACCCTTATAGAAGAAGGGAGAGGGGTGCTGGAATAACGGCCTCATGGACAAGAATCTGGGAAAGGAAATAACATGAAATGCAAATAAAAATATCCAGTAAAAAAACATACAAGGAGAAAAGTTCACGAATTTCTTCTTCATAAGAGCTGAATACTGTTCCATTGTGTAAATGAACCAAAATCATGTATTCAATCTTCAGTTTTTGGAACATCTGGACTATTTCTATTCTCATTATTAAGAATAAAGATTCACTCCCGCGGATCCCGGCCCTCAGCAGCTCTCTGCTCCCAGACCCGGTGAGAGAGAGACCCAACCGCCTGGTCAGGTGGGCACTCCTGAGGCTGCAGAGCGGAAGAGACCACCAACTCTGCTCACCCCTGCCCACATCCCTGGCCCAAGAGGAAACTGTATAAGGCCTCTGGGCTCCCGTGGGGAAGGGCCCAGGAGCGGCAGGACCCCTGTGCCTGAGACACCGCCGGAACCTGAAAGAAACAGACCGGATAAACAGTTCTCTGCAGCCAAATCCCGTGGGAGGGAGAGCTAAACCTTCAGAGAGGCAGACAAGCCTGGGAAACCAGAAGTGACTGCTCCCTGCACACACATCTCGGACGCCAGAGGAAAAAGCCAAAGACCATCTGGAACCCTGGTGCACTGAAGTTCCCAGAAGGGGCGGCACAGGTCTTCCTGGTTGCTGCCGCTGCAGAGAGCCCGTGGGCAGCACCCCACGAGCGAACCTGAGCCTCGGGACCACAGGTAAGACCAAATTTTCTGCTGCAAGAAAGCTGCCTGGTGAACTCAAGACACAGGCCCACAGGAACAGCTGAAGACCTGTAGAGAGGAAAAACTACACGCCAGAAAGCAGAACACTCTGTCACCATAACTGACTGAAAGAGAGGAAAACAGGTCTACAGCACTCCTGTCACACAGGCTTATAGGACAGTCTAGCCACTGTCAGAAATAGCAGAACAAAGTAACACTAGAGATAATCTGATGGCGAGAGGCAAGCGCAGGAACCCAAGCAACAGAAACCAAGACTACATGCCATCATCGGAGCCCAATTCTCCCACCAAAACAAACATGGAATATCCAAACACACCAGAAAAGCAAGATCTAGTTACAAAATCATATTTGATCATGATGCTGGAGGACTTCAAGAAAGACATGAACACACTTAGGGAAGCACAGGAAAACATTAATAAACAAGTAAAAGCCTACAGAGAGGAATCGCAAAAATCCCTGAAAGAATTCCAGGAAAACACAATCAAACAGTTGAAGGAATTAAAAATGGAAATAGAAGCAATCAAGAAAGAACACATGGAAACAACCCTGGATATAGAAAACCAAAAGAAGAGACAAGGAGCTGTAGATACAAGCCTCACCAACAGAATTCAAGAGATGGAAGAGAGAATCTCAGGAGCAGAAGATTCCATAGAAATCATTGACTCAACTGTCAAAGATAATGTAAAGCAAAAAAGCTACTGGTCCAAAACATACAGGAAATCCAGGACTCAATGAGAAGATCAAACCTAAGGATAATAGGTATAGAAGAGAGTGAAGACTCCCAGCTCAAAGGACCAGTAAAAATCTTCAACAAAATCATAGAAGAAAACTTCCCTAACCTAAAAAAACAGATACCCATAGACATAAAAGAAGCCTACAGAACTCCAAATAGATTGGACCAGAAAAGAAACACCTCCCGTCACATAATTGTCAAAACACCAAACGCACAAAATAAAGAAAGAATATTAAAAGCAGTAAGGGAAAAAGGTCAAGTAACATATAAAGGGATACCTATCAGAATCACACTAGACTTCTCGCCAGAAACTATGAAGGCCAGAAGATCCTGGACTGATGTCATACAGACCCTAAGAGAACACAAATGCCAGCCCAGGTTACTGTATCCAGCAAAACTCTCAATTAACATTGATGGACAAACCAAGATATTCCATGACAAAACCAAATTTACACAATATCTTTCTACAAATCCAGCACTACAAAGGATAATAAATGGTAAAGCCCAACATAAGGAGGCAAGCTATACCCTAGAAGAAGCAAGAAACTAATCGTCTTGGCAACAAAACAAAGAGAATGAAAGCACACAAACATAACCTCACATCCAAATATGAATATAAAGTGAAGCAATAATCACTATTCCTTAATATCTCTCAATATCAATGGCCTCAACTCCCCAATAAAAGACATAGATTAACAAACTGGATATTCAATGAGGACCCTGCATTCTGCTGCCTACAGGAAACTCACCTCAGAGACAAAGACAGACACTACCTCAGAGTGAAAGGCTGGAAAACAACTTTCCAAGCAAATGGTCAGAAGAAGCAAGCTGGAGTAGCCATTCTAATATCAAATAAAATCAATTTCCAACTAAAAGTCATCAAAAAAGATAAGGAAGGACACTTCATATTCATCAAAGGAAAAATCAACCAAGATGAACTCTCAATCCTAAATATCTATGCCCCAAATACAAGGGCACCTACATACGTAAAAGAAACCTTACTAAAGCTCAAAACACACATTGCACCTCACACAATAATAGTGGGAGACTTCAACACCCCACTCTCATCAATGGACAGATCATGGAAACAGAAATTAAACAGTGATGTCGACAGACTAAGAGAAGTCATGAGCCAAATGGACTTAACGGATATTTATAGAACATTCTATCCTAAAGCAAAAGGATATACCTTCTTCTCAGCTCCTCATGGTACTTTCTCCAAAATTGACCATATAATTGGTCAAAAAACGGGCCTCAACAGGTACAGAAAGATAGAGATAATCCCATGCATGCTATCGGACCACCACGGCCTAAAACTGGTCTTCAATAACAATAAGGGAAGAATGCCCACATATACGTGGAAATTGAACAATGCTCTACTCAGTGATAACCTGGTCAAGGAAGAAATAAAGAAAGAAATTGAAAACTTTTTAGAATTTAATGAAAATGAAGATACAACATACCCAAACTTATGGGACACGATGAAAGCTGTGCTAAGAGGAAAACTCATAGCGCTGAGTGCCTGCAGAAAGAAACAGGAAAGAGCATATGTCAGCAGCTTGACAGCACACCTAAAAGCTCTAGAACAAAAAGAAGCAAATACACCCAGGAGGAGTAGAAGGCAGGAAATAATCAAACTCAGAGCTGAAATCAACCAAGTAGAAACAAAAAGGACCATAGAAAGAATCAACAGAACCAAAAGTTGGTTCTTTGAGAAAATCAACAAGATAGATAAACCCTTAGCCAGACTAACGAGAGGACAAAGAGAGTGCGTCCAAATTAACAAAATTAGAAATGAAAAGGGAGACATAACTACAGATTCAGAGGAAATTCAAAAAATCATCAGATCTTACTATAAAAACCTATATTCAACAAAATTTGAAACTCTTCAGGAAATGGACAATTTCCTAGACAGATACCAGGTATCGAAGTTAAATCAGGAACAGATAAACCAGTTAAACAACCCCATAACTCCTAAGGAAATAGAAGCACTCATTAAAGGTCTTCCAACCAAAAAGTGCCCAGGTCCAGACGGGTTTAGTGCAGAATTCTATCAAACCTTCATAGAAGACCTCATACCAATATTATCCAAACTATTCCACAAAATTGAAACAGATGGAGCACTACCGAATTCCTTCTATGAAGCCACAATTACTCTTATAACTAAACCACACAAAGACACAACAAAGAAAGAGAACTTCAGACCAATTTCCCTTATGAATATCGACGCAAAAATACTCAATAAAATTCTGGCAAACCGAATTCAAGAGCACATCAAAACAATCATCCACCATGATCAAGTAGGCTTCATCCCAGGCATGCAGGGATGGTTTAATATACGGAAAACCATCAACGTGATCCATCATATAAACAAACTGAAAGAACAAAACCACATGATCATTTCATTAGATGCTGAGAAAGCATTTGACAAAATTCAACACCCCTTCATGATAAAAGTCCTGGAAAGAATAGGAATTCAAGGCCCATACCTAAACATAGTAAAAGCCATATATAGCAAACCAGTTGCTAACATTAAACTAAATGGAGAGAAACTCGAAGCAATCCCACTAAAATCAGGGACTAGACAAGGCTGCCCACTCTCTCCCTACTTATTCAATATAGTTCTTGAAGTTCTAGCCAGAGCAATCAGACAACAAAAGGAGATCAAGGGGATACAGATCGGAAAAGAAGAAGTCAAAATATCACTATTTGCAGATGACATGATAGTATATTTAAGTGATCCCAAAAGTTCCACCAGAGAACTACTAAAGCTGATAAACAACTTCAGCAAAGTGGCTGGGTATAAAATTAACTCAAATAAATCAGTTGCCTTCCTCTATACAAAAGAGAAACAAGCCGAGAAAGAAATTAGGGAAACGACACACTTCATAATAGACCCAAATAATATAAAGTACCTCGGTGTGACTTTAACCAAGCAAGTAAAAGATCTGTACAATAAGAACTTCAAGACACTGAGGAAAGAAATTGAAGAAGACCTCAGAAGATGGAAAGATCTCCCATGCTCATGGATTGGCAGGATTAATATAGTAAAAATGGCCATTTTACCAAAAGCAATCTACAGATTCAATGCAATCCCCATCAAAATTCCAATCCAATTTTTCAAAGAGTTAGACAGAACAATTTGCAAATTCATCTGGAATAACAAAAAACCCAGGATAGCTAAAGCTATCCTCAACAATAAAAGGACTTCAGGGGGAATCACTATCTCTGAACTCAAGCAGTATTACAGAGCAATAGTGATAAAAACTGCATGGTATTGGTACAGAGACAGACAGATAGACCAATGGAATAGAACTGAAGACCCAGAAATGAACCCACACACCTATGGTCACTTGATTTTTGACAAAGGAGCCAAAACCATCCAATGGATAAAAGATAGCATTTTCAGCAAATGGTGCTGGTTCAACTGGAGGGCAACATGTAGAAGAATGCAGATCGATCCATGCTTATCACCCTGTACAAAGCTTAAGTCCAAGTAGATCACGGACCTCCACATCAAACCAGACACACTCAAACTAATAGAAGAAAAACTAGGGAAGCATCTGGAACACATGGGCACTGGAAAAAATTTCCTGAACAAAACACCAATGGCTTATGCTCTAAGATCAAGAATCGACAAATGGGATCTCATAAAACTGCAAAGCTTCTGTAAGGCAAAGGACATGGTGGTTAGGACAAAACGGCAACCAACAGATTGGGAAAAGATCTTTACCAATCCTACAACAGATAGAGGCCTTATATCCAAAATATACAAAGAACTCAAGAAGTTAGACCGCAGGGAAACAAATAACCCTATTAAAAAATGGGGTTCAGAGCTAAACAAAGAATTCACAGCTGAGGAATGCCGAATGGCTGAGAAACACCTAAAGAAATGTTCAACATCTTTAGTCATAAGGGAAATGCAAATCAAAACAACCCTGAGATTTCACCTCACACCAGTGAGAATGGCTAAGATCAAAAACTCAGGTGACAGCAGATGCTGGCGAGGATGTGGAGAAAGAGGAACACTCCTCCATTGTTGGTGGGATTGCAGACTGGTACAACCATTCTGGAAATCAGTCTGGAGGTTCCTCAGAAAATTGGACATTGAACTGCCTGAGGATCCAGCTATACCTCTCTTGGGCATATACCCAAAAGATGCCTCAACATATAAAAGAGACACGTGCTCCACTATGTTCATCGCAGCCTTATTTATAATAGCCAGAAAATGGAAAGAACCGAGATGCCCTTCAACAGAGGAATGGATACAGAAAATGTGGTACATCTACACAATGGAATATTACTCAGCTATCAAAAACAACGAGTCTATGAAATTTGTAGGCAAATGGTTGGAATTGGAAAATATCATCCTGAGTGAGCTAACCCAATCACAGAAAGACATACATGGTATGCACTCATTGATAAGTGGCTATTAGCCCAAATGCTTGAATTACCCTAGATCCCTAGAACAAACGAAACTCAAGACGGATGATCAAAATGTGAATGCTTCACTCCTTCTTTAAATGAGGAAAAAGAATACCCTTGGCTGGGAAGGGAGAGGCAAAGATTAAAACAGAGACTGAAGGAACACCCATTCAGAGCCTGCCCCACAGGTGGCCCATACATATACAGCCACACAATTGGACAAGATGGATGAAGCAAAGAAGTGCAGACCGACAGGAGCCGGATGTAGATCGCTCCTGAGAGACACAGCCAGAATACAGCAAATACAGAGGCGAATGCCAGCAGCAAACCACTGAGCTGAGAATAGGTCCCCCGTTGAAGGAATCAGAGAAAGAACTGGAAGAGCTTGAAGGGGCTCGAGACCCTAAAAGTACAACAATGTCAAGCAACCAGAGCTTCCATGGACCAAGCCACTACCTAAAGACTATATATGGACTGACCCTGGACTCTGACCCCATAGGTAGCAATGAATATCCTAGTAAGAGCACCAGTGGAAGGGGAAGCCCTGGGTCCTGCTAAGACTGAACCCCCAGTGAACTAGACTATGGGGGGAGGGCGGCAATGGGGGGAGGGTTGGGAGGGGAACACCCATAAGGAAGGGGAGGGGGGAGGGGGATTTGCCCGGAAACCGGGAAAGGGAATAACACTTGAAATGTATATAAGAAATACTCAAGTTAATAAAAAAAAAAAAACAAAACAAAAAAAAAAAGAATAAAGATTCACTAACACTGCCAGGCCAGAAAAATGCCCTTTTGTGAGCCCCTTAGTGCCTCCATCCGTATTTGTGGTATGGAGAGAATTCTCAGGCTCAAAACATTGAATTTCTTTACTCATAACTAAAATCCTTTTGCTGTTCAAATAAATTTATGAGAAACATAAAAAAATAAAGATTCAATGAACATAGTAGAGTATATTTTTATCATCCTGAGTGAGGTAACCTTGACCCCATAAGACATGTATAATATGAACTCACTGATAAATGGATTCAAGCCAAAAATTTTAGAATACCCATGATACTCCCTACAGACCCAACAACGTTATGAAAGGAGGAAGGCTTAAATGAAGATGCTTGAATCCCACTTAAAAGAGGGGACAAAATACTCATGAGAGGCAGAAGAATGGTAGGATCTGTGTGAAGACAGGACAGCTAGGGGAATAGGAGGGCAGGATCAGGCATGGGGAAAGACAAGAGAGAGTATCAGAGGGCCAGGACTATAAATGGAAATAGCAACTGCCATGAGTGGTGCCTAGAGGTGGGGCAAGGATCTCTAGGAAGTCCCAGAGGACTGATATGAGGGAGGCTCCAAGGAATCAATGCAGTGAGCTTAGTTGAAATTCCCAACAGTGAGAATATAGAACCTGAATAGACGACCTCCAGTAGTCAGATAGAATCCTCAGGGGAGGTTTGGGGACACCAACCTACCTAAAAAACCTTTGACACCAAATATTTTCTGTCTAAATGAAATGCAGGGACCAAGATAGAGCAGAGACAGAAGAATGTCCAACCCATTTTGAGACCCATCACAGAGTCAGGTACTGATTCCTCACAACATTAATGATGTTATTTTGTGCTTGCCATAGCAGCTGTTTGACAGGCTTTCACTCGTAGGTAATTGAGACAGATACAAATACACACAGACATACATTTGACAAGCTCAAGGAACCCTATGGAAGAGTTACAGTAAGGATTGAATTCCTATAAGGAAACGGCAACCATACAAGAAGACCAACAGTGTCAACTAACCTGAACACTTGGGAGCTCCCAGAGATTGAGTAACCAACTAAAGAACATACACAGACTGGTTTGAGGCCTCTGGAACATATATAGCAAGGGCTACCATGTCTGGCCTCAGTGGAAGAAGATGTGCCTAACTTACATAGACTTGATGCCCAAAGTAGGGGTGGGGGGAGATGTATGTTGGCATCCTCTTAGAGGGGTAGGTGAGTTGGGGAGAAGAATTCTGCAAGAAGGGACCAGGAGGGAAACATTTGAGATATAATAATTAATTAATTAATTTATTAAAAGATGAGCATATGAGAGATGCCAGTTGACCAAGAACACTGGAACTTTCCTGCCCCAGTATATCAAACTCAGCTTGCTCAAGAAAGTTCACTACTTGGGAGACTCAACTGCTAAATACTTGACCTGTGACAGTTCAGGCCTATATATCCTCAGCTAACTAGCTCAGTCTGGTTCTTGGGAATGCCTTTCTCCATCTTATTAAACTGTCAGTGTTTTTATTACCAACAATTTGTCCCTCGTGAAATTGTCTTGGAAAATGGGGCCTTGGAATGTTCAGTCACCCTGATCTAAGATCATAACCACACAATTATCCAGAAACTAAGGTTACATCAGCTCCTTCCCACAATATATTACTGGGGAGACTGTAAAGCTTCAGTTTCTTTCCTATAATGTGAAGATTGGGCAGGGTACACCCTTCACTCACAACAGCACTGCTCCTGTGATAGCTTTGTAAACTTAAGTACTTTACAATCCAGAGCAGTGAATGAGAATGGTGTGGTGATTATTTCCAACAGAAATAGAAACTCAGATGGCACCAGGCTCTGTTTCTATAAAGAAAACACACGAATGACTATGCATCCAGGAATACTTTTTTCAACGTGTCTAAATTACGAAGTATGTTTATCTTACATGTCACAGAACTCATTCTAGAACTGGGAAGCGCTATGAACCTCTTTGCCTTGAGCATGCCTGACAGTTGTTTATCTTTCTAAGAACTAATAGATTTCCTCAGGATATCTACATATGTATGTGTCTTTAAAACTTTCCTCTAATTACTATCTCCATTGCCCTCCCTCTTAGCCCCCTTCCTCTCTTTTCAGGATTCCCCTCTCTTTCTGTAGTTTGTTCCACTCTACTTTTTAAATTTATTTATTTTTAGTTTGTTTGTTTATTTATTTGTGTATGAATAGAAAAAGGACAATTTTTTGAAGTTGCTTCCCTCCTCCTATCCTCATATGAGTTCCAGGAATCAAGTTCATCACCTTTTGCCTCTCAAGCCCCACTTCTGCTTTAATGTAACATGTATTCCATTATTCTATTCTCCTCCTTAAGATTTTTTCCTTTAGTCTGATGATTCCCATTCTAGTTTTATAGCACATGCACATACAAGCATACACACACACACACACACACACACACACACACACACACACACACACAAGGAGTGGGTGTACATATTTATTTGTGTGTATATACATTGAAGAATGTGTTCTACACATGAGAGGATGATGTTGCATTTGTTTCTCTGAGTCTGACTCACTCCACTTAAGGTAATGACTCTGTATCCTAGCATTTTGTCTTCTGTGACAACCATGCATTCATCACCTTAATAAATAGAATGTGAGTGGAACTGATATTTCATTCCTTTCCTTTCTTCTGAAACACATTAGTAAAAGGCACAAGAGTCATATCACCCATCGAAACACCCAACATTTACAGCTGTGATTGAACAAGTCCTGTTTGTGAGAAGTGTGAGATTCTGCAGTACTTATAGTTCACTAGTTTATCAACATGCATTAAGTACCCATAAAATGCCAAAAGCTGTGTTTTGAGATATCAGGGTGGGGTTGGAGGTAGAGGTGGGGCTTGGTGTTAAAAGTGACCATAGTTTTTCCTATTTTGGTAGTTTTCTGGGGCACTGGGAAAACAGTTTGAGTTTTGTTTGTTTGTTTGCTTGCTTGCTTGCTTATTTTGTTTCTCTCTTGCTTCCATAGATTATTTTTATTGTGGCTGGACCTGTAGTTCAACAATAGCAAGTACTAGTGGAGTTTGGATCCCAAAACTCATGTCAAGTAGCTCTCAACTACCTACAGTAACTCTAGGTCCAGGGGAATTGGATATTCTTCTAAACACTCCTCTGGCATTTTTAAACTCACACAAATACATTTTAGAAAACCTTTTAATTAATTGACTTTATGTTTTAATTTCATGTATCTCTGTGTGTCTATTAACATGTATGCAGTGCCTGCAGAAGAAGATATTGGATTGCCTGGATCTGAAATTACAAGGAATTTTTGAGCTGCCCAATATGGATGCTGCCAACCAAACTCAAGTCTTCTGAAAGAGAGTAAGTAAAACACAGGATCAGGGAAATTCCTTTCCCATTTTCTTCAATGCTATGCAGGGGATACAGAATCAAAGAGACACTAGAATTTTTGGTTTCCTACCCTTAAGCAATCATGAATGGCCCAATAAGTTCGCAGAGTGAAGGTGATATTTTTTTAAGGTAAGTGTGCATATACTGTCTTTCCCTTTTATTCTGCTTCATTCACTGATTATTTCTATATTTATTCAAAAGACATTTTAACTTAATGACTCTAAATGAACTTTGTCAATTTTTTTCAGAGCTAATAATGATCTATATTAGATTTAGTCTGTTTTACTGGCATGTCTTCTTCCGCTTGTTTGGTGCTATTATTGTTAAAATGGCTTTTCCAAGTGGTATTGCAGACTGAGTCAACAAGTGTAAGTTGCTTGTAAAGAACAACCCTAAAAAAACCAAAAGACATGTGGAAATGGAAAAAAAATATAAGAAATCCAATGTCCAAGATATCATATCTTTGTAATCATCAAACGCAACAACATAAAAATAACTGAAATGCCACACAAAGAAACCAAATGTCTTCTCATAAAACAAATCAATAACAGCTGGAGACTTGGCTAACCAGTATACAGTGCTTGCTGTCCTTGTGAAGGACTTGAGATCAGTTACCTGTACCCACATCCGATTGCTCACAGCTATCTATAACTGCAGTTTCATAGGTTGCCACTGCACTCTGTACACACATATGGACTTGCACACATATAGTACACATAAACTCATACAGTAAAAAACATTCACAAAAAATAAAAATAAATGTTAAAAATAAAAACAAATGATATAAAAAACACTCAGGCAGATAGAGGACACAAGAAGATCAATGCAGGATTTAGGAAATGATAAGACAGTCAGTAATGAAGAATAGAACAGTAACATGGGTAAGGAAACTCAGGAAGAAAACTGAGATACTGTATGAAAAAAAAGGAAAAAGAAAAGGAAAAACTTAACTACATTCTAGAGAAGAAAGAGCACTTTAGAAGAGATTAAGACTGAAAATTTTGGTTCAGATATCAGTTAAGATAAATAAACATAGAACAGCATAATGAGGTATCAGAGAACTTTGAAGTGGTGAAGAGACAGAACCTAAGGCTAAATGAGGCTAAATAAGGAATCAAGAAAAACAAGACCTAGAAAATCAACTTAACAAGGAATTTCAGCCTTCTCAGACAAGTCAATAAAAATAGCCTATCCAAGATCAAAGGTCAGTTTAATTAAAATGTCATTATAAGTATGTTCAAATGAATAAAACGTGT
The DNA here is from genome assembly GCF_021556685.1 of Rattus norvegicus. Classification (NCBI taxonomy): domain Eukaryota; kingdom Metazoa; phylum Chordata; class Mammalia; order Rodentia; family Muridae; genus Rattus; species Rattus norvegicus. Next base: position 9,686,506 of record NC_141546.1, on the reverse strand, counting down.
TTAAAGAACTAAAGAACAATATAACAACAACAAATACAAAATTTATAAAACAACAAATGTAAAATTTTATTTTATATGGTAACAAAGAGAGGAGTAAATAATACTATGTTGCAGAAAAGTCTTGAACATTATTGAAGTAAAATTAATATTTATACAAACTACACTTGATTCTCTCTCTCTTTGTGTGTGTGTGTGTGTGTGTGTGTGTGTGTGTATGTGTGTGTGTATGCACACGTGGGACCATGCTTATGTACATGTATATTTTGTGTTTTGAGATGGAATTCTGAACTCATAGTCCTTTTACCTCAGTCTTCTGTCTACCAGCATAAGAGGAATATACGACTGCCAGATTTACTGCTTTAATTATGATGTCAGTTGGAATTCCAATATAAGTGGCAGTTACAAAAATACAAAATAAATGAAGTAATATGAAGGAAATAAAAATGTAGTGAAAAGATTAAAGGCTGTTTTTTAATATACCTACATAGGAAAAGAAGAGATAATAGAATGAAATATTGGACAAAAAATTAATAAGTAGAAACAAATGCAAACAGAAAAATAATCAGAATGCACTTCCATCAATAATTGCACTAACAGTAAGTAAATCCGTCAATGGCAGCAGCAGATGAAAAGGGGAGAACATATTTTTTTAAAGATGTTGTCTATGTAATATTCAAAGAAACTAATATTTTGAAAGTAAATTATTGTTAAAAGATAATGTAATATGTGAACATAGTGTACATTTTAGGAAGTTGTTACCACAGACCAAATTATTTTATAATGATAAGAAGGGCATATATAATCAGGATATATACATCTAGCACTAAAATCAGAAAGTACACAAATTAAACAGTGCTGAGATACATATGTCAGCAACAGTAGTTAAACAATTCAATATTCTATTGTTTCTTGTAAACAGCATCAAGCAGAACTCAGAAGACTTAACAGTATACATCAACTCCATCTAATAGTGACAAGACATAACAAATATCAACTGACAACAGAACGTTCCAATTTCGCTTGGAATCTTCCTCAAAATTTATAGTCTTCAAAGTAAGACTACAAAGAATTCAAGTAATTGACTTATTACTTAAACTGAGCAAGAGAAAAGGAGAGAAAACTAAAAGCATGAACAGAAAAAGACACATGAGTACTGGAATTGTGGCATTGAAAGTGTGGAAAGGGGTGGGAGTAGAAACATCTGCAACTTGCTCTATTGAATTCTTTTCTGTTGTAGTAAAATACCTTGAGAAATGCAGATTAGGTAGAAAGAATTTATTTTGGCTTACAATTACAGTGTGATGGAGTCCATCATGGTAACAGGCAGGGAAGACATGGAGAAGGAACATGAAGCCTTCAGATAACAGGCTTTGCCCATAGTGACTCACTTCTTCCAAAAGTCCACTTCTTAAAGGTTCCACAACTTTCTCAAACAGCACCAGCAGTCAAAGGCCAAGTGTTAAAACATGTGAATCTATCAAGGGCCTTTTACATCCAAACCACCACAATTGGTAATGAGTTGGTGGTATTATTCTGGGATGTTAAATATCCTAAAATTAGAATATGGCAGTGTCTAAACTTTAAGAATATAAAAACTACTGCATTAAATATCATAGAGAATAGATATGTGGCAAATTGAATCTATATTAATGAATATTTGAATGATTGCCATTTCTATACATTTTAATCATAATGACCATGTTTTAAGATTTTGGATTAAAATATTTAAATTGAAACTCTACATTTTCTTTTCTGGCTGTGTGAATGTAAAAATACCATTCATTTCTCTGTGCCTTGTATTTGACTCGATAAAATAAGAAAAGTAATATGTGTGATCATTCATTTATATCATATCTTTTGCAATTAGCCTGGTGTTATGGCATAGAGTACACATTCAATAATAGTTATTCTATCATGTATAGATATCTTATACAAAAATTGGCCCAGCATATTTGGGAAATATATACCCCTTCATATCTGACTTTAAAACACATAAGTTAAGTAAAATATATAATGTCTGAACAGCTAGGAGGGATAAGACTGCCTGATACCTTGGTGTTACATAAAGTATTACATCCTACCAGGGGTTGAGACTTCAGCTGTACCTATCCACATATGTAATCACTACTATAGATGTAGCAAAACCAAGGATATGTAATGTTTTAATATGAGGGAGAGTTCAGAATCATTCATCTAGATGCTTAAACTAGGACAGCACTATGATCATTAATAATAAATGCAACATAACTAATGAGAGTGATGATTTAAATCCTCTACACTGCTGAAAAGGATAGTTCACTGAGTAGAGTGCCTGCCATCCATCCACTGGATACAAACACAAACCACCACAGGATGTGTTCTCATTCCCAGAGATCACAGAAAGGAAGAGAAAACACAGTATGACTTTAATACCAGCATTCCAAAGGAGGTGTGCGATTGGAAATAAAAGGATTTCTATAAGCCAATCAGCTAGGCTGTCTTATGCAGTGATAATCAAGGATCATGCCCCAAATGTCTGACCTAGCATGTGTTTTGGCATGTTCATACATGCACACACACTCATACAGAGAGAGAGAGAGAGAAGGAGTGGGGGAGGGAGGAAGGGAGGGAGAGAGGGGACAGTGGAGGGAGGGAGGGAAGGAGGAGGGAGGGAAAGGTAGACTTTGTTTTTTTTTTTTTTTATTAACTTGAGTATTTCTTATATACATTTCGAGTGTTATTCCCTTTCCCGGTTTCCGGGCAAACATCCCCCTCCCCCCTCCCCTTCCTTATGGGAATTCCCCTCCCAGCCCTCCCCCCATTGCCACCCTCCCCCAAACAGTCTAGTTCACTGGGGGTTCAGTCTTAGCAGGACCCAGGGTTTCCCCTTCCACTGGTGCTCTTACTAGAATATTCATTGCTACCTATGAGGTCAGAGTCCAGGGTCAGTCCATGTATAGTCTTTAGGTAGTGGCTTAGTCCCTGGAAGCTCTGGTTGCTTGGCATTGTTGTACATATGGGGTTTCGAGCCCCTTCAAGCTCTTCCGGTTCTTTCTCTGATTCCTTCAACGGGGGACCTATTCTCAGTTCAGTGGTTTGCTGCTGGCATTCGCCTCTGTATTTGCTGTATTCTGGCTGTGTCTCTCAGGAGTGATCTACATCCGGCTCCTGTCGGTCTGCAATTCTTTGCTTCATCCATCTTGTCTAATTGGGTGGCTGTATATGTATGGGCCACATGTGGGGCAGGCTCTGAATGGGTGTTCCTTCAGTCTCTGTTTTAATCTTTGCCTCTCTCTTCCCTGCCAAGAGTATTCTTGTTCCCCTTTTAAAGAAGGAGTGAAGCATTCACATTTTGATCATCTGTCTTGAGTTTCATTTGTTCTAGGCATCTAGGGTAATTCAAGCATTTGGGCTAATAGCCACTTATCAATGAGTGCATACCATGTATGTCTTTCTGTGATTGGGTAAGCTCACTCAGGATGATATTTTTCAGTTCCAACCATTTGCCTACGAATTTCATAAAGTCGTTGTTTTTGATAGCTGAGTAATATTCCATTGTGTAGATGTACCACATTTTCTGTATCCATTCTTCTGTTGAAGGGCATCTGGGTTCTTTCCAGCTTCTGGCTATTTTGAATAAGTCTGCGATGAACATAGTGGAGCACATGTCTTTTTTATATGTTGGGGCATCTTTTGAGTATATGCCCAAGAGAGGTATAGCTGGATCCTCAGGCAGTTCAATGTCCAATTTTCTGAGGAACCTCCAGACTGATTTCCAGAATGGTTGTACCAGTCTGCAATCCCACCAACAATGGAGGAGTGTTCCTCTTTCTCCGCATCCTGGCCAGCGTCTGCTGTCACCTGAGTTTTTGATCTTAGCCATTCTCACTGGTGTGAGGTGAAATCTCAGGGTTGTTTTGATTTGCATTTCCCTTATGACTAAAGATGTTGAACATTTCTTTAGGTGTTTCTCAGCCATTCGGCATTCCTCAGCTGTGAATTCTTTGTTTAGCTCTGAACCCCATTTTTTAAGAGGGTTATTTGTTTCCCTGTGGTCTAACTTCTTGAGTTCTTTGTATATTTTGGATATAAGGCCTCTATCTGTTGTAGGATTGGTAAAGATCTTTTCCCAATCTGTCGGTTGCCGTTTTGTCCTAACCACATTGTCCTTTGCCTTACAGAAGCTTTGCAGGTTTATGAGATCCCATTTGTTGATTCTTGATCTTAGAGTATATGCCATTGGTGTTTTGTTCAGGAAATTTTTTCCAGTGCCCATGTGTTCCAGATGCTTCCCTAGTTTTTCTTCTGTTAGTTTGAGTGTATCTGGTTTGATGTGGACGTCCTTGATCCACTTGGACTTAATCTTTGTACAGGGTGATAAGCATGGATCGATCTGCATTTTTCTACATATTGACCTCCAGTTGAACCAGCACCATTTGCTGAAAATGCTATCTTTTTTCCATTGGATGGTTTTGGCTCCTTTGTCAAAAATCAAGTGACCATAAGTGTGTAGGTTCATTTCTGGGTCTTCAATTCTGTTCCATTCATCTATCTGTCTGTCTCTGTACCAATACCATGCACTTTTTATCACTATTGCTCTGTAATACTGCTTGAGTTCAGGGATAGTGATTCCCCCTGAAGTCCTTTTATTGTTGAGGATAGTTTTAGCTATCCTGGGTTTTTTGTTATTCCAGATGAATTTGGAAATTGTTATGTCTAACTCTTTGAAGAATTGGATTGGTATTTTGATGGGGATTGCATTGAATCTGTAGATCGCTTTTGGTAAAATGGCCATTTTTACTATATTAATCATGCCAATCCATGAGCATGGGAGATCTTTCCATCTTCTGAGGTGTTCTTCAATTTCTTTCTTCAGTGTCTTGAAGTTCTTATTGTACAGATCTTTTACTTGCTTGGTTAAAGTCACACCGAGGTACTTTATATTATTTGGGTCTATTATGAAGGGTGTCGATTCCCTAATTTCTTTCTCGGCTTGTTCTTCTTTTGTGTAGAGGAAGGCTACTGATTTATTTGAGTTAATTTTATACCCAGCCACTTTGCTGAAGTTGTTTTTCAGCTTTAGTAGTTCTCTGGTGGAACTTTTGGGATCACTTAAATATACTATCATATCATCTGCAAATAGTGATATTTTGACTTCTTCTTTTCTGATCTGTATTCCCTTGACCTCCTTTTGTTGTCTGATTGCTCTGGCTAGAACTTCAAGAACTATATTGAATAGGTAGGGAGAGAGTGGGCAGCCTTGTCTAGTCCCTGATTTTAGTGGGATTGCTTCAAGTTTCTCTCCATTTAGTTTAATGTTAGTAAGTGGTTTGCTGTATATGGCTTTTACTATGTTTAGGTATGGGCCTTGAATTCCTATTCTTTCCAGGACTTTTATCATGAAGGGGTGTTGAATTTTGTCAAATGCTTTCTCAGCATCTAATGAAATGATCGTGTGGTTTTGTTCTTTCAGTTTGTTTATATAATGGATCACATTGATGGTTTTCCGTATATTAAACCATCCCTGCATGCCTGGGATGAAGCCTACTTGATCATGGTGGATGATTGTTTTGATGTGCTCTTGGATTCGGTTTGCCAGAATTTTATTGAGTATTTTTGCGTCGATATTCATAAGGGAATTTGGTCTGAAGTTCTCTTTCTTTGTTGTGTCTTTGTGTGGTTTAGGTATAAGAGTAATTGTGGCTTCATAGAAGGAATTCGGTAGTGCTCCATCTGTTTCAATTTTGTGGAATATTTTGGATAATATTGGTATGAGGTCTTCTATGAAGGTCTGATAGAATTCTGCACTAAACCCGTCTGGACCTGGGCTCTTTTTGGTTGGGAGACCTTTAATGACTGCTTCTATTTCCTTAGGAGTTGTGGGGTTGTTTAACTGGTTTATCTGTTCCTGATTTAACTTCGGTACCTTGTATCTGTCTAGGAAATTGTCCATTTCCGGCAGATTTTCAAGTTTTGTTGAATAAAGGCTTTTATAGTAAGATCTGATGATTTTTTGAATTTCCTCTGAATCTGTAGTTATGTCTCCCTTTTCATTTCTGATTTTGTTAATTTGGACACACTCTCTGTGTCCTCTCGTTAGTCTGGCTAAGGGTTTATCTATCTTGTTGATTTTCTCAAAGAACCAACTTTTGGTTCTATTGATTGTTTCTATGGTCCTTTTTGTTTCTACTTGGTTAATTTCAGCTCTGAGTTTGATTATTTCCTGCCTTCTATTCCTCCTGGGTGTATTTTCTTCTTTTTGTTTTAGAGCTTTTAGGTGTGCTGTCAAGCTGCTGACATATGCTCTTTCCTGTTTCTTTCTGCAGGCACTCAGCGCTATGAGTTTTCCTCTTAGCACAGCTTTCATTGTGTCCCATAAGTTTGGGTATGTTGTACCTTCATTTTCATTAAATTCTAAAAAGTCTTTAATTTCTTTCTTTATTTCTTCCTTGACCAGGTTATCATTGAGTAGAGCATTGTTCAATTTCCACGTATATGTGGGCATTCTTCCCTTATTTTTATTGAAGACTAGTTTTAGGCCATGGTGGTCCGATAGCACGCATGGGATTATTTCTATAAAATAATCTATGATAAACTACCTTGGAGTGTAGATGACTTACAAGAGTTCACTGTACTAGCAGCAGATTAGGAATAGTTTTCTTCAAATAAATTGGTTCAGGGTACTGGGTACGGAATGCATGTTGGTTAGGTAAATTTTCTACTTCCAAGCCATATCAGCATCCCAGGAATGGTTTTCTTTGACCCTCCCAATATTGGCAACATATAGATGAGGGAACTGTTTGCAAATGACTTTCATATTGACATAAAATCATTCAACTCCTAAGCAACACTGAAGTTTCTTTCTTTCTTTTTTTTTTTTTCTCGGAGCTGGGGACCAAACCCAGGGCCTTGTACTTGCTAGGCAAGCGCTCTACCACTGAGCTAAATCCCCAACCCCAACACTGCAGTTTCTTAAATACACAATTTTTGACAGGAAAAATCTCCTTTAACTCAAATCTTATTTTAAAATTTAAAATGTTCTGTAAAATTCCAGAATGCTACTTTTGTAGCAATAGTTAGCAACACATAAGAATGAGAACGTTCTATATATCGCTTGACAATGAAAATACCAGCAATTATACCAGTGATAATAAAAAAGTTGATGTCAAGGACAGGGGAGAAAAGATATACAGATTTGCTTAAGCACACAGGATTAATCAGGATCTGGTGACAGGCAGAGATGTAGGTAGCCCAGGTATGCAGGGCTCACTCTGCCTCCAGACTCTGTTGTAAGCAAGAAACATAGAACAGGACGTTCATGGGCAGAATTCCTACAGTCACACATATAGAGTCAAGAAATTTTATGGAAGTCAGAGATGAAGGACAAGCAGGAAAGGTGGACTAAGAAGTGGTACACCGAAAAGTATTGATCATTTTAAGTAGATTAACAGTGAAAGTTTGCTAGGAAGATAATATTTATATGGAGTTTTAAAATAGGAAAAGAGAAAGATCAAAAACTGTAGCATAAATGTACATATATAGAAACAAATATCCAAATGCTCTAAAGTAGACATCATTTGACATGAAAATTACAAATAATAAAATATATAAATATAAAACTGGTATTCACCAACTACATGCTTTATTTTGGCACAAGTAGAACAAGTCACCAGACAGAAACACTGGTAAGACTGATTGAGCTCAGATGTCAAGAAACTCAAAATTGGGAACTGATCCCCCACAGCTCCCTACACCCAAATCCCCTGGGTGAGAGAGCTGAACTCCAGATGTGTGGACAAACCTGAGAGCTCAGGGAGAACACCTCTTCTGCTCACTTATGCTCATATTGCTGGCCCAAGAGAAACATGAACAGTGGCCTCTGGATACAGGAATATAGGAGCAGTCAGCAGCAGGAACCTGCTGGTTTCTGCCTGTGTCCTGCACTGAACTGAACCCATTCCCATAGCTGCCTGAACTCAATTCCCATGTGGGAGAGAGATGGACCCTCACAACTGTGGAAAATCCAGAGAACTCAGAGGAGACAACTACAATCTGCCCACATTCTTGACCTAAGAGGAAACTGCCTAGTGTCATCTGTGTCCTCCTGGCACAGGGACCTAAGAACAGTAAAATGCAGGATACTTTGGGTTTCTGCCTGCACTGAGATCTGAAAGCCAGTTGTCAGGAACACCTACACACCTAAGAGCAGAGGTAAGACCAAAATTTCTTCAACAAACAACCCACCTGGAAGCTTCAGGTCACAAAACCCAGGAGCATCTCTCTGTTCCCAGATAAGGCTGAAAGAAAACAGGTCTGCAGTACTGCTGACAAAAGGCCTACAGGAGCATCAAACCACTGTCAGGGAAAGCAAGACAAGCTAACACCAGAGACAACTTGATGGCTAGAGGCAAGCAAGGGAACGTAAGAAACAGAAACCAAGACTACTTGGCATCATCACAACCTAGTTCTCCCATCAAAGCAAATGCTATATATACCAACATAACAAAAGAGCAAGATTTGGGTTTAAAATCATATCTCATGATGATGATAGAGGACTTTAAGAAGGACATAAATAACTCCCTTAAAGAAATACAGGATAACAAACGTAAACAAGTAGAAGCCCTTAAAGAGGAAACACAAAACAAGTTTTCAAGCAAATGGTTCCAAGAAACACGCTGGAGTAGCCATTCAAATATTGAATAAAACCTACTTTCTACCAAAAAATATCAAAAAGATAGGGAAGGACACTTTATATTCATCTAAGGATAAATCCACCAAAATGAACTCTCAATCCTAAATATCTATGTTCCAATTGCAAGGGTACCTCCATTCATAAAAAAAACCTTAATAAAGCTCAAAGCACACTATGCACCTCACAGAAATATAGTAGGAGATTTCAACACCCCACTCTCATTAATGGACATATCATTAATTAAGCAGAGCATGTAACAGAAATTAAACAAAACGTAAAGAAGCTAACAAAAGTTATGAACCAACTGGACTTAACAGTTATATATAGACCATTTAATCTTAAAACAAAAGAATACACCTTCTTCTCAGCAACTCATGGTAACTTCTCAAAAATCGACCATATAATCGGACACAAAACAGCTCTCAGCAGATACAATAAGATAGAAATAATCCCATGCATCTTATCAGATTACCACAGACTAAGGCTGCTCTTCAATAACAACAAAAAGCACCAAAAGCCCACATACACATGGAAGTTTAACAACATTCTACTCAATGATAACTTGGTCAAGGAACAAGTAAAGAAAAATTTAAAGACTTTTTAGAATTTAATGAAAATGAAGGCAAAACATACCCAAACATGGGACACAATGAAAGCAGTGTTAAGAGGAAAACTCATAGCTTTGAGTGCTTTGAAAATGGCAACCAACAGATGGGGAAAAGATGTTTTTACCAATCCTACATCTGATAGAGGACTAATATCCAAATTATACAAGGAACCCAAGATGTTAGATTCCACAGAGTCAAATAACCCTATTATAAAAGGGGGTACAGAGCTAAACAATGCATTCTCAGTTGAGGAATATTGAATGGCTTAGAAGTACCTAAGGAATTTCACAACATCCTAAGTCATCAGGGAAATGCAAATCAAAACAACCTTGAGAGTCCACCTGATACCAGTCAGAATGGCTAAGATCAAAAATTCAGGTGACAACAGATAATGGTTACAATGTAGACAAAGAGGAACACTCCTCCATTGTTGGTGGGATTGCAAACTAGTACAACTACTCTGGAAATCATTCTCGTGGTTCCTCAGAAAATTGAACAAAAATTTTGAACATAAAACATAAAATTTACCCTGAGGACCCAACTATACTCTTCTAGGCATATACCCAAAAGATGTGCCAACATCTCCAACAACAAAGACACATACTCCACTATGTTCATATCAGCCTTATTTATAATAGCCAGATGCCCTTCAAAAGAGGAATGAATACAGAAAATATGGTATATCTACCCAATGGAGTACTACTCAGCTATTAAAATAATGACTTCATGAAATTCATAGGCAAATGGATGGAACTAGAAAATATAAACCTGAGTGAGGTAACCCAATCACAGAGAAACACACATGGTATGCAGTCAATGATCAGTAGATGTTAGCCCAAAAGCTTGAATTACCAAATATACCATCCACAGACCACAAAAAGATCAAGATGAAGTAGGACCAAAGTGCAGATGCTTCAGTTGTTCTTAAAGGGGGAAGCAAAAATTTTCATAGGAGGGGATATGGAGGCAAAGTTTGGAGCAGAGAGTAAAGGAACAGCCATTCAGAGCCTGATCCATATGGGTATATAGTCCTTATTTATACAGCCACTGATGAAGCGAAGACATGCATGTTGATAGGAACTGTATATAGCTGTCTCCTCAGACACACAGCCAGAACCTGTCAAATACAGAGGAGAATGCTAGCAGCAAACCATTGAACTGGAAATGGGATCCTTGTCATAGAAATTAGAGAAAGGATTGAAAGAGTTGAAGGGGTTTGAAACCTCCTAAGAACACTGCCAACCAATTAGAGCTCCCAGGGACTAAACCACTACCTAAAGAATATACATGGACCGACCCATGGCTCCAGCTGCATACATGGCAGAGAATGTCCTTTTTGGGTACTAATAAAAGTAGAAGTCAATGGTCCTTCCAAGGGTGACCCCCCAAATGTAGGGGAATGTCAGCGGTGGGGGACTGTTGGGTGAGGGGAAAACGCTTATAGAAGACAGGAGGGAGATGGGATAAGGAGCTTATGTCCTGGAACCTGGGAAATGGAATAACATTTGAAATATAAATAAAAATATTCCTATTAAAATAATTTTTTAAAAAAGTAACTCAAAATTGAGAAAGGCAAGAGTGAGAAAGGTATCATTTCATGCCTATTTCTACATGCTCTGGAACAGGTAACGAATACATCCCACTGAGAGGACCATGACTCTCAGTCACATAGGGAAAACACCTGGAGTCCATCCCATGCAAATAAAACCTCACTAGCACCTCAGACTTAGCCATCTTCCCCCTAAATCCCTCTCCACTCCTCAATGTTTATATAGTTCTTATACACATGGAATAAAGAGCATAAATTATTTGACATAGGATCAACTGTGTATGCCTGTTACACTGAGCTTTAATACTTTATGAAGAGTTCTCTCACCTGAAGTACTAATCTCTGGACCTTGGACCAGACTGGCAAGCCAGGCTCATGTTGCTTCCATCCCTGCCACTGTCCTGGTAGCAGGACCTTGGCTATCTATCCTGCACAGGTTGCACACTTTTCCTGGATTCTCTTCTCAGATCTGTATCAGTTCTGGCTTTGTCAGTCAGAACAAAACCAATGGAAGCCTATAGAAGGGAAAATAATATTGGCAGTCACAATGTATCTGATGAGTCTAGTAGCTAGTATAGATTTTGTGTGTGCGCATGTATGTGTGTGAGTGTGTGTGTGTGTGTGTGTGTGTGTGTGTGTGTGTTGCATCACAATAAAAACTTTAGAGAAAGCATACAATTTCAAGAGACAATTCTCTAAAGGGCATGTAAAGATGGCTGATAAACGTATGAAATTATCCCATTAACCATTAAAAAAGCAATTCAAAATTTGGATAAAAGACACATAAAATCTATTGTTACTTCCAATAAAATGTAAAGATAGGTGTCAGTGAGGATGTAGGGAAATGGGGTGCATCTCAGGAGCCACTGGTCTTCAATAACTACCTCAGGAGCCTCTGGAGTCTGCCGTTGAGAAGAAAACACTGCCTTTCATCTTGAGAATAAACTATTAAGCCTGGGGAGATAGCATTGTAAGTAAAGTGATTGCTATTCGTGAACCTCACCAATTTCCATTACACATTAAAAATCCAGAAGTGGCACTGCACTCTGGTAATCATGGAAAGGAGAATCCCAGGGTCTCACTGATCATCCCGTCTAAGTGAATAGTTTCAGGTTCAGCTCTCAAAAAATAAGGCAGAAATTGACTAAGAACACTTGACATAAACCCATCGTTTCACTTCTGTGAAAGCCAAATTACCTTTTAAGTTTTAATCAATGTGCCTAAGAAAGCCATAAAACAAAAATGCATCTAATATATAATCTCACTTGCCCAAGGACAGACACTTCATGAAATCCTGAAGACTACTGTTTATATGACAATCGACATGTTTTGACTCTCCTAAACAAGATTGTTTGATGCAACTTCATGGCATGTGCTTAATCACTTGTTACATGTGTGATTTGACATGGGTTTTGAAGAATATAAGACTAGAAGACTTGTGGATATAAGCATCTTACTAAGAAAAAGGAATGTAAGTAGATATGTAAATTTGAGAAATTCTATCATTGTAATTGTAATGGTAATTGAAAGGCATCACTACATGTGAATGCCTGATGTAGCTAGTCTTTATGTCAAGTTGATGGGATTTAGAGTCAACAAAGAAAAATATGTCTGTCCCTGCTTGCAAAGGCAATTGCTAAATTAGATTAATTGAAAGAGAAAGACCTGTTCTAACTCTGGGTTGCAGCACTCCATGGGATAGGGCACTGAACTCAACAGAAAGGGAAAAGTGAGGTCAGAATAGGTATTTATATCTTGCTGATTCCTCATTGGAGCTGCCTTAAGCTCCTGCTGCCAGGCCTTCCCAGAATGGTGTACTGATTTCTCAGTGTATACGCTGAAGGGAATGCTTCCTTCCTTCTATTGAATTCCTAGTGCATTGACAAGAAATGCAATTACTAGGTGAAGGTGATGTCCATGAACCTACTCCTAGGGTATCCATGCATTATTTATGGGAAGAGAAATGTGGGAATCCACGACAAAGGCAATGAGAGTTCAGAGAGAGAAAAATACATCTCAAGAACTGAAACCTGGAGGTCACCATACAGATCAGTGAGTTCAAACCTTGGGAAAGGACAAACTGTTTCAAAGTTTGGATATCAATATGTGATCTTCTAGTGTCTTGATTTTACCTCTCCCTTCCTTCCTTCCTCCCTCCCTCCCTCTCTCCCTTCCTTCCTTCCTTTTTTCCTTCTTGCCTTCCTTCCTTTCTCCCTTTTTTTCTTTTTTCCTTCCTCCCTTCCTTTCCTCTTCTTTCCTTCTTTTCTTACTTCCTTCCTCCCTTTCTTTCCTTTCTCCCTCTCTTCTTTCTTCCATCTTCCCAATTTCCTCCTTCCCTTCACTTTTCTTTCCATACTTTCTTTATTCAACAATTATTTCATTTTAAGCCATCCTGTTTGTGGTCATATGCTTCTGTGCATTCATGGATGAAAGTATCAATGCGTGTGTACAGTTATGATTCTTCTAGAGCAGGTAATATAGGCAGCTTGTGAACCACATGATGTGAGTGCCTGGACCTGAATCTAGGTTCTCTTCAAAAACCATACATACTAATAATTGCTGAGATATCTCTCTAACTCCATTCTTCCACAACCCCAATCTGTGCTTCTGATACTGGAGTATTTAGTCTTATTAAGAAAAAAAAGGAATGAAAGCTTGAGTATAATTTTATTATAGTTTAAAAGAAAATCCCAGTGCTTGAATACTATAAATCTTTGCATATTCCTCAGAAAGGACAATGGAGAGTATTCACACCTGTTTCTTACCTTCTTTTAATAATTCAGTATAATCAGTTTTCTCTGTGGCTCACAATACTACTGGAATATGCCTTATTAAACCATTGCTCCTAAATCTTCCAATTTGCTGCTTAACACTTCAGCTGCTATAGCATTTGCCCCTCTCTTAGGGGGAGTCCACAGGTAAAAATGGCAGGTGATTTCCTTCTGATGGAATTCCTAAGCTGAGGTTTAGGGAGCAACACTGAGACCCAGATTGACCAGTCTACATATAGGGCTAGAACATAAATTAACTGATGGGTATTGAGTTCTAATGGTTGTGCATAAACTAAAGCAGGATGAGACACACTGAAGCTAGACAGTGTTAAAGAGCCAGTAATTCCCTGGTCCCATCACAGTTTCACCCTCAGAAAATCTTTATAGAAGTTATGCACTATAGTAATGACCTCTCAGGTTTAGTGTGATGGAAAAGCTCGGATTTTATTTTTGATGAGCAACCCTATCATATTTTCTCTGCAGCATACATTTCTTAATAATTTCTCACCCTTTGGGCCTTTCCTCAAGAACTGCCTTGAGCAGTTAAGCAAACTGTCTCAAGGATACTGTGCATCCCATTTCTTTTCTTGTGGAATGATAGAGATAAGCGGAAACAATGACCACTGTTGATCTCTCATGAACACTGGTGTCGTTTTCACTATTAGATTTTCATTAAATGGTACTTGAAGAAAAAATACACAACCTTACGCCTACTGCATAAAGAATGAAGCCTCTGGGAGTGCTTTCCATGCACTTTTAATGTTAATGGAGTGGAACTGCTCCATCCTCTTAATTATAATCATAACTCTTAATCTCTAGGTAAACTGTGTATTCAAGCATGCCTGAGGATGAGAAATGAAATTAGCATTGCCAATGGCGTGAAAGAACTCATGTAGTAAAGCCCAGAGCCTACTGATATATCACCAAAGGTGGCCCTTATGCTTACCTCCACTGAAAGCACACCAGGGAACGGTTGCAATCCAGATATTTACATCAAACCACTGCTAAAGGTCTCATCTGCCAGCTCTGAAAGACATGATCTCTCTAAGGCACTTGAGACATGGCTATCCAATTGTAGATAAGAAATCTGCCATCTGAGGACAGAAGGGAGGCTAGAGGAGTTCTTAAAGTCAGCACAGAACAACCATCAGCAAGAAGGGAAGCTCTATTGTTCACTAGTCAACACCAGAATGTTCTCAGCTAACACTATAGAGGAGTATTGTAATCACCTCCAACTCAAATCAGTCATTTCTATATCTTCAGATTAATATTTGCCAACTGCAACAATCTTTAAATCATTTCATAATGCCAGAAAACTTCTCCTAACTTTCCAGTCACTTTAAAGATACTTCCCTTCATTTCTTCTCAGATACTACCTTCTTTTAATAAAATGTATTCATCAGTGAATTAACACATTCTGAAGTCTAAGTTATACTTCATAACTCAAACTTGGAATGCTGGCTAGTTTTGTATCAACTTGACTCTTGGGATCTTGTAATCCCCATACAAACCACCCAAAAACTGATATCAGTCAAACAGGGATGATTTATTGAACACCACACCCCAAAACTGATCTATCAGTGACAGCATTCAAGTTCAGGAGATGAATGGTGACCCTAAGTTAAGGTTCTATGGGTCTATTTAAGCCTGATATCTACAAATATCTGTGCCAAGTGATTTCACCAACCAGGATTTAGGGATAGGGGGATTTCCTTTGGAAAATGTCTTTGTTGTACACTTATTCTTCTCCCATTTGCTGGGGTATTCAACTGAGGTAAGGGAATTGCTTTGTCTAACATTCATTTCTAAATTCATTAACTAGTCTGACATTCATATCTTAACTTGCCAACGAGGGCATATTCATTGGTATGGGCTTTGTGCAGTATGGCATACAAAGAGGGACTCATTGGTCTAAAATATTGAGACTGATCATGTTGTTAGGACAGATTTCTGAGCATGAAAGGAAATCTGTCTGTAGGGATCAATACTGTATTTTTGTGAAAATTCACCTATATGCAAAAATAAGGATAAGATTCACAGGCAACACAATCTATCTTGTATTAAGTGTGATGTTTTTAAAGTCATATAACTGAATAGCATTTTTCTACTCTCTGTCTTTGTTATTGTCTTTCTGACTGTCACTTTGACTCTCTGTCTCTCTGTCTCTCTGTCTCTCTGTCTCTCTCTCTCTCTCTCTCTTTCTCTCTCTCTCTCTGTCTCTCTCTCTCTCTCTGTGCACATGCATCTGCAAAGGTGTGTTTGTGTCCGCACAAGAGTGCCTTAGCCACTTTTGTAGTCCAAGAACAATGGGTTTCAGTACCTGACTTAGCTGTAAGCAAGACCATTTAGTTTATAACTGCTGAGTTTGCCAGGCTAGTCAGCCCATGAGTCACTCATTGGGTATATTCTCTCAGCTCCTCATTATATCTTGCTGAAGAGATATGGGGATTATAGATACACACTGTTGAGTCCAGATTTCTCTGGGTATCGGGGAGTCAATTCTAGGTCCTCATTCTTATGTAGCAAAAACTTTATAAACTAAGCCATCTCCCCAGCCCCTATGTACTATTTTTAAGCTATATACATCATATGCATATGAAGACAGGTTGGGATATGCTGTCATATATTTATCAACAGATGTAAATAATTTTGAAAATTACTTTTGCCTTTCTAAGGGAATAAACAAAAAATACTCAAATACAAACTTCATATTTCTTATTTCCATTAACATAAATTAACACCAATAAAAACAATAAACTCCTTAACCTAAACAGTTAGGCTAATTTTGCCATGTATAGTAAGGCTAATTTTGATATGAATCAAATATTGTATTTCACCAAAAATAAAATTCAAGATATACATATGCATGCTAACCTGTCAATTGATCTACAAATAGATTTCTATGATTAAATACAACTTTTAATTTCCCTAGAAATTCATGTATTTTCTTAATGTGCTTGACTTTTTAAAGTAATACAATTTGGGGTTACTAGACATATAATCACTTGCGACAACATTTAAGACTCTGGTTAGGAAACAATCAAAATAAAGATGAGAGGGAGGGGGAGAGAAACAATCTTCTATGGGAGGTATGAAGGAACAATTCTGAAAACACATTATGCCTGCCATTGTTTTTTCTGTGTAAGTTTCCTAACCCTTTTTCTGCATTCATGCATTGTTCATTTCCCTTTTCTAGGAACAGGTGATCCTTAAGATTACATATCGATTATTTCATTTTTTTCACCTTCAGGAAGCATGATAGTATTAACCTTTCTCAATCTCTGGATCTTTACCAGAAGTGACATGTCCCCCCATTGTTGAAACTGATTTAAAGCATTTCAGCGTACTTTCCTGTGCCAACATGTCTTAGGTCAATTTTGTGAACATGACATAGCCTACTGACAGAAAGAAGAGAGTCACTTGAGTAATTAACTAAATAAGACTGGCTGGTGGGAATGTCTGTATGTGAGTGTGGTCATTAATTATTAATTTCTTTAAGACAACAGTCCGATATGAATGATAACATTTCTAGGCAGGAATGCATTTCTGGGATGCATAAGAAAGATAGATAAGTATGAGCCTGTGAGAGAGCTAGCAAGCAGTATTAATCCATGGTTCCTGCCTCATATCCTGTCTTGAGTTTCTTATATCTTTCCTTAATGATGGAGTGTGACCTAGAAGTGTAAGCCAAACAAACCCTGTCCTCCTTGATTTACTTGTGGTTGTAAGTCTTTCCGCAACAGAAAACATAAATAACTATAGTGTCCAGGAAAAGATCTATTGTCTTCTGGTTAGTAGAGGAGAAAACACATAGCCCAGAACCAAACAACCTGTATTAGAACTCAACTCTTCTTGATACATTAAATTTCATTTTGAGTCTAATTTAAGTTATTTGTTCATTTGCAGTATTGAGGGATTATGTCTGTTTAAGTGGTAGGTGTCATTAATTACTTTTCAACCATGTTTCTATAAATTCACACATGATTTTCACATTTAAGAAATATTTTTAAAATTTATTTCATAGTATGTGTTTAAGTACATTGTTTGCATAAATGCCTATGCATTGCATACTTGTTGAGTGCCCACAGAGGTCAGAAGAGAGCATCAGAATACTTGGACTAGAGTTACAGACAGTTTTTAGCCACTATGTGGATGTTGGAAAGTAAAGCAGAGTATTTTGGAAGACTAGCAGGGTATTTTTTAACTGTTGAACCATCTCTCTAGACTCAAGAAATTTTTTTTCAATGTATATTTCATGTCAGTTTCCAAGTTTGGCATGGATCTTGAGAAAGACGTTTGGCTATTGTTTCTTTTGAAGTGTTCAACAATTTAGAAAAACAATTCTCTTATTAAAGGGACATTCATTTGGGGCTATATTATCTTTAACATTCATGATATTGTCAAGAGAATTATTTTCACTTCAAATTTATCTTGAAAGACATTTCATTATGTATCTTTGATGTCAACCTCTGGCCAGTCTAGACCATGAATTGCTGCTATATTCTTCTTATTACAATATTCCTTTATGTAGCTTATGATACACAGTGTCACTTTAAACATTGTCATAGTCTCTTTTTTCCCCACACCATATCTTGTTGGGCATGAGACCATGATACAAAATTATTCTTTCCAATTGTTTCTCCATAATGGCTAACAACTGTCTCTAACTCTAATCTTAGAGATTTGATGCCTCTTTTGACCTCTGTGGTTACTCACCATGAATGTGGTCCACATACATTTATGCAGACAAAGCACTCAAACACATAATTTAAAATAAATCTAATAAATTCTATCTACTTAAATAGAGGCTGAGTAATTCTGTGTTCTTCTATCTCCTTCCTGCTCTCCTCTTCTTCCTGCTCCCCCTCCTGTTCTCTTTTTCTCCTTCCTCCTGCTTTTTTGTTCTACTTTCCCTCCATATATTCTTCTTCTTTCTTTACTCCTTCTCTTCTTTTCCCTCCATTTTCTAATCTCTTTCACTCATTTGTTTTATGATATTTCTTTTTTCTCCTGCCAAGGTGGTTTCTTTGGTGTGTCTGTACTCCATGTTACTCTTTCAGAATCCTTAGGAAGAAATCCTGTTGAATGCACAAAGTCTGTAACAGCATCAGAAATTCCATTTCTTACTTTTATCTTTTTTATTAGATATTTTATGTACTTATATTTCAAATGTAATGCCTCCCCCACTCCCGCTTCTATGAAGATGCACCTACTCCTACCTTCCCACTCCCACTTCAACACCCTGGTATTCACCTATACCAGAGAAACAAGCCTTCAAATGAGAAGGCCTTCCCCTCCTATTGATGCAAGACAATGCCATCCTCTGCTACAGATGCTGTTGAAGCCATGGTCTTATTTGTGTGTGTGTGTGTGTGTGTGTGTGTGTGTGTGTGTGTGTGTGTGTATGTTTCTACTAATGAGGCATTTTCAAAACAATTGTTTCTACATGTTCAGCCCTGTAGGTGTCAAAAAAACCAGTGTAGCTGTATCCCAAAATGTCCACGACACATCTCCAGTTGGCAGCAAAACCTGACTTTGACCATGCCATGTGGGTTTTGTGTGCATATTGGACATAAGAATGAAACTTGTACACAGCTTCAAGGAAGGCACAAAGGCCAGACCATGTGTGTCAGATGAGAGGTGCTATGTAGAGCTACAGGGCCTTGGTTTCCTGGGTAGTCTTGTGTTGGCCACTTTGCTGTGCTCTACTTCTGCCTTCTAGAATAGGAACATTCTCTGTGAATAATCATACATTTGAGTTTGTCACTTGTTTTTCAGTTTGCTTTCAAAGTTAGTGGAGTGTTACAGTATACTTTGAACACAGGTTTTGAAGAAAAATATAACTATTAATATGTTGGCGATTCATAAAGATTGACTAATCAATTTTCACTGAGATAAACATAAGACCTTACAGACCAGAAGTAGAAGACTATGATCTGAAGTAATTTTTATGTAGCAAATTGATAATTGGTAAATCTGGTTTTTATATTGTTTTTATTATTTCAGGGGATTGTTTTAAAAATAAAGTTTATTTTCTTATATTATATTCTGATAATTTGCTCTCCCTCATCCACTCCAAGATCTTTTCTGCCTCTTAACCATTCCAATTCTAAGTATTGTTTTTCTCTCTCCAAAGAAAACAGACAACAAAACAGAATGGATAAACAAGTAAGAATGGAACAAAATGAACAATCTCACAACAACAACAACAACAAAAACAAAAAAAAATCCAGAAATAGTGTAAGAAATGTGCACACACACACACACACACACACACACACACACACACACACACACAAACTTAACCCAAAATTGAAAGCTATAATATACAAGCATAAGGCAGTAAAGTTTAAAAAAAAAAACAATCTCCAACATACCATTAAATTCATTTTTTTGTTGGCATCTGCTGCTAGGAATGGCACCCACTCTTAAGGGTGGATTGTATACACACAGAAACTTCCTTGGAAAATAAAATGTTTCTTTTGTAAAATGTTGTTACCTGGAGACAGCTTATTGGGTACTTCTTCAACTCAGTGATGGAAAACTCTACTAGTAACAGCACAGAAAACAATGCTGCTGAGGGTAAATTTAACTCTGACTTCAGCTAAAAAATGGCCTAGAGACCATTCTAGTGATATTTTGGCAAACAACTATGGCTGCTTCCAGACCTGGTTAAAAAAAATCTGCCTGAGGCTTAATTAAGAGGTATGGATTAACAACTTTGACAGAGGCAGTTTTCACACAGCTAGTATTAACTGTTTTGCCTGGTTATCAGTGGTCACAATTCTGCAGCTCTCTGCTGGAAAAGAGCAAATGAAACAAGGACACATTTTTTTTTAAATGTGCAGTTTGAATAGAAAAGAGACAGTAGGGAGAATTGAGGAGCTAAATCCTACCTTTAAGGAAATAAACAGATTAAAGAAAAGCTTGATGCTAAATGGAATAAAGGGATCTTTTAACAGTATAACAGTACAACACTCAAACAAGCATCCATCTTGTGAAAAATAATTAAGGAAAAGCTTGATTCCCATGTATAGGTTCACTGCTTTAATCCCAGTGCTTAGAAGTCAGAGGCAGTAAGATTCCAGAGTTCAGTGCCAGCCTGGGCTACAGATCAAGATCCAGGGCAGCCATGCTCAGGTAGTGGGAAGCAGAAAACTGGTGAAAAATATATTTGAATAAGGAGGCACATGTTTTAGGTCCAGAAAGCAACAGGATTTAGCAGCTTCCCTCACTTGGCTCTGGTTAGAGTAAAGGATGTAAAAAAGGAGTTATGGAGATTACCTGATCTCCCTCTGTGACTATGGAAAGAAACTGAAGCCAGGACTATGACAGGGGAATCCCTGCATGGAGACTAAGAGAGGCCATTATGTGAATCTGTGAGGTTGAAGCCTTGGAAATCCCATGATGTTGGAAATGCTAGGATTGTGGGATGTCTGCCAAGAAAATCTATAGACTGAGCATAGAACCAGCCCAAGTAAATGAAATGTGTTGCACTGAACAAAACTGAAAAGAGTTGAAGATCTGAAAATTGCTTTGATAATATTTGTGGAGATGCAGAATTTGGAGTTTGCCCCCTTGGTTTTTAGTCTTACTTTGGTCCAATACTTCTTCATTTTACACTCCTCTCTCCCTTTGGAATGGGAATCTGTACCCTTTACCATATACATTGGACACATATAGTCTGCTCTTCCTCTTGATCTTATAGGAGATTGCAGTTAAGAGATTGCATGGCTTTCAGAAGACACTTTGAAATTTGGACTTTAAAGAGCACTAATATTGTGATCACCTCTGGGATTTTGAATTTGAACTAAATGCATTTTACATTATGATATGGCTACAAGCCAATGGACAAATGGGGAATATAATGTGGTGCTTGAATAAAGATGTCCCCCCATAGGCCCATAAGTAGTAATACACTTAGGCATTGCGGCCTAGTTCATGAAAGTGTGTCAATGGGTGTAGGCTCTGATTTTCAGAAGCTTAGGGTACCTTTCTTATGGCTGTGTGTGAATACAGATGTAGAATTCTTGGCTCCTCTAGCACTATGCTTGCCTACATACTGCCAAGGTTCCCATCATGAAGACAATCAGCTATACCTTTGAACTGTAAATCAGCCTGTTTTCATTTATCAGAGTTTTTGTGGTCATGATATTTCTTCCCAGCAATATAATCCTTAATAAGACAAGCTCTTACAATCTTTCTGGCTCCTCTTCAGTATAGTTTCCAGAGGTCTGAGTAGAAGGTTTAAATGGAGAACTGAGTATTCCAAGGCCTTACTCCCTGCACATTGTCCAGTTGTGGATCCTAATATTAGCTCCTGTATATTGCACAGGAAAGCTTACTGAATAAGAAATTGAACTATGGATATAGCAATAGAATGTCCTCAAGAGTCATTCTAATTGCTACATTCCTTTAGCAAAACAGTCATATTTGGTTATCATCTAGGCCCATGGCCTATCTAATCCCAGGTTCTTCACTACCAGGTCAATGCTTAGGATGGATTCCATCTCCTGGAGTAAGCCTTAAATCCAGTAAATAGTAGTTGGCTGCTTCTAAGATATTTATGACCCTGTTCCATCAGTGTATCATGGAGGGATGTCCCTACTATAGATTACAGGGTAATAATTGGATGGTGTTTACATTTCTCCTCTGGTAGCATGAAGAGTTCCTTTGAGTATCATGAACACTAATCAGTACTGGTAGAGGATTTAGGTAGACACCAGCTCAACTTCTCCATTTTCATCAAGATATATAGGTGTTGTCTTCAGTAAAGGGGGCTTGTTTTCAGTTTATGGAGAGCCAGCAATAGCCCTGGCAATAAACTGAGTTGTTTATGTGTTTCCACAACTCACTTACATGTAACCTATTCTTCGCTCTGGAGTTTTGCTTGGTGATAAGAGGTATCAACTTGATGTATTGTCTCCCTTGTTATTTAGTGATTTCATTTTGATTTCTTTCATAAATGTGTATATTTTATGAAGCTTCTACTATAGTAACTTTCCATATGACCACTCAAATGGCACTTACATTTAGTAGTCTCTCCCCATATTCCCTCTCTTGTACTCTGTAGCCAGAGCCTCCTGGGTCCCCTGCAGTGTTTCGCCCCCTTGTCAGACACTTCTGGGTCCCTTGCAGGGTTTGACACCTGCCGAGCCCTGCTGATGCATGTGGAAGCCTTTTGTTCCTAACAAAGGAACACCCTGGCCTGGTGCAATAGTCAATTGTTCCTGTCTTTTGTTTTTTTGCGCTTTTGTTCTTCAGATTTAAGCTGGACTTCCTGGACTTCTCCTCAGTAAATTTGGGGCACATATTTGGTCTTTTATTACAGAAGCCTTAAGGCAGGGTTTCCCATTGTGCTTCCCAGATTTTTCCACCTGGTTCAGTGGAATAAAGCTTATTCCGTAAATAAACTACAGAATGGACATTCTTTCTTAATATGAATAATGTATGTGTGTTTTTTAATCCCACAGAATTATGCCTGGTTCTTGGTGCTGTGTCAGTGTGTGCATCAACAAATGGAGGTCCCACTGAGATTGGGAAAGAGAAGGTCTCTTGACTGGTCATCTCCCAGAAGCGGGCTGGAGAAGAAGGAGCGACGTATTGGTGTAAGATGGGCTAGAAAAAGGTCTCCCAACCAAAAAGAGCCCAGGTCCAGACGGGTTTAGTGCAGAATTCTATCAAACCTTCATAGAAGACCTCATACCAATATTATCCAAACTATTCCACAAAATTGAAACAGATGGAGCCCTACCGAATTCCTTCTACGAAGCCACAATTACTCTTATACCTAAACCACACAAAGACACAACAAAGAAAGAGAACTTCAGACCAATTTCCCTTATGAATATCGACGCAAAAATACTCAATAAAATTCTGGCAAACCGAATTCAAGAGCACATCAAAACAATCATCCACCATGATCAAGTAGGCTTCATCCCAGGCATGCAGGGATGGTTTAATATACGGAAAACCATCAATGTGATCCATTATATAAACAAACTGAAAGAACAGAACCACATGATCATTTCATTAGATGCTGAGAAAGCATTTGACAAAATTCAACACCCCTTCATGATAAAAGTCCTGGAAAGAATAGGAATTCAAGGCCCATACCTAAACATAGTAAAAGCCATATACAGCAAACCAGTTGCTAACATTAAACTAAATGGAGAGAAACTTGAAGCAATCCCACTAAAATCAGGGACTAGACAAGGCTGCCCACTCTCTCCCTACTTATTCAATATAGTTCTTGAAGTTCTAGCCAGAGCAATCAGACAACAAAAGGAGATCAAAGGGATACAGATCGGAAAAGAAGAGGTCAAAATATCACTATTTGCAGATGACATGATAGTATATTTAAGTGATCCCAAAAGTTCCACCAGAGAACTACTAAAGCTGATAAACAACTTCAGCAAAGTGGCTGGGTATAAAATTAACTCAAATAAATCAGTTGCCTTCCTCTATACAAAAGAGAAACAAGCCGAGAAAGAAATTAGGGAAACGACACCCTTCATAATAGACCCAAATAATATAAAGTACCTCGGTGTGACTTTAACCAAGCAAGTAAAAGATCTGTACAATAAGAACTTCAAGACACTGAGGAAAGAAATAGAAGAAGACCTCAGAAGATGGAAAGATCTCCCATGCTCATGGATTGGCAGGATTAATATGGTAAAAATGGCCATTTTACCAAAAGCAATCTACAGATTCAATGCAATCCCCATCAAAATACCAATCCAATTCTTCAAAGTGTTAGACAGAACAATTTGCAAATTCATCTGGAATAACAAAAAACCCAGGATAGCTAAAGCTATCCTCAACAATAAAAGGACTTCAGGGGGAATCACTATCCCTGAACTCAAGCAGTATTACAGAGCAATAGTGATAAAAACTGCATGGTATTGGTACAGAGACAGACAGATAGACCAATGGAATAGAATTGAAGACCCAGAAATGAACCCACACACCTATGGTCACTTGATTTTTGACAAAGGAGCCAAAACCATCCAATGGAAAAAAGATAGCATTTTCAGCAAATGGTGCTGGTTCAACTGGAGGGCAACATGTAGAAGAATGCAGATCGATCCATCCTTATCACCCTGTACAAAGCTTAAGTCCAAGTGGATCAAGGACCTCCACATCAAACCAGACACACTCAAACTAATAGAAGAAAAACTAGGGAAGCATCTGGAACACATGGGCACTGGAAAAAATTTCCTGAACAAAACACCAATGGCTTATGCTCTAAGATCAATAATCGACAAATGGGATCTCATAAAACTGCAAAGCTTCTGTAAGGCAAAGGACACTGTGGTTAGGACAAAACGGCAACCAACAGATTGGGAAAAGATCTTTACCAATCCTACAACAGATAGAGGCCTTATATCCAAAATATATAAAGAACTCAAGAAGTTAGACCGCAGGGAAACAAATAACCCTATTAAAAAATGGGGTTCAGAGCTAAACAAAGAATTCACAGCTGAGGAATGCCGAATGGCTGAGAAACACCTAAAGAAATGTTCAATATCTTTAGTCATAAGGGAAATGCAAATCAAAACAACCCTGAGATTTCACCTCACACCAGTGCGATTGGCTAAGATCAAAAACTCAGGTGACAGCAGATGCTGGCGAGGATGTGGAGAAAGAGGAACACTCCTCCATTGTTGGTGGGATTGCAGACTGGTAAAACCATTCTGGAAATCAGTCTGGATGTTCCTCAGAAAATTGGACATTGAACTGCCTGAGGATCCAGCTATACCTCTCTTGGGCATATACCCAAAAGATGCCTCAACATATAAAAGAGACACGTGCTCCACTATGTTCATCGCAGCCTTATTTATAATAGCCAGAAGCTGGAAAGAACCCAGATGCCCTTCAACAGAGGAATGGATACAGAAAATGTGGTACATCTACACAATGGAATATTACTCAGCTATCAAAAACAACGAGTTTATGAAATTCGTAGGCAAATGGTTGGAACTGGAAAATATCATCCTGAGTGAGCTAACCCAATCACAGAAAGACATACATGGTATGCACTCATTGATAAGTGGCTATTAGCCCAAATGCTTGAATTACCCTAGATCCCTAGAACAAACGAAACTCAAGACGGATGATCAAAATGTGAATGCTTCACTCCTTCTTTAAATGAGGAAAAAGAATACCCTTGGCAGGGAAGGGAGAGGCAAAGATTAAAACAGAGACTGAAGGAACACCCATTCAGAGCCTGCCCCACATGTGGCCCATACATATACAGCCACCCAATTAGACAAGATGGATGAAGCAAAGAAGTGCAGACCGACAGGAGCCGGATGTAGATCGCTCCTGAGAGACACAGCCAGAATACAGCAAATATAGAGGCGAATGCCAGCAGCAAACCACTGAACTGAGAATAGGTCCCCTATTGAAGGAATCAGAGAAAGAACTGGAAGAGCTTGAAGGGGCTCGAGACCCCAAAAGTACAACAATGCCAAGCAACCAGAGCTTCCAGGGACTAAGCCACTACCTAAAGACTATACATGGACTGACCCTGGACTCTGACCTCATAGGTAGCAATGAATATCCTAGTAAGAGCACCAGTGGAAGGGGAAGCCCTGGGTCCTGCTAAGACTGAACCCCCAGTGAACTAGTCTATGGGGGGAGGGCGGCAATGGGGGGAGGGTTGGGAGGGGAACACCCATAAGGAAGGGGAGGGGGGAGGGGGATGTTTGCCCGGAAACCGGGAAAGGGAATAACACTCGAAATGTATATAAGAAATACTCAAGTTAATAAAAAAAATAAGTTTTTTGAAAAAAAAAAAAAAGAAAATCTAAAAAAAAAAAAAAAAGATGTTTGTTGAAAGAGAAAAAAAAAAAAAAAAAAAGATGGGCTAGAAAAGGCCTCAGTGACTTGGGCTACCAAAAATAACACTTGTAATAAAAAAGGGACAAAGTAATGGTAAAGTATTTTTGCATACGTGTTCTTTTAGAATTATGTTTTTGTCTTCGGACGCTGCCTAGAGAACATTTGCACCCTAGACATGAGAGAAAATGGGGTTGGGAAAAACAGTCCTCCTGGACTCTCCACAAATACTTTAGAGAAAGAGAAAAACTTTTTCAGAGTTCTCCTAGGGACAGAGAGAAGGCAGGAGACATCCTACCTCTCTTCTGGCTGTTATTGGAGAAATTCTTATTACTGGTTCTGGGTTCCATAGGTAAGATATCTGGGTCCCTTGGTGGAACACTGTCTAGTTTTTATCCTTCTATGTCTACTGTCTGTTCTTGATGCTCCAAGCTGTCCATGTCTGTCAGTTTATGTCTGTGGTCTTTGTTTCTTGTTGCTTAAATGTTTTATCACTTCATCTATAGTTATAATCACTAATTATGATTGTCAATTTGACTGGATTAGGAAATACCAAGGGCAGTAATGAGGCACACTTCTGCCTGTGCCTGTGAGAGAATTTCTAGATAGAATTAACTGAGAGATAAGAATTCACTCTACATGTGATTGACACAATCACGTGAACTGGAGTCTAGTATTAATTGACAGATACAAAGAAGAAACTGGAAGAATGTGGCATTCTCTGTTTGTATGTCTCTGGATATGTTAGAAAGTAGCCTTAGGGCAGGAGGGTAGATTTGGCAACATGAGGGCGTCCAGGCTTCTCTCTTGCTAAGAAGCAGACAACCAGAGGAAAGATGGTATACATCTCAAATGGTCAGGTGTTGGACAGCCAGAATCAGTCCCCCTGGAGATTGTCTTTCACAACAGATTTCTTTTGGGGAATAGCAGAATTTGTGTGTGTGTGTGTGTGTGTGTGTGTGTGTGTGTGTGTGTGTGTGTGTGTGTGTGTATGTGTGTGTTTTGTTTGGTTGGTTTTTTTTTCTTTTTTTTTTCAAAACTCTGCCTCAGCAAGATGTGAAGAAAAGAAGAGGCTACGGGAGCCCCTCTGATTCCAAATACGATGACAGAAGAGGGCCATCAGGAAACTCTCCCACGAAGAATGGGTCCGATCAGTCACTTTCGTGGCCCCATTCCTCCCCCAATGGCCAGTGGATCAGGAAGGTAAACATCTGCTCTAAGAAGCAGACAACTAGACATACACAAGCATAGAAGGGAACCATCAAAAGGTGTGGAGCAGCTCATGAGGGGAGGATGGTGTATGTCCAAACAAGGACTACTCTGTGTCCTCACAGAAGAATGAGGTCATGCTGGGAAATCCCTCTGCAGGATCTGGCCTGAATGATGTGCAGTTCTACAACTCCTGTGTGTACATCTCCTTATCTGTTTTGTATAGGTTACAAAAGTTAACATAGATTTAAGAAGTAAATATTTTTCGGTTGTAAAACTTGATTCTTCATCTTTATATGATTATACACAAAATCCTTGATCTGGAAGAAATAAAGGCCATGTAGTTAGGACTGGAGAAAAATAAAAAAAGAAAAGTAGCCTTAGGCTCAATCCCCACTGCTATTTTTCCTTCTTTATTATCTCAAACCATGAACATTCTTTCATTCAATTACTCCTGGTCATTGTTTTCAGCTACAGAGTATTCATCTGCAGAGGCAAAACTACTAACAACGTAAGAAATATTTTCCTTCCATTTTTACTTGTAGTATTTATTAATTATTTTATAGTGCTTGGCATTGAACCTGTGGCCACATACAACACATTTAAATGGTCTTAGACTAATCTACACTTTTTCTTTATTTTCCAAATTAATATTGATCTATGACAGCAGCAGACATATATGTTTCTTGATCAACCATTATTACTATATGGAACATGTTTTTCGGGCAGAGAGGAGGGCAAGAAAGAAGCAAATGCATTACTTACTACAGCATTACATACCAATTGTCATTGGGTGAAATGACAAAAAAATGAGGCTTTTGAGCTTTATTTTTCCAACATTTTTGTTCTTTACTGTCACAAGAAAGTAACTCTGTCACATTTTTTCACTCATATTGTTTGGTTAGTGGAGAGGCTTGAGAGCCATGGTAAAAAAAAAAATAAAAAAAATAAAAAAAAAAACACTTGAGAAACATGAAGTATAAGGTCTAGTGGTAAAAACGAGAAACTTGAGGCTCATAAAATATAAATAATCTGTTAAAGATCACAGAGAGTCAATGACAGAGTCTCACAGGACAGCAGATTTTATACTGTTAAGTGATTGTCTGCCTGTTTCATATACATGAAATAACTGATATTTGTTGGTGAAGAAGGCATATATTGCTTACTCGGCAAATCTTCATTAAGTTTCTCCCCTATCCAAGTAGAATTCTAGGCATTTAGGGGTAAAAATAACTGAGATAACAGAAATATCCTCTATCTGGATTTCATCTTATATTAATTAGGGCAGAAGGAACATCAATAAATAAATGGGAATAAAATGTCTAAAATGATATCTACAGAGACTAGAAACTTAGGATAAAGCTCTGTAGAGTAATAAAACAGACTTTACAGTTACATATGAAATTCAAGGTGAGAACTATATAACAAAGGATATCTAAGCCCAGAAATAAAAAATGGAACTTGCAAGAAGAATGAACTTACTGCACTGGTGCAATGAATAGACACATCTTTGTACAAGACAGAGATAGAAGTGCGGCCATGTACAGTAGGTTTGTGGGAGAATGGACCAGTATAGTTTCCTTCAGTCAGAATTCTGCAGGTCATACAGAAAGACTCAAGGTTTTACTTTCAAGGCATAGGGAAAGATCTAATGCCCAATTTATTACTATCATTTTGAAAGTAGCATTTATTTGAAAGGCTGAAAGTGGGGTATAGATTGTTATAAGAAAAGAAGTAAGTATACTGTACTAGATCACTATGGGGAGATAGGAGGGTTGTCAGACAGGTTACATTAGTGAAATTAACAATCTCGGTGTCTGAGTATATGTTCATAACTCAATGGGTAACGAAAATGAAGAAGTTCAAGATTTTGAACTGAAATTTTGCAAATGAAGGTGTCATTTTCTCACATAAAATAGATGGGTACATTAAAGCATTTGGATGGCTAAGAGGAATCAAAGGAGAACCTCTATGTCTAAAATTGGCAACAGTACTTCTTGAAATATATTAGAACCAAATTTATAAGTAAATTAAAGTACAGGTGGATTGTGTGCTATTAACATTAGAAAAGTTAAACTCCAAGGCTGAATTCAATCATGGAGACTGAGAGGGATCCTGTGATACTCTGTTGGTTGCTAATGGAGTTCATATTCCCTATGTTCCTAGGAAATGTGAAGAAGATATGAGATGAAGTAAAGGACACCTTTGTTATCTACCATCTCAAGATACAGCATGTATTCCATTAGCCATCACTAAAACACAGAAGAAGAGATCATAATGGGATGACATTCAATTAATAGAGTGCTGCTCTACAAGCACAAATTCCTGGGCTCATGTATTAGTGCCCAGGTGGTACAGACCTGAAATGCCAGCATGTGGGAAGGAGAGTGCGATGTCATCCTCAGCTATTTGGCACTTTGAAGGATAAACTGGGACATGTGATACAACATTATCAAATAACAAGAATCCCCAGAAATTGTATGGTATAAGCCTGTAAGTAGTTGACACAAAAACTCAGATCAGGTTATTCCAAATTTGATGTTTTCTCCAGTTTCTATTCCTGTATCTTAGTATTGGAAAATTAGATGTTTTTCTGTAGGCAAGTTTGAGGAATAGTAAGTAACTTATTTAAGGTTTTATTCCTGTGACATGTTCTGAAAATCATTTAATCTCAATCGGGGGCTTCTATCCCTTCTTTGTTCATTCAGTTCCCATGTAAAAGACACATAACTTTTGTATTTATAATAAGCCTTAGTCAGGACTGGAGTGTGGCAGATATCTACACTCTAAGCTATTAAATCTATTTACCAATTAATGATTCCAAAATAGTTTGGTATATTTTACCTGAGCTACTCTTACCTTTTTAGCCAGCCCTCATGGGCATGCTTTTTTATTAATCCATGGCATCTTCCTTCTCCTTTCCATCACGTTCTACTTGTAGTTCTCTTCAGACCCCAAACCTGGGAATCCCAGTTCCACTTATATTTCCTACACTGGGTAGGGCTTAAGCATGGGAACTTCAAAGCTGACCCCACATTGATACACTTTCTCCAAGAAGTCCATACCTCATAACACTGCTATTCCCTTTGGGCCAAGCATCAAAACATGAGTCTATGGGGTGGGGAGCAAACCTATACAAACTACCACAGAAAGTGGACACATTCTACCGTCACAGTGAAAAAAGACTATCTTGTAGAAGGTCTTGATTTTAGTACTTGTGCAATAACCACTGGTCGTTTAAATAGTGATCAAAACATCTTCTTAAATATGGCTAGATGCACATCAATTAAACTTACATAGGGCATTTGATTTCCACTAGCTATTATACCTTATATGTGATTTAGAATAGGTGTATAGTTTTCTTATGAATTCACTAACTTCTACTATGACTTTCTGCCTTAAAAAAGAGTCTATTACCCAATATAAAGGGAACCAGTTGCCAAAAAAGAAAAAAAAAGAAATACACTGATGAGATTCATTGCTAGTCTCTGTTTACTTGTAAAGGGGTGTGTGTGTGTGTGTGTGTGTGTGTGTGCGTGCGTGCGTGTGTGTGTGTGTGTGTGTGTGTGTGTGTGTGTGTGTGTGTGTGTGTGATTTCTATCTCATGGTGTTCATGAGGAGGCAAACTTGTGGGACTTAGTTCTTTCTTTTCTTCCTATGGGTCTCTGGTATCCAAATTAGGGTATCAGACTTGTTGGTCTATGCCTCTTTTCTTGCAGAGACATCTCACTGAAACATAGATGTCTCTGTGTTTGCAGATTTATGACCAGTTGCTATAAACTTCTATTTACGTCTCTAAAAAGAGACATATGGAGAGACTTTATAACACTAAGTTTTAAGTGACTTACTATTGACTGAGACAATTCTAAAGGCCTTGAGCTGTTGTCAGACAGAACCTGAGTTTCTGTCCTTAATTTGCTGCATTTTTGAAGTTAGTCCACTTATAATATATATATATATATATATATATATATTTTCTCTAATTGGAAAAATATAAGATTTTATGTAGTAACACACACACACACACACACACACACATATCTGTACAGTACCACCTATATATATTTTATATACTATCACGTATGTATATGTATATGTACATAAAATCTTATACTTTCTAATTAGGATAGAGGAACATTTTTTTCCTCTTGAACTTGTCTGGTTCTATCCTTCAAGAAATCTTATCAGGAAACTCAGGAACTTTTTTTAAGTGAAACAGCCATGAGAGATCCATACATCCAAGATCTGAATGAATGACCTTGAACTCTGGAGATTTCTGAATACAGCAACCAAGACTTCTAGTTACTGATATGTGAAATAGAGCCTGATTTAAAATTAACATTGATATTTTCTATTATAATAATTATGACAGTAATGTGTACTTTGGAAAAAATAATGTTTCTTTATGAAACTTTTGTGTCATTTTACTTTGTTCTTATTTACCTCAATTCTATTCTATTCTTTCCTCTATTTCCTCCTTTAAATATCCCCACAGTCTTACTTTGACTTCTATACAAACATCCCAAATATGCATACATATACTCATATGTACATTATAGTTATGTATAAATGTATAATGTTGATGCTACATATGAGTAAAAGCATGCAATATTTATCTTTCTGAGTCATCCTTCTTTTACCAAACTTAATAGTATCTTCAGTCTGTCCATCTTTCTGAGAATGGCATAATTTTGGTCTGTGTGGGTAGATTGAAAACACACACACACACACACACACACACACATACACACACACACACACACACACACACACACATATATATATATATGTATATATATATATATATATATATATATATATATATATATATGATTTTCTTTATCTATTCACCTGTTTATCAGCACTTAAAGTGCATCCATATCTTGGCCATAGCAAATAGTATGGGAGATTACATGGATGTGCAAGTATCTTCAATGGGCTTCATTAAATCTTTTAGGAATGGTCTCATAGTATACAACTTGAGGAAAGTTCTATTTAGTTTGTATTAGGAATATCCATACTAATTCCATAGTATATGCACCAATTTATATTCCCATTTTTAGTGTATAAGATTCCCTCGTCCTTGCTAGCTTGTATTATTTTTTACAATAGCCACTCTGACAGGTATAAGTTAAATTTGCATTTTCTTGTTGCTAAGAGTGTTGAACATATTTTCAAACACTCACTGGCCATTAATGCTGCTTTTGAGTCATGTGCTTATGTTTCTCTTTTTATTGTAGTGTTTATGACACAAGGATATCATAGTATAGTGAAAGAACATGGACTTCAGAATCATTTCTATCCTTATATATTGTTTGTGTATATGTGAACCTGGGCATGGTGGCATGACCTTGTACTTAGTAGGGGAAATATGAATGTAGACCCCTGGGACTTTGTGAGGCAGCTTAGCAGATTTTTTGAGGTCCAGGCCAGTGGAGAGAACCCATTCTATCACACCCAAGTTTGTTTAATGGTTCCACACACAAGTGTACACATACATGTACATATACAAGTAAAGTTTGCATTCGCATGCATACACACAATGCTATGACACCAATGACTTGAATTTCTCCCGTTGAGTTTAATTTTATAATTTCTATCATTTACCACCAGCTACATGCCAGAGATCTTATCTTTAAACATAGGTCTTAGGGTATATTCAAGGTCAAAACCATAGCATGTTTGATTCTCAGCTTGTCTTTATGCCTTGAACCATGCATAGCTATATTTGGGAGGGTAGCCCATATGAAACTTTCACACTTGAGTGCTAAATACAATAGTATATCTGAAACAAACAGACTGTGGGAGAATATAATGGGGAATTGTTGGGTCTCTTGAAAAATATGGGAGAGAACTTGGGTTTGGCTAGGATGTTCAATGCCCATGTGTTCCAGAAAGTACTTGGGGACTGCCCTATAGAACCATCTTTCCAAGGCTTTGTTTATTTTGTTTTCTTCTGAGAAGAATGTTATTTGTAGAGTATTATGAGTTGAATGTTAGATGTTGTCCATAAGTGATATATCTTGACTTTCCTGCTGGAGGGTTGATAGAGGTTGTACAAATCGGAGAAGGTAGAACCTCCTAAGACTTGCTGAGACTTGGGTATGGAGGAATACATAGTCTAGTCCTTCCCTTTGGTTACCTGCTCTTTCCATCTGATCACCTATCCTCCCCATAAACTAATCTGCTTCCTACCTTTCCTGTCTTGACAGACTATGTCTCATTCACCAAGGATGAAGACTAACCCTTCTTCTGAAGGTCTTTCTGCAAGATATTTTTTGTCACAGTGAGGAGAAAAGTAACTGATGTAGCAAAGTAGCTAACCAGGTAATTGATTCATCAGGGAGGCCATAGCTTCAATGTTGATTTTTCTGCCCTTTGCATTACCCGAACTGAGTGCTAGTTCCTTTCATATACTCACTGTTTCCTGCCTTCTTGACCTTTGTCCAAAGGCAGAATACTTGTTGATGTACAAGAAATGGTTCAAGTTCAGTCAGGGCAAGGTATATCATAACCCAGAGAAAAATGGCTGCTTCCTCCCATAGTGAAATGGGCTGCTGAGCACTGCAGATTGGCTACTTCTATTCCCTAAAAGTCTATTCTGTAGCAATGCCTTTGCCGTGCATAAAGCTGTGCCATGAAATACCAGAAAGACTGGGGAAATTCGAAAAATGCATGAGAGTTACAGGACTTATTTCCTGTGTAGGACAACACCATGGAGTTTTCAGGACACTGCTTTTAGTTAGAGATAGATTGCATGTCACATTGGCTGATAGTTAAGGGTAGATATGGAGGGAAATAGCAAAGAAATAGTTAGAAAATAAGAGTGCCATGGTTCAGTCACCAACTGAATGAAAGAAACGCAGTAGTACACCATGTATAGACTCTTCTCTCTCATCTTTCCTCTTCTTTCAGTGTTGCTGGATGAAGGTAACCAAGCAAGTTCTATAGCATGGAGAGAGATCAAAGGACTTTCTTTGAGGATCCACAGTGTGCTGCCTAGAGGTTAAGTGGTACAAATCTTGAATATTTCTCAGGAATTTGAAGAATTAAAGACATACTGATTTATTATGTGGCCCTGTCTGTTCTTCTCTCTCCATTGCTTTTTTTTTCTTTCTTCTACACAATAAGAAAATCAATACAAATGCACACATTTTGTAAATATCCATTTTCTTTGATTAGTGGAGCTTTGCATAATATATAAGAAACAGTGCTGTGCTTTGATTTTGGCGAGTGAGGTTTAAAAGGAGTTCAGATTCTCAGCTTTTCAGCACTAATTAAGATATGTGAGTAAATATATTTTTTGTGTATAACTGGAGTTGATTTAGAGAAAGTGCTTATCAGACAACTACACACAGTCACAGCCTCAAAACACATCTGCCATTTGTGACCATATGGGTGATTCTTTCCATTTTTCTCATCTTGCCTTCTCTACTTCCTCCCTTCAAATTCTGTTGTACAAAGCACAGAGGAAATGCTATGGCAAGAAGACGTCTTCCACATCATCTTCTTACCAATTTAATCTAATTGAAAATGTTATTTGCAACAATTCATAATTTTTTGGCATCATGACTAGCAGTTAAAGGTAAACTATAAGCTCTAATGATCGCGTTCTCCCTCCCTTCTTTGTATCTCTTCCTCTCTGTCTCTGTGGCTCTGTCTTCCCTATCCCACTCTCTCATATGTGGATATATTATTAGTACTACCAACAAAAATTATTTACACTTTTCCTAGAGATATTATATATTCATAAGATTTCCACTACTTAATGGGAAGCTATAAGTAATATCCATTGCTTGGAAATGGACACACAGTTCCTCTCTATTGCCTGGGCTATAAATTGCCTCCACTTAGATACACAAGAGAATTCAAGGTGATCTTCTTGAAAATAATCATACTGTTCTGGCAATGGTGCCTCAAGGAATTTATTGTGAGTATACAATCAATTATGTTCACAATCATCTATATACAAAATGTTCTTATACAGCGATCAACAGAATTATATCTATATCTACATCGCAAAGGGAAACTGCTCACTGGAGGACTGGAGAATATGGAAGAGGACATACTGTTTTTGGTAAAAAACCAGTTATTGGTATGAATAAGTTGCTTCAGTGAAAAGGTTATTATATTCATGTATATATTTAGATATAGTATGTGTTTGAGTATATGTATGTGTGTCTCTATGTGCATGTGTGTTTGAGAGAGAGAGATACACACACAAACACACCCACACACACAGAGATAGAGAGACTGAGAGAGAAGAGAGAAAGAGAGAGAGAGAGAGAGAGAGAGAGAGAGAGAGAGAGAAGACCTGTACATACAGGAGTCCTACAGAATTTGTCTGAAGTCCAGAGGATGACTTATGGGAATTTATTCTTTCCTTCCAGCATATGTATCTTGGAAATTAAACTTAGGTTTGCAGATTAGGCAGCAAATCAAAGAACCTGATGAAATGTTCTAGCAGTAGAAGCATACACACACACACAAGCACAGACATACACACCGAAACACACACACACACAAACACAGACAAACACACAGACACACACACATACAAACACAGAAACACACATACAGACACACATACAGGCACACACACATGCACACACATACACACACACACACACACACACACACACACACAGTTAAACTGTGCCTGCTTTATAATTGGAACAAAGGTGCTTCTATTAGACACCAGAAGCTTACAGATTAAAAGTCCATTTCTGGAAATAATTTCCTCATTTTGGAGTTGCTGCCTGACAAATTTCTTTTGATAAACAAATATTATAGACTATTACTAATCTTACTGGTTATCAGACAAAATTCATGGGAAGACTCAATTGGAAAAGAACAATTTCATTAGTGTTATGATCTGTGAACCCTGCAAGGTACACAGCAGACTGGCAAGACAGGCCCACTAGTCCAACACCGGCAAGAACATCACATGAAAAATCAACCACATTCTCATAGATTTTAATCTCTCTCTACAAGATCAAATTTATACTGGGGACCACTCATGAGCCAAGAGACTATGACTAAGTAGGCCAGTCATAGGTCCTGGTAGAGAACCTACTACAATGATTCTAGTAAATGAACATAGTATCAAACTGACTTATAACAGCTTATGTTATTCCCATGGATTAATGTATCTCTTAGTCCTGATTAGAAAAAACTTATATTTTCAGTGGATGATGACTAACAGAGAGAAACCTGACTAGTCAAGGTTTATAGGGCCCGAGCAATGTTAAGTGTTAAGTGAAATATCATTACCTTGACCTCTCATCCCAATCCTCAGGGATTACTATTGTAGAAGAGGAGGCCTAGAGATTGTAAGAGTCAAAGACTGAGTGAATAAAAGAAAAATACCATCTGGATATAACAGAACAGATAAACGCATGAACATAGGTTATGCTAGCATGCCCAAGATCTGTTTGAGCTCAATATATATGAAAGTATCAACATGGAAAAGGTAGGTAGACATAAATGAAGTCCCACTCCTACCTGAGGAGCTGTTTCAAGTTGATAGCTGCTAGAAAAAAGGAATTTTCTTAAAGTGTGTGGCCACTGAAAATCACCTATGGTCATGTGTCTATGAATATATGGATAGGATAAACTGGATCTGATGGGTAGGAAAAAAAAGACACAAAGTTCGTTGGGTAATTGGGTGAGCATCTGGAAGGAATTTGGGAAAAGGAAATAGACAAGGCAAAACTCATTGTGTGGAATTCTCAAACTAATAAGGGAGTAATAAGAAAAAGGAAATCTGATTTCAGGTTATTTCTCATGATAGCATCAATTTTGTTCCTTGTTTACTGGAGGAAGCTCTGAGCAGAGACACTGCTACTGGATACCTGAGATATACCTGGCAAAGAACAAGCATTCCAGACTGTGTTTGTCTTCCATCTGCCTTCTCAGATCTTTGTGAAAATTTAATTTAATTTAATTTCTTTTTTTTCTCATATGTTGGATATTTTCTTTCTTCTTTTTGATTGGATATTTTACTTGTTTACATTTCAAACATTGCCCCTTTCCTGGTTTCCCATCCAGAATCCCCCTATCCTATCTTCCCCCTGAGTCTATGAGGGTGCTCCCCATGTAACCACCCACTTCTGTCTCCCCACTCTGTCATTCCCTAATACTAGGGCATGGAGCCTTCCCCAGACCAAGGGCTTCTCCTTCCATTGATGTCTCACAAGGCCATCCTCTGTAACATACACAACTGGAGCCATGGGTCCCTCCATGTTTTCTTTCTGGATGGTGGTTCAGTACATGGAAGCTCTGGACAATGTACTTGTTTGATATTGTTATTTTTCCTATGGGTTACAAAACCCTTGAGCTCTTTCAGTCCTTTTTCAAACTCCTCCACTGGAGACGGCATGCTCAGTCTAATGGGTGCAGTGAGCATCTGTTTCTTTATGTGTCAGGCTCTGGTAGAGCCTCTCAGGAGAAAGCTATATCAGAGTCCTTTTAGCAAGCAATTCTTGGCATCTTCAGTAGTGTATGGGTTTGCTGTCTCTATATGGGATTATTTGCAAGGTGGGACAGTCTCTGGATGTCCTTTCCATCAGTCTGTGCTCAACACTTTGTGCTCAAAATTGACCTCAATAGATACAAAAAGATTGAAGTAATCTAATGCATTCTATCAGATCACCATAGACTAAGGCTCCTCTTCAACAATAAGAAAAACAAAAGTAAGCCCACATACACATGGAAGCTGAACAACACTCTACTTAATGATAACATGGCTGAGGAAGAAATAAAGAAAAAATAAATAAAGACTCTTTAAAATTTAATGATCATGAAGGCAAAACATAACCAAACTTATGGGACACAATGTAGCAGTGCCAAGAGGAAAACTCATAGTTCTGAGTGCCTCCAAAAAGAAACTGGAGAGAACATACACTAACAGCTTTACAGCACATCTGAAAGCACTAACAAAAAGAAACAAATACACCCAAGAGTAGGGTAGGAAATCATCAAATTCAGGGCTGAAATCAGCCAAGGAGAAACAAAAAGAATTATATAAAGAATCAACAAACCAGGAGCTAGTTCTTTGAGTAAATCAAAGAGATAGATAAACCCTTAACCACCCTAACTAGAGGACAGAGACAATAGTATCCAAATTAACAAAATCAGAAATGAAAAGAGAAATAGCAATAGAAACTGAAGAAATTTTAAAAAATCATAGATCCTACTACAAAAGTCTGTAATTAATAAAACTGGAAAATCTGGAGAAAATGAACACTTTTCTAGACAAATATCAGGTACCAAAGTTAAATCAGGATCAGATAAACAATCTAAACAATCCCATAACTCCTAAAGAAATAGAAGCAGTTATTAAAAGTCTCCCAACCAGAAAAAGCCCAGGACCAGATGGGTTTAGTGCAGAATTCTATCAGAATGTCATAGAAGAACTAATACCAATACTGTATAAACTATTCCACAAAATAGAAACAGAAGGAGTACTGCCCTGAAGCCACAATTATGCTCCTAAGTAAACCACACAAAGATTCAACAAAGAAAGAGAACTTCAGACCAACCTCACTTATGAAAATCAATACAAAAATTCTTGCAAACTCAATCTAAGAATGCATCAAAGTGATCATCTATCATGATCAAATAGGCTTCATCCCAGGGATGTTGGAATAGTTCAGTATAGGAAGTGAATTTCAACTGTAAAAACTAAGCAAAGTGGCACAAGTAAGGTAAGGAGATCTCATTCCCAATGTGAACCCCACAAATCTATGGTCTTCCTATGCAAACCTACATCCAGAGAACATAAGACAATTGAGTTAGGAAAACAATGAATCTACTCAAAGTTTTGACAGGGACTGTAGAAGGAAACTGCTCCATAACTAAAAGAGTCACTCTGCCAGAGGACCAGAGTGATGTCTCTAAGCACCCAGGTGGAGTGGCTTTAAAAAGACTTTGATTTCAGTGAGATGGGGGTGGGAGGTACAAAATATCTAACTTCCAAGGGCACTATGTGTGTGTGTGTGTGTGTGTGTGTGTGTGTGTGTGTGTTACACAAAATAATTCATTGGAATGGCATAACAAAAGTCATATGATTGTTAAAGTCCATTAGGGTATCCCAAATGTCAGAATAGATAAACCTCTTCACAGGAATTCAAGTATTTGAAAAAAATTACTAGGCAATGAAAAGAAAGGAGGGCAGTTCCTAAAGATAGATATTCTGAGAAGGGCTTACAGTGGCAAATGTATTCAGCTTAAGCAACAGGGGACAGAGAAATAAACAAGCAAACACTTACACTGACCCTTGTAAGGCATTTTGTGGGAGCTGAGATTCAAAGAAAGGAATGTCGAGAGGAAGCACTGATTTCTTTAGACTGGTAAGCCATTCTCAATTTAATAGGAGTTCTGGAATTGATTTCACAGTGATTATCTTGATTCATCAAAACAGAAAGGTCCAATTTTCTGTTCTGAATGCTGTGTTTAAGAAGGCAAGGAGGCATGTAATCCATCAGAGAAAGATTCCCATTTCAAATAGTTAAATTCTCTTTGAAAACATTGTTAGTCTTTAAAGGGGTTAAATGACATTTATCTAGAAAATTCATTGAAGTGGAACAATACCTTCCACTGTACATTCTAGATTAGTAAAAAAGTGCAGTGTATTGAGTTATGTGTCTATCTTTCATGCTTTACTGACAATGCGGTCTACAGCCTCTCAAAACCTACAAATGCTAAGCCCTAGAACACTGAATGATGAGATAGAATGTGATTTATACTCTCTTAGATACTTGATACTTTTGTACCCATATAAATTAATATTTACAGATATAAAGAGCTTTATATGGGCTTGGTGTCCCAAATGGTCAATCTCAGCCCTTGGGTGTAATAAGTGTTTAGACCTCTGTGAGTACAAGGATAGCCTGTTCTATACATGGTACTCATGTCACCCAGGCCAGCCAGAGTGACATAGAGAAAGATCTACCCAAATGTTACTTTTCCCCTCTGTTTCCTGATCCTCTAAGGTATTAGCAGATAATTGTTTTATTCTGTTGTTGCCTCAGACCATACTGATTTTTCCGCCTGTCCTGATAGGCTTCAAACTATGATTGAAAGGAAATCCCACTTCTAGATGCTTTGTTAGATTGTACATCACAAAAGCAAGAAATTTAAGTAACACATATTTAATAATCAGTCATTCAATCACTACAAAAATCAGTTTCAGAAAAATCTAAAATGATTTAAGATATTTTTATTTTTTTCATAAATGAAACGTTAGAATTCATAGGTAGAGTACTTTCCAAACATATACCAAAGTCTTGACTTTCATGGTCAGGATTACAGAAAAAAGCAAACATGTGGAGCACATTTGAATTTGCAGAACTCCAGAGGTAGAGGCAAGGAAGTCAGAAGTTCAAAGCCAATCTCAGCTACATAGGATGTTCAAAGCACACTGAGTAATTCATTAAAAGTAAATATTTATACTATTTGGAATTATTATGTAGGGTGTCCTTTCCCTAATTTCTTTCTTGGCTTGTTTCTCTTTTGTGTAGAGGAAGGCTACTGATTTATTTGAGTTAATTTTATACCCAGCCACTTTGCTGAAGGTGTTTATCTTGTTTAGTAGTTCTCTGGTGGAACTTTGGGGATCACATAAATATACTATCATATCATCTGCAAATAGTGATATTTTGACTTTTTCCTTTCCAACCTGTATCCCTTTAATCTCCTTTGTTCTCTGATTGCTCTGGCTAGGACTTTGAGAACTATATTGAATAAGTAGGGAAAGAGTGGGCAGCCTTGTTTAGTCCCTGATTTAGTAGCATTGCTTCAAGTTTCTTTCAATTTAAATTAATATTAGCTACTTATTTCCTGCATATGACTTTTACTATGTTTAGGTATGGGCCTTGAATTCCTGTTCTTTCCAGGATTTTTATCATGAAGGGGTGTTGAATTTTGTCAAATGCTTTCTCAGGATTTAATGAAATGATCATGTGGTTTTCAATGCAATCCCCATCAAAATACCAATCCAATTCTTCAAGAATTAGACAGAAAAATTTGAAAATACATCTGGAATAACAAAAAACCCAGGATAGCTAAAACTATCCTCAACAATAGAAGGACTTCCAGGGGAATCACTATCCCTAAACTCAAGCAGTATTACAGAGAAATCGTGATAAGAACTGTATGGTATTTATTGCTACAGAGATTGGCAAATAGACAAGTGGAATAGAATTGAAGACCCAGGAATGAACCCACACAACTATGGTTACTTGATTTTGGACAAAGGAGCCAAAACCATCCAATGGAAAAAATTAGCATTTTCAGCAAATGGTGCTGGTTCAACTGGTGGTCAGCATTTAGAAGAATGCAGATCGATCACCCTGTACAAGCTTAAGTCCAAGTGGATCAAGGACCTCCATATCAAACCAGATACACTCAAACTAATAGAAGAAAAAGTGGGGAAGAGTCTCGAACACATGGGACTGGAGAAAATGTCCTGAACAAAACACCAATGGCTTATGCTCTAAGATCAAGAATTGAAAAATGGGATCTCATAAAAGTACAAAGCTTCTGTAAGGCAAACGACATCATGGAACATCCATCCTCCTTACATGTTGGAGCATTTGTCAGGTATATGCCCAAGAGTGCTATAGCTGGGTCTTCAGGTAGAACAATTTCCAGTTTTCTCAGGAACTGCTAGATTGATTTCCAATCAATCTTGGAATTTATTGAAATTGCAGTCCCACCAGCAATGGAGGAATGTTCACATCTTCTCTTGCATCTGCTGTCACCAGAGTTTTTGATTTTAACAATTCTGATTGTTGTGAGGTGGAATCTCAGATTCATTTTGATTTACATTTCCCTGATGACTAAGGATGTTGAACATTTCAAATGCTTCTCACCCATTTGGGATTCCTTAGTTGAGAATTCTTTGATTAGCTCTGAACCCCATTTTAAATAGGATTATTTAGTCCTCTGGAGTCTAACTTTGTGAGTTCTTTGTATAGTTTGGATATTAGCCCTCTACCAGATGTAG
Source organism: Rattus norvegicus (assembly GCF_021556685.1). Lineage (NCBI taxonomy): Eukaryota > Metazoa > Chordata > Mammalia > Rodentia > Muridae > Rattus > Rattus norvegicus. The sequence continues at coordinate 9,643,845 of NC_141546.1, read as the reverse complement.
GAGTGGTAAAGATCTCTTTCCAGTTGTTATGATAAAACACCATTACTGAAAGAAACTTGAGGAAAAAAAGCTTACAATTTGTAACTGACACTCTGTCATTTAGAGAAGTCAGGGCAGGAATATGGGATCCAGAACTGAAGCAGAAGAACATAAGGAACACTGCTTTTGATCTTGTTCCTTAATGGATATATATATATATATTAAACATATTTCAAGACTACCTGCCCAGTAGTAATATTACATATAATTGACTGGGCCTCCCACAACAGTCATTTGTAGACATATCTTTTGAAATGAGGTACCCACTTCTACACTGATTCTAGCTACTGCCAGAAAAAAGTAAAGCCAGTGCATTGGGTCATAGGTTTCAATACTCCATGAAGAAAGAAAGGACCTTACCTAGTGTGTTAAGAAGGCGGGATCTCCTACAGTGGTATTTCAACTCCTGTTCACAGTATTCAGAGCCATCAATCAGAGCTTCCAGCTGCTCCATACTGCCACCGTAGTTTAAGGTCATGGAATAGGGCTTCTCAGGGCTGGAACCCTGTACACGAGTCAGCTCTGTGTTGTTGTGCTGAACCGTCATCCAGATCTTGTCCTCTGCACAGACAACAATGGAAAGCAGGTTGGAGAGGTGGTTCAGCAGTTAAGAGTCTACATCTATAGTTCCAGGTCCAGGGCAATCCATTAACCTCTCTGGCCTCTAAGGCAACTGAACACACAAATGTACAGACCAACATACAGATACACAGTTATAAAAACGAGTACATCGTAAAGTTGAAGACATTCTGTGGAGTATCTTGGACACTTCTTATAACTTGGGGGAAAACATTTACTGCAACTTGATATGCAGTTTAATTCTGAACATCCTCACAAATAAAGCAGGGGAGGAAACAGGAAGACTTGAAAGCATTTGCCACCTGCGAATCTTGCCCACATCATTACATTATTCTTCATAGAGTCCAAGAGCAGAAAAGGAACTGAGCAGAGAAATCATGTGGTTTCTTCCCTCTTCCACCCTCTTAGTTTTATAAATGGGGAAACAAAGGCCCATAAAGAAAAGCAATAAGCCACAGCATTTCTATTACAGAGCACCGGAAAACATGCTGAAAGCCACTGTTATTATTAACTGTAAATAGCAAGATTAGGTTCATCAACATGAATTAGTTCCAAATAAAAGGAATGAGCTGACGACTTGGATGTTCGGTATTAATTCTTTTCATAAATTCCTTTTGTAACCTGGAAAAAATTATTACCTCTCTTTACACTTCTGTCTCAGTATATTAGAGAAGGAAGAAGTGATTTGGTTTGGTTTTATTTATTTCCTTAAGATTTTCCGACTTAAGTGTAGTTCTAATATCACCCAATTAAATTATGCTCAATGACTGTGAATCATCCTGAGAATAGTTTACCAACCAATTAATTAATACCCACCATGTTCCCAGCAAAACATGTGCTTTGCTATTTTAAAATATTACCATACTTCAGTGAAGAAACTAATTCTATTAAGTGTTAAGTCCTAAAATAAAAGGATAGAAATTCATACTACAAAAGTTGTTAAAAAATATTCACCTGAGACTCCAAAAATTGTAATATCTGTCTTAGTTGTGCCTTATTTTGCTTTGAGAAAAGTCCATAACCAAACAGCAAGATGGAGGGAAAGGGTTGATTTTGCTTACAGGTCTATACCACTGTTCATAATCAAAGGAAGTCAGGACAGGAATTCAAACAAGGCTGGAACTTGTAGGCAGAAGTTAATAAAAAGGCTATGGAGAATTTTTGAATAGTTGCTTAACCCCCATGACTGCCTCAGTCTGCTTTCTTATGGAAATCACCACCAAACTAGGGATGCCCCACTTATCATGGACTTCCCCATAGCAATTACTAATTAAGAAAACATTCTACAGACTTGCCAAGAATGCAATAATACAAAGGCATTTTCTCAATTATATTGAGGATCCCTCCCCTCTGAGGACACTAGTTTGTATCAAGTTTATATGAAATTAGTCAGTACAATGTCAACATGGACAAATGTAATAAAATTTTAAAAAGAGGTCTCTTTCAATAAATGAGATGAGGAATAAAAATGGACAGCTTTGAAATGATTGTGATGTTCATGGGAATATTTTATTTCTAAAGTATTATTGATGGAGCGATGCTATTGCCCCAGTGTTGGAAGATATTTCCAACATTACATATTAATTTTACAGGTATCACATGTCCAATCACAAACCAAAGAGTAATAACCAAGGGAAAAGGTTATTCTATTCATCATATATCCAGCATTTTCTTTCATCTACTAAATTTCTGTAACCTATTTTCTATATATCTATGTGCTTATCTATCATCTATGTATCTATCTATCTCTCTATCTCTCTATCTCTCTATCTATCTATCTATCTATCTATCTATCTATCTATCAAACACATACCTGTCGTTTAATCATCTATTAGAAGTTAACTTATATTCATTTCCCATGTATCTAACCTGGTTCTAAAGGTAGTTCATGTATCATTACTCAATCAGTGTTTTGATATTTCTTCTTATATAGGTATAGATTTCTCAAATTTGTATATTTCTTCATGTGACTTCATTTTATCACTTTAATGCTATCATATTCTATCTTTGGTGAGATGGAATAGGAAGTTGTATCACAGGCTGTTATGTTCATTTTAAGTATGCACATGTTCCCCATTCTGTCTTTAGATCTTGAACAGGAACTACTTTCTAATAATTCAGTTTAGTAATCAGTGCTTTTTGGTGCCATGTTCAGCAATGCACAATGTTCAGAAGATATAAAAGAACAATACAGTGCTCCAAATTGCTCCTCTGAGCTCAGTCAATAGGCTTCAAAGCCTAGCTATCAGCATGGATTTAGGAAAAAGCAGAGAGATAAGGACTTAAAGCCCATGCTCACATCTGGTTTTCCTTGTGGGATATTCAAATTAGTGAAATTCATTTTAAATAGTTCTGTATCGATACAAACAAGGTGAACTTGATGCCTAGTTGGCTCATCTGTGCAGTACCTCATAAATCAAAATGGATCTGTGAATCTGTACATTCAAGATGGTTGAGTTTATCAATGTAGTAGTGAACATTTCTCTGTATGTTTTAGTATCAGAGTGTGTGAGAGCTAATTGTCATTGTCAACATAACAGAAACAATAATCATATCAAAGATAGATTTTTGGGCATGCCTGTACTATAGTATCTAGATTTATTAGGGTTATTTTGGAGAGAAAGTCCATTGTAAAAGAAGCAGCACAATTCCATAGGATAGAATCCTTGACAGAACAAAAACAAAGCAGCGATCTAAGCAATAACATACATTCCTCTCTGCCTGCTTCCTTACTACCGATGCAATGGGACCAGGTTCCTCAGTCTCTCAGTGCCATGCTTTCCCAATGATGGACTATACCTTTCATCTCTCAGCCAAATAAATGTTTCATTCCTAAAGTTGTTTTGGTTAGATATCACATTTAGAAGTAAGAAAATGAATAAAACAGCATAGCTCCTTAGCACTTTTTTGTATCAGGGTCCTGACAAAATCGTTACTGCAAAGTTCCATGTCATCAGTGAAATTCATATTTTTCAGATTGTGCCTACAATACTATCATAATTTTAATGATATATCATAAAAGGGCACATAACAGGCTATATAATATTCAAATGAGTAACTAATATACTTATATATTACATATACATCACACACGTGTACAATTGGCACCAATAGGCTACATGCATTCTGTGGATGTTGGGAATAAAATCGAGATCGTTGCCACATCAAATGTCAAAAGGTTGAGAACTCCTGCATTAGGACTTTGTACAACATTTGAAAGTGAACCCGAATGCTATTCCTTGGAGTAGGGGGTTGGAATCTTCTTCATTGGACAAGCTGACCAAGGTTCTTATAAATTCATTGTTGCTAGGCAGGACAGATTATTCACACCATCCCTACTCTTCATTCCTAGTGCCCACCCCACTGTAATACCCTCATGCCTCTTTCTATTGCTTTCTCCTGTGTATCTACAAATTCTTCAACCGACTTTTTGATGACAGACTCAGAGACCTGAAACATTTTGGTGATTTTACTTGTTTTACCAAGTTGAGTTTCTTCCATCACTTTGACTGTCTACCCTCACTCAATCCCATGATTAGAGAAACAGCTTCTTCATTATTAGTGTTCTAGTAGGAGTCTTTATTGACTTACCCAAGACCACATGGCTTTGCTTATCAGAGTGTGGAATGGGTATGCATGGTAGTAGATGCTTTAGTTCCAGAACTGTGGTAGGAGGAGGGCAAGGATAGGTAGATCCCTAGAGATCACTGGTGTGAACTGTCAATATAGCAAATGTAGTCAGTTCCAAGAAGGTGAGTAACATCAAAAAAAAAAATGGATTGAAGAATGGCACCCAAATTTGTCTTCTAGCTTCCACATGTATACACATAGTTTGAATACACACATGTACCCACATACCAATAAACAGCCATCCATACATAAAAAAACAAAAAATAAAGCAATAGTCATACAATTAAATCATTAATATATTCACTTGCATATGATATCGTCAGTCCAGTGACTTGGAATAAGAAAGAGGAATTTCTGTGTCTAGAAAATCTACACACCAGTGATCCCTCTATGTGTTATAAGGTTCTAAAGCATTATTCACAGATGTCACCATATAATATTATGTGAACTGGAAAAACATTCAGCTGTTTTCTGACAGGGTTCCAAGATATTCTAGAATATTCAAGATATTATGTCTTGTATTCAAGGATATGTTGAGTTATTACATGTCCAGTTACAAACACATGACAGAATATATTCTTCAGCTTTTCTAAAAGTTTGATAGCATTTGAGAAGATTGTTAATGGTAGTTTGGGCCTCATAGTCTTCATATTACTTGGTAGAACACCTTGGGTGGATTAAAAGATATGGCATTGGTGGAGGTGTGTCACATGGGTAGGCTATGAAGCTTATAGTGTCTCCCACCATCCTGAGTGAGCTTCCTGACTTATGATGGCAGTTTTGAGATATGAAATCTTAGATGTCCCTATTGCTATGACCGCTATGACTTTAATCCTCAAAACCTATAAACTCAATTAATTGCTTTATTTCGTAAGTTGCCTTGGTCATGTTGGTTAGCACAGCAACAGAAAAGTAATTGATGCTAAAATAAATTGGGAACAGGAAATGGGATACTGTTTTGAAATGTCTTGCTGTGCTTTTATGGAGGAATATGAAGACATGAAATTTTGAACTAGAAAATAATTGAATGCTGAATGGAACATCCTAGTGGGAGTTTGGAAGATTGTAAGTGGTATGTGCCATGTACAGTATGGAGGCTCATCTCAATAAGTTTCAGAGGGATACACATTATTCTTGTGATATTTTGGCAAAGGGAACATTCATGGGAGTAACAAAGTTATAGCTATGAAGTAACAATGCAAATAATTTTGTGATTAAGATTACCACAACACTCAGGGTTGCAGCATAGGAATGCTAAGAAGCACTGGTCTAAGGAGTTTTCTGTTCTTAAAAGGCAACAATGAAGAAAGGCATGTCAAACTCATTGATAAGTGGCTATTAGCCCAAATGCTTGAATTACCCTAGATGCCTAGAACAAATGAAACTCAAGACAGATGATCAAAATGTGAATGCTTCACTCCTTCTTTAAAAGGGGAACAAGAATACCCTTGGCAGGGAATAGAGAGGCAAAGATTAAAACAGAGACTTAAGGAACACCTTCAGAGCCTGCCCCACATGTGGCCCATACATATACAGCCACCCAATTAGACAAGATGGATGAAGCAAAGAAGTGTAGACCGACAGGAGGCAGATCTAGACCGCTCCTGAGAGACACAGCCAGAATACAGCAAATGCAGAGGTGAATGCCAGCAGCAAACCACTGAACTGAGAATAGGACCCCCGTTGAAGGAATCAGAGAATGAACTGGAAGAGCTGGAAGGGGCTCGAGACCCCATATGTACAACAATACCAAGCAACCAGAGCTTCCAGGGACTAAGCCACTACCTAAAGACTATACATGGACTGACCCTGGACTCTGACCTCATAGGTAGCAATGAATATCCTAGTAAGAGCACCAGTGGAAGGGGAAGCCATGGGTCCTGCTAAGACTGAACCACCAGTGAACTAGCCTGCTGGGGGGAGGGCAGCAATGGGGGGAGGGTGGGGAGGGGAACACCCATAAGGAAGTGGAGGGGGGAGGGGGATGTTTGCCCGGAAACTGGGAAAGGGAATAACACTCGAAATGTATATTAGAAATACCCAAGTTAATAAAAAAAAAAAAAAGAAAGGCATGTCAAATGTTATTCAATGAGATCAGGCTCTATCACAAGTAGCAAGGGTAACTTAGTACTATCATCTGTGTATTTCTTATTTTAGTGTTATGAAGGATACAGGAGCAAAGGTATTGTGAATACTTCTTTCTTTATTAAAGAGAACTATTGAGATGAAAGTGTTATATAGAAGTTCATGCATAAAGTAGCTGAGAGGGAAGGATGCCAACAGGCCATTCTTAAAGCCACAAAATAAGGACTAGATTAAGATGAGTATTTCAAAATATTAGAGGTGCTAGAACAATGGAATATTTTCCCAAGAGAGCTGAACATAGGCAGTAGAATCTGTTGAAAACAGAGCTTCATGTTGCCATAGCAAAGCTAAAATTGTAATCAAACTTGTGACTGTGGGATTTGGAGTTTGTCCGGTTAGGTTTCTGCCATGATCTAGTTCAATATTCATCATTTTCCCACCCCTTCCTCTTAAAATCATAATATATACTCTGTGCCATTGTATGTATTATATTTTGTTTTTTGTTAACTTGAGTATTTCTTATATACATTTCGAGTGTTATTCCCTTTCCCGGTTTCCGGGCAAACATCCCCCTCCCCCCTCCACTTACTTATGGGTGTTCCCCTCCCAACCCTCCCCCCATTGCCGCCCTCCCCCCATAGACTAGTTCACTGGGGGTTCAGTCTTAGCAGGACCCAGGGCTTCCCCTTCCACTGGTGCTCTTACTAGGATATTCATTGCTACCTATGGGGTCAGAGTCCAGGGTCAGTCCATGTATAGTCTTTAGGTAGTGGCTTAGTCGCTGGTAGCTCTGGTTGCTTGGCATTGTTGTACTTTTGGGGTCTCGAGCCTCTTCAAGCTCTTCCAGTTCATTCTCTGATTCCTTCAATAGAGGACCTATTCTCAGTTCAGTGGTTTGCTGCTGGCATTCGCCTCTGTATTTGCTGTATTCTGGCTGTGTCTCTCAGGAGCGATCTACATCCGGCTCCTGTCGGTCTACACTTCTTTGCTTCATCCATCTTGTCTAATTGGGTGGCTGTATATGTATGGGCCACATGTGGGGCAGGCTCTGAATGGGTGTTCCTTAAGTCTCTGTTTCAATCTTTGCCTCTCTATTCCCTGCCAAGGGTATTCTTTTTCCTCATTTAAAGAAGGAGTGAAGCATTCACATTTTGATCATCCATCTTGAGTTTCGTTTGTTCTAGGGATCTAGGGTAATTCAAGCATTTGGGCTAATAGCCACTTATCAATGAGTGCATACCATGTATGTCTTTCTGTGATTGGGTTAGCTCACTCAGGATGATATTTTCCAGTTCCAACCATTTGCCTACGAATTTCATAAACTCGTTGTTTTTGATAGCTGAGTAATATTCCATAGTGTAGATGTACCACATATTCTGTATCCATGCCTCTGTTGAAGGGCATCTGGGTTCTTTCCATTTTCTGGCTATTATAAATAAGGCTGCGATGAACATAGTGGAGCACGTGTCTCTTTTATATGTTGAGGCATCTTTTGGGTATATGACCAAGAGAGGTATAGCTGGATCCTCAGGCAGTTCAATGTCCAATTTTCTGAGGAACCTCCAGACAGATTTCCAGAATGGTTTTACCAGTCTGCAATCCCACCAACAATGGAGGAGTGCTCCTCTTTCTCCACATCCTCGCCAGCATCTGCTGTCACCTGAGTTTTTGATCTTAGCCAATCGCACTGGTGTGAGGTGAAATCTCAGGGTTGTTTTGATTTGCATTTCCCTTATGACTAAAGATGTTGAACATTTCTTTAGGTGTTTCTCAGCCATTCGGCATTCCTCAGCTGTGAATTCTTTGTTTAGCTCTGAACCCCATTTTTTAATAGGGTTATTTGTCTCCCTGCGGTCTAACGTCTTGAGTTCTTTGTATATTTTGGATATAAATCCTCTATCTGTTGCAGGATTGGTAAAGATCTTTTCCCAATCTGTTGGTTGCCGTTTTGTCCTAACCACAGTGTCCTTTGCCTTACAGAAGCTTTGCAGTTTTATGAGATCCCATTTGTCGATTCTTGATCTTAGAGCATAAGCCATTGGTATTTTGTGCAGGAAATTTTTTCCAGTGCCCATGTGTTCCAGATGTTTCCCTAGTTTTTCTTCTATTAGTTTGAGTGTGTCTGGTTTGATGTGGAGGTCCTCGATCCACTTGGACTTAAGCTTTGTACAGGGTGATAAGCATGGATTGATCTGCATTCTTCTACATGTTGCTCTCCAGTTGAACCAGCACCATTTGCTGAAAATGCTATCTTTTTTCCATTGGATGGTTTTGGCTCCTTTGTCAAAAATCAAGTGACCATAGGTGTGTGGGTTCATTTCTGGGTCTTCAATTCTATTCCATTGGTCTATCTGTCTGTCTCTGTACCAGTACCATGCAGTTTTTATCACTATTGCTCTGTAATACTGCTTGAGTTCAGGGATAGTGATTCCCCTTGAAGTCCTTTTATTGTTGAGGATAGCTTTAGCTATCCTGGGTTTTTTGGTATTCCAGATGAATTTGCAAATTGTTCTGTCTAACTCTTTGAAGAATTGGATTGGTATTTTGATGGGGATTGCATTGAATCTGTAGATTGCTTTTGGTAAAATGGCCATTTTTACTATATTAATCCTGCCAATCCATGAGCATGGGAGATCTTTCCATCTTCTGAGGTCTTCTTCAATTTCTTTCCTCAGTGTCTTGAAGTTCTTATTGTACAGATCTTTTACTTGCTTGGTTAAAGTCACACCGAGGTACTTTATATTATTTGGGTCTATTATTAAGGGTGTCGTTTCCCTAATTTCTTTCTCGGCTTGTTTCTCTTTTGTATAGAGGAAGGCAACTGATTTATCTGAGTTAATTTTATACCCAGCCACTTTGCTGAAGTTGTTTATCAGCTTTAGTAGTTCTCTGGTGGAACTTTTGGGATCACTTAAATATACTATCATGTCATCTGCAAATAGTGATATTTTGACCTCTTCTTTTCCGATCTGTATCCCTTTGATCTCCTTGTGTTGTCTGATTGCTCTGGCTAGAACTTCAAGAACTATATTGAATAAGTAGGGAGAGAGTGGGCAGCCTTGTCTAGTCCCTGATTTTAGTGGGATTGCTTCAAGTTTCTCTCCATTTAGTTTAATGTTAGCAACTGGTTTGCTGTATATGGCTTTTACTATGTTTAGGTATGGGCCTTGAATTCCTATTCTTTCCAGGACTTTTATCATGAAGGGGTGTTGAATTTTGTCAAATGCTTTCTCAGCGTCTAATGAAATGATCATGTGGTTCTGTTCTTTCAGTTTGTTTATATAATGGATCACGTTGATGGTTTTCCGTATATTAATCCATCCCTGCATGCCTGGGATGAAGCCTACTTGATCATGGTGGATGATTGTTTTGATGTGCTCTTGAATTCGGTTTGCCAGAATTTTATTGAGTATTTTTGCGTCGATATTCATAAGGGAAATTGGTCTGAAGTTCTCTTTCTTTGTTGTGTCTTTGTGTGGTTTAGGTATAAGAGTAATTGTGGCTTCGTAGAAGGAATTCTGTAGGGCTCCATCTGTTTCAATTTTGTGGAATAGTTTGGATAATATTGGTATGAGATCTTCTATGAAGGTTTGATAGAATTCTGCACTAAACCCGTCTGGACCTGGGCTCTTTTTGGTTGGGAGACCTTTAATGACTGCTTCTATTTCCTTAGGAGTTATGGGGTTATTTAACTGGTTTATCTGTTCCTGATTTAACTTCGATAGCTGGTATCTGTCTAGGAAATTGTCCATTTCCTGAAGATTTTCAAATTTTGTTGAATATAGGTTTTTATAGTAAGATCTGATGATTTTTTGAATTTCCTCTGAATCTGTAGTTATGTCTCCCTTTTCATTTCTAATTTTGTTAATTTGGACACACTCTCTGTGTCCTCTCGTTAGTCTGGCTAAGGGTTTATCTATCTTGTTGATTTTCTCAAAGAACCAACTTTTGGTTCTGTTGATTCTTTCTATTGTCCTTTTTGTTTCTACTTGGTTGATTTCAGCTCTGAGTTTGATTATTTCCTGCCTTCTACTCCTTCTGGGTGTATTTGCTTCTTTTTGTTCTAGAGCTTTTAGGTGTGCTGTCAAGCTGCTGACATATGGTCTTTCCTGTTTCTTTCTGCAGGCACTCAGCGCTATGAGTTTTCCTCTTAGCACAGCTTTCATTGTGTCCCATAAGTTTGAGTATGTTGTATCTTCATTTTCATTAAATTCTAAAAAGTTTTTAATTTCTTTCTTTATTTCTTCCTTGACCAGGTTATCATTGAGTAGAGCATTGTTCAATTTCCACGTATATGTGGGCATTCTTCCCTTATTGTTATTGAAGACCAGTTTTAGGCCGTGGTGGTCCGATAGCACGCATGGGATTATTTCTATCTTTCTGTACCTGTTGAGGCCCGTTTTTTGACCAATTATATGGTCAATTTTGGAGAAAGTACCATGAGGAGCTGAGAAGAAGGTATATCCTTTTGCTTTAGGATAGAATGTTCTATAAATATCCGTTAAGTCCATTTGGCTCATGACTTCTCTTAGTCTGTCGACATCACTGTTTAATTTCTGTTTCCATGATCTGTCCATTGATGAGAGTGGTGTGTTGAAATCTCCCACTATTATTGTGTGAGGTGCAATGTGTGTTTTGAGCTTTAGTAAGGTTTCTTTTACGTATGTAGGTGCCCTTGTATTTGGGGCATAGATATTTAGGATTGAGAGTTCATCTTGGTTGATTTTTCCTTTGATGAATATGAAGTGTCCTTCCTTATCTTTTTTGATGACTTTTAGTTGGAAATTGATTTTATTTGATATTAGAATGGCTACTCCAGCTTGCTTCTTCTGACCATTTGCTTGGAAAGTTGTTTTCCAGCCTTTTACTCTGAGGTAGTGTCTGTCTTTGTCTCTGAGGTGTTTTCCTGTAGGCAGCACAATGCAGGGTCCTCGTTGCGTTTCCAGTTTGTTAATCTATGTCTTTTTATTGGGGAGTTGAGGCCATTGATATTTAGAGATATTAAGGAATAGTGATTATTGTTTCCCTTTATATTCATAAAAAATATGGAACGCTTCACAAATTTGCGTGTCATCCTTGCGCAGGGGCCATGCTAATCTTCTCTGTATCGTTCCAATTTTAGTATATGTGCTGCCGAAGCGAGCACGTATTATATTTTTATTTTTAGCTTTTACTTTACAGGGAGTGGGTATTAATTAAGAAATTGCCTTCAGACTCAGAAGAGATTGTAGAAGTTTGAATATGCTTGGTCCATAGGAAGTGGTATTAGTTGGAGTAGTGATCTTATTGGCATAAGTGTGGCCTTATTGGAGGAATTGTATAACTGTGGAGATAGGCTCTGAAGCTCAGCCCAGTGCAGAACAGTCAGACTTTCTTGGTTGCAGTCAGATCAAGATATAGGAATCTCAGCTGCTTCTCCAGCACCATGTCTATGTAGATGCTGTCATACTTCCTGTTATGATGATAATGGATTAAGATACTGAAACTATAAGCTAATTCCAGTAAAACACTGTCCCTTAAAGAAGTATTCTTGGTCATGGTATCTTGTCAAAGCAATGGAAACCCAACGGCAGAAGTTGTTACCAGTTGGTATTGCTATAATAAGTCTGAGCATGTGTTTGTTTAGAGGAATGTGAATTTGTTGACTTTGGATTAGGGAAGCAGTGGAATGCTTTAAATGGGGCTTAATGGACCATCCTGTAGGAATGTGGAAAACATTCGTCCTGAGGATGATTTGAATCATGCAGAACTGGCTATAATTGTTCCAGAGGAGAGGAACTTTAGCATTAGTATGTTGCCTGGAGATGGTAGTTATGATGTGTTGGGTAAGCACGTAGCTGGTTTTGATTGAGGATAAGGCTAAGTTGAAGAGGATCAGTTGTGTTGGATTGTCAAATAAAGCCTCAGAAATGCTCAATATAGATTTTGTCCTCTGGCTTACTCTTGTGAAGGAGGTTTTCTTCGAGCATAGCAAGCTTATTAAGTAAAAAAATAGAAAATGTGTGCTTCAAGTATTAAAAGGTCATCAGGCTCACAATTCTGTGTGCCCAGATCCCATGGGAGAAAGAGATGGCTTCTCAGAAGTGTGAACAGTTCTGAGAGCTTAGGGGACACCACCACTTATGCTCAAATTCCTGGCCCAAGAGGAGCCTGCCTAGAGCTTCTGGGACACAGGAAACTAGGAGAAGTCAGGGACAGGATCCTTCTGGTTTCCACCTGCCCCATAGCTGATCTGGCTCCACAGCTCTATGTAAACAGATCTCATGGGGAAAGAACAGACTCTCAGAAGTGTGGAAAACACTGATAGCACAGGGGAAACCACTACTTCTACTCCCATTCCTGGCCCAAGATAAACCCACCTGGAGACCTTAGGAAACAGGAATGCAGGAAAGTCTGGGAGAAAATAATTCCAGTTTACACCTGTACCTGGAGATGACCCTGTGACACAGTTCTCTGTACCCAGATCTCACTGGGAGAAAGTCAGTCTCCAGGAGTGCTGACACACAAGTTTACAGGAGAATCAAGACACTCAGAGACAGCAAGACCAGGTAACTCCAGAGGTAACCAGATGGGCAGAGGAAAGCACAGGAGCCTAAGCAACAGAAACCAAGACTCTTTGGTATCATCAGAGCCCAGATCTGCCGGCAAAGAAATACTGGATATCAAATCACACCTGAAAAGCAAGATTTGGACTTAAAAACAAATCTCATTTATGATTACAGAGGACTTTAAGAAGGACATCAATAACTCCCTTAAAATTACAGGACAACGCAAGTACATAAGTAGAAGCTCTTAAATAGGAATCACAGAATTCCCTTAAAGTAGTACAGAAAGACAAAATCTAATAGGTGAAGGAATTGAACAAAACAATCCAGGAACTAAAAATGCAAATTGAAACTATAAGGAAATCACAAAGTGAGACAACCCTGTAAGGGAAAAAAAAACCTAGGAAAGCAATCAGCAGTCTAGATACAAGCATCAACAACAGAATACAACAGATAGAAGAAAGAATATTAGGGGTCAAAGATACCACAGAAAACATTAATACAACTGTCAAAGAAAATGTAAAATGCAAAACACTTTTAATCCAAAATATCCAGGAAACTGGAGAGAGCATAAACTAACAGCATCACAGCACACCCAAAAGCTAGAACAAAAAGAAGCAAATATACCCAAGAGGAGTAGGCAGCTAGAGATAATCAAACTGAGGACTGAAATCAACCAAGTAAGAATGACTAATATTTCTACTTGTTTGTTATAACACCAAAACCTGCCTTAATGAGATGAAGGGATGTCTCAGTGGGTCAGTTCCTAGCTACTCAAGCATGAGGATTTGAGTTTGGGGAACCACAACTGTGTGAAAGAACTAGATGCTGTAGTATGTGCTTCTATTTCCAGCACAGTGGAAGAGAAAACGGCTGATTCCCAGGGGTCTCCGGCTAGCTAGCTAGCCAAATCCATGAGCTCCAGGCTTTTGAGTGACTTTGTGATATAAAACTTGAGAAATAACATTTGAAATGATCCTCTGACTTACACACATTCTTGCACACATGAACACGTGTACAAACACACACACACACACACACACACACAAAACATCAAAAGGAAATAAGATATTGCAGAAAGAGCATGTTAATTAATCATCACAGGATGGTCTATAGTATTCTCACTCTGTTCTTCTCTGTTATAAAACTGTTTCTTTTAACTGTTCCAGTTGGTTCCACACAACCTGTTTCTAGATATTCTATTTGGTTTCTTTGGCTATCATTTCAGAAGCTGTAAATTGTTTATATATAGAACTGTAATTTAATATTCCTTCAGATTTTTCTCCAATTAAATCTGATTGGTATTATTATTAAGGAAAGAAAGACAAGAATTAACTCTGAGTATAAAAGTTATATTCTGCATACATATTTGTCTCTTTGCTGAGAAGAAAAAAAAAACCACTGTATATTTCTGTAACAATGCTTGAAAGGAACAGAAATCTACAGGTTTTCAATATCCTGCTTAACTGAACTGAAATCACTGTAGTGGGCTACGTATATTCTTTCAATCAGTTTGACAATTTACTTATACTTTAATTACAATGAAATGTATCTATATTAAGTTCTCAGTGGTCACTTTTGCTGCAGTTATATATGTTGACAAATTGAATTTTCAATGCTAAGGACAAAGAAACTTTACATAGCCTCAAAAGTACTATTTCTACCACATATTCACCATCTACTTATGTCAGTACTCTGGTGTCTGCCACCCTTCTGAGTTGATGTTCATTTAATTTGTTATGTTTATGCCTTGTTTCTCAATTTAACCCAAAATCGCTGATCTAGATTCCAGCCCTTGCTCTACTACCCACCAGATTCTGGATGAAGTAGACCAGCTCCCCAAGTTCCAGTCTACTAGTCTTTTAAATGGGCAGTCTAGTGACCAATGCTTCAAGTACACACATATTGGCCTAACGTATAGAGTCAGCTCAGACTAGGAATTTACCCTAACAGTTGCCACGTTGTTTGACTCCTTTTCAACAATTAAGCTAGGAAGCCACTCTGTTAATACTATTCCAGGGGCATCTGAAGAGGTTACAGGAAAAAAAGTAGAACCCAACAGCCCAAGAGACTATAGAATCTAATATTCTGAGAGACAATGTAATATGCCTTTATTTTCCACCTTCATGTATGTATGCATGTGTATTATGTATTTGCATATATGGTCAGGGGTTAAGGTGCCCATATATGCTCATACATGAGGAGGTGTGAGGTTGATGTTGGGTATCATCTTTGATCACTCTTTCTCAATAAAAGCCAGTTTTCTCCATATAACTATTTTTGGTCATCAGTTCCCTTCTTGCTGCTTTCCCAATCTAGTGGTACAGGTGGGCCACCATGACCACTGGCATTTATATGAGTTCTAGAGATACATACTCAGTCCCTAATGTTTTCATGGTATAAATTTCAATCATGGAGCTGTTTCCTCAGCAAGTCAGAATAGGTTATTCATTTCGATTAATATTGTCACATAAATGTAAAATTATAAAAATAAAACCTAATAAGTTTATTTCACGCACAAATATATTTTCATTAATCAAATCAGTGAAAATTTTGAATAAATCAGAGGACAAATGTTTGAAATCCATAGAAACAACCGAAATCAAAGGTATAACCTACCAGTTGTTCTGGGACACAATTAAGTCTTTCAGTTCTTAGAGCAAATTGTATAGTGATAAGTACTCATATTATAAAGTGAGATCTGAAGTAAACAACCTAATAATTCTTCTTAAATCTTTAGAAAAACAAGAAGTCAATCTCAATCCCAGGAAGAAATAATAAGGGTTAGGATAGAAAGTAATGAAATAAGACTACAAGAAAAATGCATAATATTAATCAATTAGAGTTGAGTCTGAAAAATTAATGCTTGAAAAACTCACCAAAACACAGAGAGAAGACCCAAAATACCAAAAGCAAATATGAATAGAGAAACATTAGAACAGATTCCAGTTAAATCCAGATCATTTTATGGTTACAAACAAGTCCAGGAACCTATGCTATAGAACCTACCTTCCCTTCAACATTTTAAATGGAATGGATGACAACCGGATGTGAAGCAATTTCTACCTCCTTTAAAAGCTTCTGCCAAAAGCTGTTTTCTCTCCCAAGAATGCAAGTGTACCTGCTCAGAGAAAAATGCATCCCTGTCTATTGAACCTACCGCAGGCAACTGTTTTTAGATCAGAGCTTCCAGGTTTGTGGTAGCATGCGTGAACAGTTCCAGGCCACTGCCCTCCTTGCATTAGCTGTGATGTACATCATATCACATCCATCATCACTTTATCTTCTGCCTGTGATGGCCACATTTACAACTTCCAGGCACCCTACTTAACTGTGATTTATCCTCTCAGTTCACTGTTGCCTTTATAGTTTATGTGGCTTTTTGTGGAACAATTTTTCTTTTTCTCTTGCTTTAATGTAGAAGGCATGATTAAGGAGATCTGGGTAATCTATTTTTATGGTCCAACAAATTAGATGATCATATTCCACATATACTGAATCGATTTTTGTATCTCTGTTTTAAAAGAAATACAATGTGTCTAGGATTGACAGGTATCATTTTAGAGGGTCACCAAGTAACCTTCTGAATTCTGTGGGCCCTAAGCGCATGGGTGCTGAGGGTTAGTTAAGATATGCTTACTTAACATCAAAGAAGAACTGTGTTTTATACACAATCCTACATAAACTGGATATGGTGGTAAATCCCAGTGTTCTTTTTACTTTAAATGGGGAATCAGAAGGATTGGGAGTTTACAATCATACACTGCTACAGAGTGAGCCCAAAGCCAGTGTGGATACATGAGACCCTATCTAGAAAAGTGACTCATTCAAACGATTTTTTATTTACTTTCTCATTGATGTATATATTTGATACACTAAACATGGAGGACTCAGGTCTAGTACTAGTTAATTTCTCCATTGATATTCAATGTTTTATCTATGTGGCATGCAAAGAGAGAGGAAAACTTTAAAGACAAATAAGAAATTATATTCTGAAAAGAGAAGAGTGATGCTGTTCTTGTGAGTGGTCTTTATAGTATGGTCTTACAAGTGTTTATTTTCTTTTTCTCTTGAGACCCTTATCAGGGTCTTGTCTAAGCAGGATGAGGTGATGGCTCAGTAGAGATAAGCTCTTGCTATCAGCTTCAGATATTATTGAGAACATAAACAAGGAGGTTTGAAACCACCTGAAGTTCAATTTCAGGGGATCTATTATCTTCTTCTGGTCTTCAATGTTAACAGGTATGCCTGGGTTACATGTACATAGAAACAAACAAACTTTCCTACTGACAAAATAAAAAATAAATCAGATAAACCATAGTAATGTATTCCTTTAATCCCAGCACTTAGGAGTCAGAGTCGGGCAAATATCTGTGAGTTCAAGCCCAGACAGGTCTACATAATGAATTCTCAGACAACCAGAGCCACAAAGAAAACCTGTCTCAAAAGCCTAGATAGATAGATAGATAGATAGATAGATAGATAGATAGATAGATAGATAGTGCATACACATTTGTGTTTGGAGACATGTACAGGTACCCACAATGCATTTATAACATCAAAGTGATTGAACATAGGCCATTAAATTTAGCAAGTGCTTTTACTCACTAAGCTAACTGGTTGTTCATTAAACTCCTTGTATAGCCAAGAGTCACCATGAATTGCTGAGCTTCCTGAGTCTATCTCTTTAGTGCTAGTCCCAGATTTATCTTTTCACTGTTTGATTTGTGTAATCCAAGGCATGGTACACAGGGTTTCCTGAAAATTAGGTAAGTACTCCATCAACTGAACCATATTTGTAGTCTTTGTCGTAGAAGTTTCTATGAGGTCATAGAAGCTTTTAGTTACAGATATTACTTAGGTCCAGACTGGAGAAGAACCTGGTAACTTGCTCAAAGTTACCTTCAATTCCAACATGTGTCACTTTCACTGTTGAGTGCTGATCATATCCAGCCTTCATATTTCCCAACCTTTTCTTTCTACAAATAAAAATATAAAATTATCCCTCCTTCACACTTCACCATGTAGATTAAAGATTATAACATCTTTGAATTTATAACCCAAAGCCTCAGAATAGTGTTTCAGAAACCTATGTTTAGATATGGAAAGATGTCAATATCACACCAGGTTGACTTCTGAGACAGAACCAAAGGCAAAGGACACTATTTACACTTGCTTTTCTAAGACCCAAAAAGAGAATTCTTGTCCCCATTTCTCCTTCTCTCTCTGTATCTGTCTGTAAGCCTACCTGTCTCTGTCTCTTATTATTTGCATTTCTCTCTGTATTGCATGTATGTAAATATAAGTGTACATATATGTGTAAGTGAACATTTTTTTAATAGCTTGTATCATCATTCTTCTCCTCTCTACTTATGGGAGGTATTTCACTGGACCTGGAATTTACCAATTAAGTTATTCTACCTAACACGTTTTTCTACTGATCCTGTATATCTGTCTCCTATATACTGGAATTACAAATGGACCATCAAATCTGCTAGGCTATTTCATATAAATTCTGCAAATCTAAACATTCCTCCTCACACCTGCATGCCAAGCTGCTCTTGACTAAACTATCTCACATCCTGAACACAGCTGTTTCTAACTGTAAGTCTGTCTGTCTATGCTCTGGTTCTGGAGAAACTTAGAAAGAGGAAAGTTCAGAATTAGTAGAATTAATTCACATTTCAACTGACACTCGTATCCCCAAACCTGTCACAACATAAATGACGTTGTCTCTGTTACATGACACAGTATGTGTTATGATAAAATATCCTGACAAAAGTAAATTAAGGGAAGAAGAGTTTATGTTGGATCACATTTCAAGGCACTAATACAGAACTGTAGAAAGCCACGGTAGTAAGAGTGTAACATATCTGATCACATTGTGTAGACAATTAGGAAACAGAGCATGATCAGTACTTTTGCTTAGCTCATTTTGTCCTTTTTACATAGCCCAGTATCTAAATTTGAAGTAGCCCATAGTAGATGTAGATGATCTTTCTTACCTCAATAACCTAATCAAGAAAATCTCCCATAGCCATACCAAGAGAATAACCTAAACTAACCAATTAGTCACTGGCGTACCTGGAATCTTGACTAGTAGATGATTCTAGATCTTGTCAAGGTGACAACTAACAGTATCCATCCCCCTTATAGCACCAAAGTAGAAATACACTGACTCCCGAGCTAACAGATCAACATTCATTTCTGAAATTTGCTGATTTCAGTAATAGATCTCTAAATAAGTTAGAATGTGACATTTGGTCTTTGAAGAATGTTTGTTTATATTCTTGCCAGTTACCTATTACATATAAAGTTACATTAGCGATTCCATGGGGGAGAGAGCTGAACTACCAGAAGTGTGGAAAATCCTGAGACCTAGGAGAAACCACTACTTATGCCCACTTCTGCTCACATTCCTGGCTCAAGAGGAAACTGTTTAGTGTTCCTAGACTCAGGAATATAGGAGAAGACAGCAGAACGGATCTCCTGGTTTCTGCTGTGCCCAGAGTTGAACTGTACCAGTCCCACATCTCCCTGCTCCCAAATCCCATGAGAGAAGTAGCTGGACCATCAGAAATGCAGACATTCTTGAGAACTCAGAGGAAAAACCATTTTCGGCCCACATTCATGACCCAACAGGAAATCACATAGTGATATCTGTGCTCTCTAGACGCAGAAACCTAGGAGCAGTCACGGCCAGGACCATTTCGTTTATGTCTGCTCCAAGAGTTGAGAGTCAGTCACCAGGAGCATCTCCACATCTGAGAGCAGAAGTAAGATGAACTCTTCTGCACAAAGCAACCCGACTGGAGGCTTCAGATCAAACAAACCCAAGATCAGGTCTCTGTTCTCAGATCTGACAAAAAGCAGTAAGGTCTACAGGAGTATTGACACATACAGGAGGGTCAAGCCATTATCAGAGACAGCAAGACAAGCTAACTCCAGAGAAAACCTGATAACAAGAGGCAAGCACAGGAAACTAAGCAACAGAAACAAAGAGTACTTGGCATAATCAGAGTCAGTTCTCCCACTAAAGCAAATACTGGATATCCAAACACACGGGAAAAAAAAGATTTAGATTTAAAATCACATTTTACGGTTGATTTTAAGAAGGACATAAATAAGTCCTTTAAAGAAATACAGGACAATACAAGTAAGCAAACAGAAGCCATTAAAGAAGAAACACAAAAACCCCTTAATGAATTACAGGAAAAAAAAACAAGCAAATGGGAAAATATTGAAGAAAATCATCCAGGATTTAAAAATGGAAATAGAAACAATAAAGAAAGCAAAAGGGGAGAAAACACTGCAGATAGAAAACCTAAGAAAGAGATCAGGAGTCATAGATACAAACATCACCAACAGAATACAAGAGATAGAAGAGAGAATCTCAGGGGCAGAAGATACCATAGACAACATCAACACCACCATTGAAGATAATATAAAATGCAAAAAAGCTCTTAGCTGAAAACATACAGGAAATCCAGGACACAATAAGACGATCAAACCTAAGAATAATAGGTATAGGAGAGAGTGAACACTCCCAAATTAAAGAACCAGTTAATATCTTCAACAAAATTATAGAAGAAAACTCCCATAACCTAAAGAAAGAGATGTCCATAAACATATGAGAAGCCTACAGAACTCCAAATAGATTGGATGAGAAAAGAAATCCCATTTGTCACATCACAGTCAAAACACCAAATGCACAAAACAAACAAACAAATTAAAAAAGGATATTAAAAGAAGTAAGGGAAAAGGTCAAATAACATATAAGGCAGACCTATCAGAACTACTCCAGACTTCTCACCAGAGACTATGAAAGCCAGAAGATCCTGGGCAGATGTCATACATAAGCTAATGAACACAAAAGCCAGCCCAGACTACTTATATCAGGCAAAACTCTCAATTAACACAGATGGAGAAGCCAAAATATTCCACGACAAAATCAAATTTACACAATATCTTTCTCCAAATCTAGGCTGACAAAGGATAATAGATGGAAAACTCCAACACAAGAAGAGAAACTACACCTTAGAAAAAACAAGAAAGTAATTTCCTTGCAACAAAACCAAAAAAAGAAACACACACAAATATAATTGCATGTTTAACAACAAAAATAACAAGAAGCAAACATCACTATTCCTTAATATCTCTTGACATCATTGGGCTCAATTCCCCAATAAAAAAGACACAGACTAACAGACTGGATATCTAAAGAGGAAACAGCATTTTGCCTCATACAGGAAAGAAACCTTAGAGATAAAGACAGATAGTACCTCAGAGTGCACGGCTGGAAAACAACTTTCCAAGCATATGGTCCAAAGAAATAAGCTTGGGTAGCCATTCTAGTATCTGTTCAAATTGACTTTCAACCAAAAGTTATCAAAAAGTTGGATAGATCATGGAAACAGAAATTAAACTGAGACATAGAGAAATTAACAGAAGTTATGAACCAAATGATCTTAACTGATATTTAAAGAACATTTAAAGATCCTAAAACAAAAGAATATAACTTCTTTTCAGTACCTCATGGTACCATCTCCAAAATTGACCATATAATCAGTCACAAAAAAGACATTAAAAATACAAGAAGATAATATTTCTGTTTTTTGTTGTTCTTTTTTTTTTTTTTTTTTTTTTTTCGGAGCTGGGGACCAAACCCAGGGCCTTGCGATTCCTAGGTAAGCGCTCTACCACTGAGCTAAATCCCCAGCCCCAGATACAAGAAGATAAAATTATTCACATGCAGACCATCAGATCACCACAGACTAAGGTTGCTCTTAAATAACTACAAAAATGACAGAAAGTCCATATATACATGGAAGTTGAATAATGATAACTTGTCTCAATGATAACTTTTTAAGAGTAGAAATAGAGAAAGAAATTAAAGACTATTGAGAATTTAATTAAAATGAAGGCATAACATACCCAAGCATGTGGGACAAAATGAAAGCAGTGCTAAGAGAAAAACAGCACTGAGTTCCACCAAAAAACAAGCAAACAAAAGAAAAAAAACAAAAATTAAAAAAAGAGACAAACACACAAAAAAACCAAAAAACAAAACAAAACAAAACAAAAACAAAAACAAACAAACAAAAAACACCGAAAAGTTTTAGAACAAAGAAGGAAATACCCCCAA
This sequence comes from Rattus norvegicus, assembly GCF_021556685.1. Lineage (NCBI taxonomy): Eukaryota > Metazoa > Chordata > Mammalia > Rodentia > Muridae > Rattus > Rattus norvegicus. The sequence continues at coordinate 9,621,822 of NC_141546.1, read as the reverse complement.
GAGGAGTAGAAGGCAGGGAATAATCACACTCAGGGCTGAAATTGATCAAGCAGAAACAAAAAAGGAATATACATAGTATCAACAAAACCAGGAGCTAGATCTTTGAGAAAATTAACAAGATAGATAAACCCTTAGCAAGACTAAACAGAAGGCACAGATGTGTATCCAAATAAACAAAATCAGATATGAAAAGGGAGACAGGATAACAGAATCTGATGAAATTTTAAAAAAATCATCAAATCCTACTACAAAAGACTATATCAATAAAACTGAACAATCTGGATGAAATGGACAATTTTCTAGACAAATACCAGATACCAAAGTTAAATAAGGATCAGATAAACCATCTACTCAACCCCATAACTCCTAAAGAAATAGAGGCAGTCATTCAAAGTCTCCCAACCAAAAAGAGCCAAGGACCAGATGGGTTTAGTGCAGAATTTTATCAGAACTTTATAAGAAGCCTCATACTAATACTGTACAAACTAGTCCACAAAATAGAAACAAACGGAGCACTACCCAATTTCTTCTATGAAGGAACAATTACACCTCTACCTAAACCAAACAAAGACCCAATGAAGATAATTTCAGACCAATTCCCCTTAAGAACATTGATGCAAAAATACTCAATAAAATTCTTGCAAATCAAGTCCAAGAACACATCAAAACTATCATCCATCATGATCAAGTAGGCTTCATTTCAAGGATGCACAGATTTTCAATATATGGAAATCCATCAATGTAATCCACTATATAAAGAAACTCAAAGAAAAAAAAAACAACATGAACATTTCATTAGATGCTGAGAAAGCATTTGAGAAAATTCAACATCACTTCATGATAAAAGGTCTGGAAAGGTCAGGAATTCAAGGTCCATAACTATACATGGTAACAGCAATATCCTGCAAACCAGTAGCTAACATTAAACTAAATGGAGAGAAACTTGAAGCAATCCCACCAAAATCAAGGACTAGAAAAGTCTGCCTACTCTCTCCTTACTTATTCAATATAGTACTCAAAGTCTTAGCCAGAGCAATCAGACAATGAAAGAAGGTCAAAGTGATACAAATTGGAAAGGAAGAAGTCAAAATATCACTATCTTCAGATGATATGATAATATACATAAGTGACCCCAAAAGTTCCACCACAGAACTACTAAGCCTGGTAAACAACTTCAGCAAAGTGGCTGTGTATAAAATTAACTCAAACAAATCTGTAGTCTTCCTCTATTTAAAGGCTAAACAGGCTGAGAAAGAAATTAGGAAAATTATACCCTTTACAATAGTCCCAGATAATATAAAATACCTTGATGTGACTCTAACCAAGCAAGCAAAAGATCTGTATGACAAGAACTTCAAGTCTCTGAAAAAATAATTCAAGAATATCTTAGAATGGAAAGACTTCCTAGGCTCATAGATTGTCAAGATTAATATAGTAAAAATGGCCATTTTCCCAAAAGCAATCTACATATTGAATGAATTCCCCATCAAAATTCCAACTCAATTCTTCATAGAATTAGAAACAGCAACTTGCAATTTATTTGCAATAACCAAAACCCAGGACAGTGAAAACTATCCTTAACAATAAAAGGACTTCTGGGGGAATCACCATACCTGACCTCAAGCAGTATTACAGAACAATAGGGACAAAAATTGTATGGTATTGTTACAGAGACAGGCAGGTAGTTCAAAGAAATAGAATTCAAGACCCAGAAATGAATCCACACAAGTATAGCCACTTGATTTCTGACAAAGGAGCTAAAAATATCCAATGGTGGAAAATAGCATTTTCAACAAATGGTGATGATTCAACTGGGGGTCAACATGTAGATGAATGCAAATAGATCCATTCTTATGCTGTACAAAGCTTAAGTCCATGTGGATCAAGGACCTCCACATCAAACCAGATACACTCAAACTAATAGAAGACGAAGTGTGGAAGAGTCATGATTACATGGGCACTAGGGGTAAATTTTCTGAACAAATCACCAATGGTTTATGTTCTAAGATCAAGAACAGACAAATGGGACTTCATAAAACTGCAAAGCTTTTGTAAGGCAAAAGACACTGTCATTAGGACAAAATGGCCACCAACTGATTGGGAAATGATGTTTACCAATCCTATATCTGATAGAGGGCTCATATCCAAATTATATAAGAAGTTAGACTCCACAGAGTAAAATAACACTCTTAAACAATTGGGTAGAAAGCTAATCAAAGAATTCTCAGCCGAGGAACATTGAATGGCTCAGAAGTATCTAAAGAAATGCTCAACATGCTTAGTCATCAGGGAAATGCCAATCAAAACAACCCTGAGAATACACCTCACACTAGTCAGAATGTCTAAGATCAAAAACTCAGGTGACAAAAGATGCTGACAAGGATGTGGAGAAAGAAGAACATTGTTCCATTGTTGGTGGGATTGCAAATTGGTAAAAATACTCTGGAAATCAGTCTGGAGATTCCTCAGAAAATTGGACATTGCAGTGCCTGAGGATTCAGCTATACCTCTCCTTAGCATGCTCCAACATACAACAAAGACACATGCTCCACTATGTTCATAGCAGCCTTATTTCTAATAGCCAGAAGCTGGAAAGAACCCAGATGCACTTTAATATAGGAATGGATACAGAAAATGTGGTACATTTACACAACATAATTCTACTCAGCTATCAAAAACAATGACTTCATGAAATTTATAGGAAAATGGAATGAACTAGAAAATATTATCCTGAATGAGGTAACTCAATCACAGAAAAATACACATGGTATACTCTCACTGATAAGCAGATATCAGTCCTAAAGCTCAAATAAATCAAGATACAATCTACAGACCACATAAAACTCAAGAAAGATGACCAAAGTGTGGATGCTTCACTCCTACGTAAAAGGGGGAACAAAAATATTCATAGGAGGGGATATGGACACAAAGTTTGGAGTAGAGACTAAAGGAACAGCCATTCAATGCCTGCCCCATATATGGCCCATATATATACAGCCACTAAAACTATATAAAATGGATGAAGGTAAGAAGTGCATGCTGGCAAGAACCAGATATAAATGTCTACTGAGAGACACAGCCAGAGCATGTCAAATACAGAGGCGAATGCTCACAGTAAACCATTGAACTGAGAGTGGGACCCCCATTGGAGGAATTAAAAGAGCTGAAGGTGCTTGTAACCCCATAAGAACAATAATGCCAACCATCCAAAGCTCCCAAGGACTAAACCAGTACCCAAAACTATATGCATGGACTGACCCATGCCTCCAGCTGCACATATAGCAGAGGATGTCCTTGTATGGTACCAATGGAAGGAGAAACCCTCAGTCCTTCCAAGGTTGGATCCCCCAGTGTAAGGGAATGTGGGGGAGGCGGTGGAAGGAAGACATGGAATGGGAGGGGAACACCCTTATAGAAGAAGGGGTGGGGAATGCGATAAGGGTCTTATATCTGGGAAACTGGGAAATAGAATAACATTTGAAATGTAAATTAAAAACATCCAATAAAAGAAAGAAAAAGCTACATTGCAAAAGGTATATATCCATCACCAGATGCCTGAGTTAACCAAGTGTACATAGCTGACATGGTGAAATATAAGGATGCAACAGGAAATAATATATGTGGCATTTAAATTGATCAAAACAGAATTCTACTATATACTATTAATAGAGCAATGGGAGTAACCGACACAGAAAAAGAGGATACTACTTATTGTGCTACAATAAGAAATAAAATGAACACATGAAATAAGGACAAAGTTATATATATATATATATATATATATATATATATATATATATATATATATATATATGATAAATAGGAATGGATTGATGGCAACAAAAGAGGGAGATTTCTCTGATCAAACATTGTGTGCACGATTTTGATTATTCTTTTTAACCTTTCTCAGATTAATACATGCCTAAGTGATCAATAAAATATATACATAGATGTGTCAGTGATGGTATTTCCAAAGATGATTGACTAAAAATGCCCTCAATTGTAGCTCTTACTATTCCATCATTTTTAATATTAAACTATTTTAACTACTTGCAAAAATAAAATCTAAAGGGTGAAACAAGTATAAGTCTGAGTATTGACTAGTGGCCAAGTAAAAATTCCCAAATCAACATTAAGATGTTAAAAGTAACCACAAAACTGCCCCCCCCCAAAAAAAGTCAAGTCATTTCTGAAGACAGGATCAGAGAGTAAATTCTTGGAAGAATATAGTCTAATAAGAAAATGATGTTCAAAGAAGTCTTAAAAATGACCTTGTCATTGGCTCTGATGTTACACATGTGATTCTAAGTCTGTTTGCTCTGTTTTAGAATAGAGTAAATGAGGGGTTGTCTTGATATCATGGGGCAATTCTCACAAGTGGGAGAAATAGAGGAAAGTAACAACAATTAGAGGAATTTTAATGGTTTGGGTTTGCATCAGAGTAAGCTTCACTGAACATATAATTCAGCCATACATACACATGAGAAATGAGCACTTCACTGTGCTCATTGAAAAAAATCCTCAACATGATACGCACAAGCTTAATACTTGATTTTCCAGTCTTTGTGGAAATATGCATTATGAAGAAAATAGGTGGATCTTTTTTAGAAAAAGAAAGACAAGTTCAATGTTACTCTTTAAATCCTTTATTGTTTCTAGTGGCTAATACTGTCAGGATCTAGTAGACAAGTCTCTGAACATGTCAGTTATATGGTGTCTAGACTGTGTTAACTGAGATAGAAAGAACTTTATGTGGCCATTACTGTGGTATAAGTGGATATCTCAGATTTCATAAAATGGTGAAGGATCAACTACAGAATGAGAATCACCTGTCTCTGATTCTTAACTGCTGAGGGAATGCATGTAACCATCTCATACTCCTGCCATGATGGACCCTTAAACTGTGATCCCAAATCAATCCTTGCCTAAGTTGCTTTTCCCATGCATTTTTTTGACACAACAACACTTGAGGAATGCATTGCTGTAGAAGGCAGCGATATGCTCCAAGGGATATGCGCAATAACACTGGAACTGAGGAAAGGGAGATGGTTAGCTGTATATAGCTAGCTAGCTATATATAACACTATCATTGGGGAGAGTGAGGTGGGCTATCAGGGAAAAGAGCTTATAATAGTTTGGTTTGTTTGTTTTTCATAGACTGAGAGGGGGAGTGGGAAAGAGACAGAGAGAGTAAGAGAGACAGAGAAACAAAAAAAGAGACACCGAGAGAGACTGAGACATAAAAAATAGAGAGATAGAGAGAAGTGGGAGGAAAGTTTTATAAATATCAGGGTAATATAATCTGAGATGTTCATACAATGGAAGAAAATGCTAGGGAACTGCATATTCACCACAAGAACCACCTGAGGTATATGACTGATGATACTCACAGTGCAGTAACCTGGCACACAACTTCAGCCAAATGGTGGAGAAAATTATCCACAGACTGAAACAGCCTGACACCATCCATCTGCTGACAGAAGGTATCAAGGTTAAACAGGGCCCAAGAGGTATACTTGCCAGTGTTCTAAGAATCAGGAATCAAAACAATTGCACAGGACATATGTATAAGCACTGGACATTCTCTACAAAAGTGTATATCACAGAAGCAAATTGTGAAGACTAATTTTTATTTTAATCTTAACTGGTTATGAAGAACCTAGGTCATTAAGAAGGGAATACTGGACTGGAATGGAGGAACACAGTCCCCTAAACTGGGGGCATAGTTGGGATAAAAGTGAAGAAGAAGAAAATTAAATAGCTGTACTTTTTTTGTATGTTACTGCGAGGCTGCACTGCTACACATGGCTCTCTCAACCATAAGTGCCAAACAGGTCTGGACATGAGAGCCAAATTAGTCTTTCCTCTCTTGGTATCCTCCAAAATATGCATTATAACAATTGAAAAAAATTAGACAACAGGAAAACAAATAAATATGGTTTTTAGAGTTGCTTCACTTAGTAAAGGGCTAGTTTCATAAGAGAAATTGGAGATTTCATAAGAGAAAATGGAGAAACCTGAGATTGGATTTTCACAATCAGTACCAGGGAGTCAGAGACAGACTCACCTAGAGATCACTGGACAAGCAACCAACGGAAAATGAACACCTTTGGATTCAGTTAGGAACATGTCTCCAAAACTAAAGTTAAGTGATACAGGAATTCTCTTCATGTTGACTTTTGGTTTATGTGGGATTATATGCACATATATGGTCACCCACAGATTCATGCATAGCCACATGAACAAGTTCTCATTCAGCACACATACACACACACACACACACACACACACACATATTTACCACTCACATATCATAGACATATATAACATGCATATACACCATACATACAGAAAGAAACAAAGTAAGAGAGACAGACAGACAGAAAGAGAGACAGACACACACACAAACATGGGTGAGGTAGATAGAAAGAAAGAGAGACAGAGACAGGAAGACATAGAATAAGAAAAGGGGAAATTTAAGAGGTGAGAAGTTTCTGTATTGGAAACAAACAATGGGTCTTGAAAATCAAATGGAACGTATAAATATTGTTTAAATTTTGAACGATAATATGAAAAGAACAGGAAATGCATATTGGATGTACAATGCCAGACATTTCTCTTGTAGTTTACAGTGATTGCACCATGTAATCTTTATAATAACCTTGCAAACAGATTTTGTTATTAATTACAGAGGAAGAAACTGAGGAAGAATAAAATTAAATCACATAAGTCAAACAACATGGCAAAGCTAGGAAATTACAGTTGAGATTCAATCCAATCCACAGTCTTAAAAATTCATGTGGATGCAGTAGAAGATTCTTAGTTATATGATGTGATCCACAGGCCACAAGTATAGTCCAGGTCAAAGTCGCTTGGTCAGATCTAAAAGGGGATGTTTGGGATAAAGGGATTGTTGATGGAAATCCTTGACAGCAAAATGGTATAAAATAAAAGAGACAAGAAGAGTGGTACAGTATTCACAGTGTAAGAATGGAAAATTTTTAGCTGACCCCAGTACAGCACTCAGAGACCTACTCATACCCAGCCTGAGGACATGGCCTTCTTCTTCCAAGAAATAGACTAACCACAAGACCATCTGGCCTGGATTAGGGCTGGTTCAGTAATTCTAAGAAAGACAAGAACAGGGATATGGTTTGGTTAGATAAATTGACTAAATTTGTGTTATAGAGTATGCCAGTTTGAATGTGCCAATGAAATTGTTACACACTTATTGCTACCCACCTGAGTGATTTTTCTCTATAAAATGAGCCCTGAAATTGAGTTCGGGGTCAACTCCTCTGTCTCCTGTGTGAGATATGTGTCATCCCCAGAGCTCTGGCTTCCCGAATAAACCTGTTCCTTGATTGCATCAAGACCGGCTACTCGTGAATTCTTGGGTTCACATCATCCTGATACTTGAGTAAGACTGTCCCGCTTGGGAAGGACCTTTCAACAGCTTGTAAATGCCTCCATTGGCTGCATATCAATTAGTTTTCTTGTCCCTGTGATAAAGTACCTGAATGAAGCATCATAAGGGAGAAGAAGCTTATTTGGCTCATGTTTTTGGTCCATGAGGAACATATGACAGTAGGAACATGCTAGTATATAACAACTGTAGTCAAAAAGCAGAAAGAAGTGCCTATAAGGGGGCTGGAGTACAACCTTTAAGACCTTCTCTGCAGTAACTCATTTCCATAGGAATGCTTTTACTTCCTGAGGTTTCAGAGCCACCCCAAACAATATCAAGTATTACAATATATAAATGTGTACAGGACATGTAACCTTCCAATTATAGCAGAAGTTGTAAACATCTCTAACCAGGCTGTCTATCTGTCTTGTCTGTCTGTCCATCCATTTATCAGTCCATCTATCCATCCATCTATCTATCATCTACACACCTTTTTTTTTTTGGTCCAACTGACTGTCTGTCTGTCTATGTGTTTATCTATGTATATCCTGCAAAATTTTTCATACTTAAAATACATGGTAGGCTGGAGGTTAAGTGTCAAGAGGCCATACTTGACTTTGGATATGTCCCCAAAAAAGACTCATGCTGAAGACTTTCTTTTTTACTGTGATATAAAATGAGTGGTCTGATGTTTTAGGAGACTGTGACCTTAAGAGAAGTAATTAGGTTTGAGGTAGGCTAAAAATAATCAGCAATAAAAGAGATACCAGTTTTAAAAGACTGAACTGTCTACAGGACAGTAAAATAAAATTAGGTTTACTGACAGGCATGCCTTCTTGCTTTCTCTAGCAAGCTATGTCCTATCATCCACAGGCACTTTTGAAGAAACAAAAAAATAAATAAACATTCAGCAACAAAACCAGTGAGCTAAATAAACTTCTTTACTTTAGAAATATTCAAGTGCAGGTATTTTATAGGAGTCACAACCTGCCACTAAAATTGGACTCTTTCATTCCATGAGGTGTTTGGCCTGACTTTGATTTCACTATCTACACTGCAATCTAGCTTTCAGAATAAAAGTGAGCAAGTACAATCCAAGCAAGCATTCTGGGAAGTACTTTTGACCCTGGCCTTGTACTTCTCTTATCTAAAGAGGAAAAACGTTCACACAACTAATCTCTATTCCCATGTGAGAATGCCTGGACAAACACAGAGACCTCAGACAAGGTATCCATGACCCTACTCCCTCAATGCTGATATTTAATCTATGCTTTTCTTTGTTTTCTCAGAGACACTAGTCTCCCAAAGTTTTTTATTCAAAAAGACTATCTATAAAGAACTTTGCAATAAGCCCTTCCTCATCGTTGCTCCAGTAGAAATTGAGGTCTGTTTCTATAAGTCTTCTTCAGGGCAGCTATTTACCCTTGATTTCAGAGATATCACCCTATGCTGTGCTCTCATTCACAAACCAGAATACCAAAGACCTTGGAAAATTTCAGGTCTAGTTGTTGTTCATTTAAACTACTAGCAATCATGTTTGTGTGGCTTGGCACACAATGAACCTTAATCCAATGCATGCCATCTTGGCCAGGAAGTCATGGAGGCAGGAGGTTAAGACAATTGGTCACACCATACATGCAATCATTAAGCAGAGGAAATTGGATGCTCAGTTCCCTTGATTCTTTGTATCCAATCCAAAACTCCAGATCAGGGAACAGTATCACTCATACTTAGGGTGGGTTTTCTCACATAATTCAATGCAATCTGGAAACTTTTTTACAGAAATGATTAAAGCCTTGTCCCCAAGATTTTAAGTTGTGACAAAATGACAATCAATATAGCCATTGTTGTGCACTAAGCATTCTGAATTCCTTGAGGTGACATTTTAATCTTGGAGGAAGCAATGGTAATAGTCACATCTGTGGAAACCACATTGCCTAGATACATTATACAACAGGATATGAACTTGCAGTGCCTAGATTCATATTTTGCTCTCTAGTTGGGTCTTAGAAGTAAGTGTACGTGCAAACAGATGTGACACTACTGCAGAAATTTTTAGAGAATGCAGATGCTGACCCAGGAACATCTGATCCATCCACTCATTTAATTTTACTGAACTTTGCATACATTCATTGAAGTATAATAATTACTGTTATATGCATGAGGAAGTTGAGCTTCATAGATGTTAAGTACATTAGCAGTATTCCACAACTAGAAAACATCTATTTATGTATGTGACATATATACATATATGTTGTGTGTGTGTGTGTGTGTGTGAGAGAGAGAGAGAGAGAGAGAGAGAGAGAGAGAGAGAGAAAGAGAGAGAGAGAGAGAGAGAGAGAGGGAGAGAGAGAGAGAGAGGGAGAGAGAGAGTCTTAATGAAACTGCATTTAGGGCTAGATTACTTTATTCTTTTAATGTACAAGGGACTTTGTACACGGATGTTATCAGTTAACAGGACAGAGGGCAGCATGTTGATTGATTTTTGTTGGTTCCCCTGTTACTAAAACCAGGAACACTAAATATATCTGCACAGAAATGTATCATGTATGTATAGCCCTGTACTCAAGGTTCTAAAACAGGGCCCCTTGTCTGTAGAAAGATGAATAAAATAGGATCCTTACTAAGTGTTCAATACTAGGCTGATTGCTTTGAAGAAATAATTCAAATGTCTACAGATGTATGTAGAAGATACTCTCTCCATTTTTGATGGGAAAAAATATCAAAAGCAGCTTAAAGAACATAGGCTTTATTTTGACTCAAAGTTCAAGTCTGCAGTCTGTGATGGCTGAGAATTCATGGCAGCAGGAGCTTGAGAAAGCTAATCACATCATACCCCCATACCAAGAAGTAGAAAGAGATGAGTGCTGATTGATTCTTATTCCTTTTGTTTCTTTTTATTCATCCATAAGTTCAGCTCATCAAGTGGCAGCACTACTATAGCAGGGGTCTGCCCACCTTAGTTAGCACACTCTAGGAAACTCACGTAGACATTCCCAATGTTTCTTTTTAGATGCCTCTAGGTTAACAAACTGACATTCAACATAACGATTATAGCATGCTAAATAAATAGTGTTTCTGACTCATGTTCACACTTACTGAATAAAGAGCTAGAAAATGACATTTTAAACCCTCTTCTCAGCTTATGAGTTATGATAATTGGACATCAAAAACCTTGAAGGATCCTAGGGGCTTTAGCCAGCCTTACACCTACTGCCTCAGGTCAAGATTAGGCCAAGTCCCAGCTTCCTGCCTCAGGTCAAGGCTAGGCCAAATTCCATTCTTCACCCACAGTTCTCAGAAGGAGCAGGAAGATTCTTGAAAAAATGCAGAATGCACTGATAGACCCTCCGGTCTCAGATAGAGTTCAAATGCATGTTATACGATTGCTAGCCAATAGATTCAAAGGTCAATATGCTTAGCCAATAAGTTCAAACTGTAACCTTGGTGATATAATCTGTACCCCTAAAAAGTATAAAAACTGCTTGTTATAGTCATGTGGGGTTACCTTCTAATCACTCACCATGAGGGGCTGATTGAAGGCCTACCCCAACATGCCTGAAAATAAATCTCTTGGGTTTGCATCAATCTATGTTCTTGGGACTCACTTGGGGGGGTCTCCCAGTAGTTAAGACTCACTTCAAGCTGTACACTCTCAGCTTTATATTCTTTTCATTCACTACCCAGGAACTCTAGAAGGAGGTATGGCCACATCCGTCTTACAGAAGACAAAAGTAGTGGTGCAGAATGTACAGTGGGAACTGGAGACTTCTCTTTACAGTCTTCCCTGAGGGTCCAGTCACACATGGAAGGAACCATGCAAGCTCAATGTAGCATATTAGGGAACAGGAGCCCTGACTTGCTGGGAACCTGAGCACTTAGGCTTCATAGTCACAACCTGACAATTTTCAGTGGTATATTCAATTCTAGGCAAGATGTTTAGCACATGGGATTTCTGTGCCTTCCTGTAAAACAGAGAGAATTTATATTTTTCCCCAATGGTTATAGGTACCAGAGCCATCTCTATTCTGAAAAGCAGAGCATCGCAACTCAGGCTAGTAGCTGCTTTAAAAATAAAATTTATTTTTACTGCAAAGTCAGCTTGAGGCTAGAGACATGGCTGAGTGGGTAAACAGTACCTATGGGCCAAGCTGAGTACTTGACTTTAAATCCCCATTACACACATAGAAAGCCATGCTTTTCCACCTGTGCCAATAACCTTGACATGGTGGAGGGAAGAGTCAGTGGGGAGATTTGGAGGCTTTTTCATCACCAGTTGATTTCCAAGTTAAAGAGAGACCCTCTTACATCTGCTGTCATTTTTCTTATCTCTGTATATAATTATGGGAGCAGATGCTCACACACATGTGTATGTATTCACCATACAAATATCCATCACATACACACAAACCGTCACTCACACATACACACAAGCTGTAGCTCAAAACACAGCTATTCAAAGTCACCTTGAATGATGACAACTCTTGCTCCCCTTTACATCTTTCCTCAATTAATCCCTCCCATGTTGTATTTCTGTGCCATCAATGCCTTCCCAATATATTTTCCACATCCAGTATAAAATATGTATGTACTTCACCTGTCTTCTCTTAAAAACAATTTTTGAGGAAAATAATAGGTTTATTCATTTTGTGATTGTGGTATCAGCTCAGTCCATATTAAATACAATTTATCTGGATAAACTTTTGCATAATTGATGGAAGGAATAAAGCATAAAAAAGTAGACCATAGAAATAAATAAAGAAGAAGTAAATAAGAATTAAGAAGTACATAATTTTTTGAGAGATGCATAAAATAATCTGAGTTGGGAGAGATAGCTCTACTGGTAAAGAATTTTCCTCGACTGGACAAAGAGCAGAATTCCATCAGTAAAAACTATTAAGAAGGGTCAAGAACACTGGTTCTGGATTGAAATAAGCAAGATAACCTCTGGAGAGTTGCCCAGTTAGTGCAGTCTGAATTATTGAATATAAAGAAAATGAGAAATTTGGTTCAAATACAAAGGTAGGTGGTACTGAAGGGAAAACATACAAAAATGTTCTCTGGCTTCCACATGCAGACATACACATATAGAAACAGACATAGACACAGACTCAGACACAGGCACTAAGACTGACACAGACACAGACACATAGTATAATAAATAAGTAATTTTTATAAAGTGTTAATTTAATTTAAATATTTAATTTATCTTTATTTTTGAGTTTCTTAAGGACAAAAATAGATTTATTCACTGTGTGAACTTTGGTGCCAAACAGTCAACATTATTAGGATGTAATTTTCATGTATTAATATATACATAATTGAATAATGCATACATAACGGAGCATATCATAAATATATAAGGATGCAGACTAATAAAGAATATGCAAGGGAAGTCCCACACCCACGGATCCCGGCCCGCAGCAGCTCTCTCCTCCCAGACCCGGTGAGAGAGAGACCCAACCGCCTGGTCAGGTGGGCACTCCTGAAGCTGCAGAGCAGAAGAGACCACCAACACTGCTCACCCCTGCCCACATCCCTGGCCCAAGAGGAAACTGTATAAGGCCTCTGGGCTCCCGTGGGGGAGGGCCCAGGAGCGGCAGGACCCCTGCCTGAGACACTGCCGGAACCTGAAAGAAACAGACCGGATAAACAGTTCTCTGCACCCAAATCCCGTGGGAGGGAGAGCTAAACCTTCAGAGAGGCAGACAAGCCTGGGAAACCAGAAGAGACTGCTCCCTGCACACACATCTCGGACGCCAGAGGAAAAAGCCAAAGACCATCTGGAACCCTGGTGCACTGAAGCTCCCGGAAGGGGCGGCACAGGTCTTCCTGGTTGCTGCCGCTGCAGAGAGCCCCTGGGCAGCACCCCACGAGCGAACCTGAGCCTCAGGACCACAGGTAAGACCAAATTTTCTGCTGCAAGAAAGCTGCCTGGAGAACTCAAGACACAGGCCCACAGGAACAGCTGAAGACCTGTAGAGAGGAAAAACTACACACCCGAAAGCAGAACACTCTGTCCCCATAACTGACTGAAAGAGAGGAAAACAGGTCTACAGCACTCCTGACACACAGGCTTATAGGACAGTCTAGCCACTGTCAGAAATAGCAGAACAAAGTAACACTAGAGATAATCTGATGGCGAGAGGCAAGCGCAGGAACCCAAGCAACAGAAACCAAGACTACATGGCATCATCGGAGCCCAATTCTCCCACCAAAGCAAACACGGAATATACAAACACACCAGAAAAGCAAGATCTAGTTTCAAAATCATATTTGATCATGATGCTGGAGGACTTCAAGAAAGACATGAAGAACTACCTTAGAGAACAAGTAGAAGCCTACAGAGAGGAATCGCAAAAATGCCTGAAAGAATCGCAAAAATCCCTGAAAGAATTCCAGGAAAACACAATCAAACAGTTGAAGGAATTAAAAATGGAAATAGAAACAATCAAGAAAGAACACATGGAAACAACCCTGGATATACAAAACCAAAAGAAGAGACAAGGAGCTGTAGATACAAGCTTCACCAACAGAATACAAGAGATGGAAGAGAGAATCTCAGGAGCAGAAGATTCCATAGAAATCATTGACTCAACTGTCAAAGATAATGTAAAGCGGAAAAACCTACTGGTCCAAAACATACAGGAAATCCAGGACTCAATGAGAAGATCAAACCTAAGGATAATAGGCATAGAAGAGAGTGAAGACTCCCAGGTCAAAGGACCAGTAAATATCTTCAACAAAATCATAGAAGAAAACTTCCCTAACCTAAAAAAAGAGATACCCATAGACATACAAGAAGCCTACAGAACTCCAAATAGATTGGACCAGAAAAGGAACACCTCCCGTCACATAATTGTCAAAACACCAAACGCACAAAATAAAGAAAGAATATTAAAAGCAGTAAGGGAAAAAGGTCAAGTAACATATAAAGGGAGACCTATCAGAATCACACCAGAATTCTCGCCAGAAACTATGAAGGACAGAAGATCCTGGACAGATGTCATACAGACCCTAAGAGAACACAAATGCCAGCCCAGGTTACTGTATCCAGCAAAACTCTCAATTAACATAGATGGAGAAACCAAGATATTCCATGACAAAACCAAATTTACACAATATGTTTCTACAAATCCAGCACTACAAAGGATAATAAATGGTAAAGCCCAACATAAGGAGGCAAGCTATACCCTAGAAGAAGCAAGAAACTAATCGTCTTGGCAACAAAACAAAGAGAATGAAAACATACAAACATAACCTCACATCCAAATATGAATATAAAGGGAAACAATAATCACTATTCCTTAATATCTCTCAATATCAATGGCCTCAACTCCCCAATAAAAAGACATAGATTAACAAACTGGATACACAACGAGGACCATGCATTCTGCTGCCTACAGGAAACACACCTCAGAGACAAAGACAGACACTACCGCAGAGTGAAAGGCTGGAAAACAACTTTCCAAGCAAATGGTCAGAAGAAGCAAGCTGGAGTAGCCATTCTAATATCAAATAAAATCAATTTCCAACTAAAAGTCATCAAAAAAGATAAGGAAGGACACTTCATATTCATCAAAGGAAAAATCCACCAAGATGAACTCTCAATCCTAAATATCTATGCCCCAAATACAAGGGCACCTACATACGTAAAAGAAACCTTACTAAAGCTCGAAACACACATTGCACCTCACACAATAATAGTGGGAGATTTCAACACCCCACTCTCATCAATGGACAGATCATGGAAACAGAAATTAAACAGTGATGTCGACAGACTAAGAGAAGTCATGAGCCAAATGGACTTAACGGATATTTATAGAACATTCTATCCTAAAGCAAAAGGATATACCTTCTTCTCAGCTCCTCATGGTACTTTCTCCAAAATTGACCATATAATTGGTCAAAAAACGGGCCTCAACAGGTACAGAAAGATAGAAATAATCCCATGCGTGCTATCGGACCACCACGGCCTAAAACTGGTCTTCAATAACAATAAGGGAAGAATGCCCACATATACGTGGAAATTGAACAATGCTCTACTCAATGATAACCTGGTCAAGGAAGAAATAAAGAAAGAAATTAAAAACTTTTTAGAATTTAATGAAAATGAAGATACAACATACTCAAACTTATGGGACACAATGAAAGCTGTGCTAAGAGGAAAACTCATAGCGCTGAGTGCCTGCAGAAAGAAACAGGAAAGACCATATGTCAGCAGCTTGACAGCACACCTAAAAGCTCTAGAACAAAAAGAAGCAAATACATCCAGGACGAGTAGAAGGCAGGAAATAATCAAACTCAGAGCTGAAATCAACCAAGTAGAAACAAAAAGGACCTTAGAAAGAATCAACAGAACCAAAAGTTGGTTCTTTGAGAAAATCAACAAGATAGATAAACCCTTAGCCAGACTAACGAGAGGACACAGAGAGTGCAACCAAATTAACAAAATCAGAAATGAAAAGGGAGACATAACTACAGATTCAGAGGAAATTCAAAAAATCATCAGATCTTACTATAAAAACCTATATTCAACAAAATTTGAAAATCTTCAGGAAATGGACAATTTCCTAGACAGATACCAGGTATCGAAGTTAAATCAGGAACAGATAAACAAGTTAAACAACCCCATAACTCCTAAGGAAATAGAAGCAGTCATTAAAGGTCTCCCAACCAAAAAGAGCCCAGGTCCAGACGGGTTTAGTGCAGAATTCTATCAAACCTTCATAGAAGACCTCATACCAATATTATCCAAACTATTCCACAAAATTGAAACAGATGGAGCCCTACCGAATTCCTTCTACGAAGCCACAATTAGTCTTATACCTAAACCACACAAAGACACAACAAAGAAAGAGAACTTCAGACCAATTTCCCTTATGAATATCGACGCAAAAATACTCAATAAAATTCTGGCAAACCGAATTCAAGAGCACATCAAAACAATCATCCACCATAATCAAGTAGGCTTCATCCCAGGCATGCAGGGATGGTTTAATATAGGGAAAACCATCAACGTGATCCATTATACAAACAAACTGAAAGAACAGAACCACATGATCATTTCATTAGATGCTGAGAAAGCATTTGACAAAATTCAACACCCCTTCATGATAAAAGTCCTGGAAAGAATAGGAATTCAAGGCCCATACCTAAACATAGTAAAAGCCATATACAGCAAACCAGTTGCTAACATTAAACTAAATGGAGAGAAACTTGAAGCAATCCCACTAAAATCAGGGACTAGACAAGGCTGCCCACTCTCTCCCTACATATTCAATATAGTTCTTGAAGTTCTAGCCAGAGCAATCAGACAACAAAAGGAGATCAAGGGGATACAGATCGGAAAAGAAGAGGTCAAAATACCACTATTTGCAGATGACATGATAGTATATTTAAGTGATCCCAAAAGTTCCACTAGAGAACTACTAAAGCTGATAAACAACTTCAGCAAAGTGGCTGGGTATAAAATTAACTCAGATAAATCAGTTGCCTTCCTCTATACAAAAGAGAAACAAGCCGAGAAAGAAATTAGGGAAACGACACCCTTAATAATAGACCCAAATAATATAAAGTACCTCGGTGTGACTTTAACCAAGCAAGTAAAAGATCTGTACAATAAGAACTTCAAGACACTGAGGAAAGAAATTGAAGAAGACCTCAGAAGATGGAAAGATCTCCCATGCTCATGGATTGGCAGGATTAATATAGTAAAAATGGCCATTTTACCAAAAGCAATCTACAGATTCAATGCAATCCCCATCAAAATACCAATCCAATTCTTCAAAGAGTTAGACAGAACAATTTGCAAATTCATCTGGAATAACAAAAAAACCAGGATAGCTAAAGCTATCCTCAACAATAAAAGGACTTCAGGGGGAATCACTATCCCTGAACTCAAGCAGTATTACAGAGCAATAGTGATAAAAACTGCATGGTATTGGTACAGAGACAGACAGATAGACCAATGGAATAGAATTGAAGACCCAGAAATGAACCCACACACCTATGGTCACTTGATTTTTGACAAAGGAGCCAAAACCATCCAATGGAAAAAAGATAGCATTTTCAGCAAATGGTGCTGGTTCAACTGGAGGGCAACATGTAGAAGAATGCAGATCGATCCATGCTTATCACCCTGTACAAAGCTTAAGTCCAAGTGGATCAAGGACCTCCACATCAAACCAGACACACTCAAACTAATAGAAGAAAAACTAGGGAAGCATCTGGAACACATAGGCACTGGAAAAAATTTCCTGAACAAAACACCAATGGCTTATGCTCTAAGATCAAGAATCGACAAATGGGATCTCATAAAACTGCAAAGCTTCTGTAAGGCAAAGGACACTGTGGTTAGTAAAAAACGGCAACCAACAGATTGGGAAAAGATCTTTACCAATCCTACAACAGATAGAGGCCTTATATCCAAAATATACAAAGAACTCAAGAAGTTAGACCGCAGGGAAACAAATAACCCTATTAAAAAATGGGGTTCAGAGCTAAACAAAGAATTCACAGCTGAGGAATGCCGAATGGCTGAGAAACACCTAAAGAAATGTTCAACATCTTTAGTCATAAGGGAAATGCAAATCAAAACAACCCTGAGATTTCACCTCACACCAGTGAGAATGGCTAAGATCAAAAACTCAGGTGACAGCAGATGCTGGCAAGGATGTGGAGAAAGAGGAACACTCCTCCATTGTTGGTGGGATTGCAGACTGGTAAAACCATTCTGGAAATCAGTCTGGAGGTTCCTCAGAAAATTGGGCATTGAACTGCCTGAGGATCCAGCTATACCTCTCTTGGGCATATACCCAAAAGATGCCTCAACATATAAAAGAGACACGTGCTCCACTATGTTCATCGCAGCCTTATTTATAATAGCCAGAAAATGGAAAAAACCCAGATGCCCTTCAACAGAGGAATGGATACAGAATATGTGGTACATCTACACAATGGAATATTACTCAGCTATCAAAAACTACAAGTTTATGAAATTCGTAGGCAAATGGTTGGAACTGGAAAATATCATCCTGAGTGAGCTAACCCAATCACAGAAAGACATACATGGTATGCACTCATTGATAAGTGGCTATTAGTCCAAATGCTTGAATTACCCTAGATCCCTAGAACAAACGAAACTCAAGATGGATGATCAAAATGTGAATGCTTCACTCCTTCTTTAAATGAGGAAAAAGAATACCCTTGGCAGGGAAGGGAGAGGCAAAGATTAAAACAGAGACTGAAGGAACACCCATTCAGAGCCTGCCCCACATGTGGCCCATACATATACAGCCACCCAATTAGACAAGATGGATGAAGCAAAGAAGTGCAGACCGACAGGAGCTGGATGTAGATCGCTCCTGAGAGACACAGCCAGAATACTGCAAATACAGAGGCGAATGCCAGCAGCAAACCACTGAACTGAGAATAGGTCCCCTGTTGAAGGAATCAGAGAAAGAACTGGAAGAGCTTGAAGGGGCTCGAGACCCCAAAAGTACAACAATGCCAAGCAACCAGAGCTTCCAGGGACTAAGCCACTACCTAAAGACTATACATGGACTGACCCTGGACTCTGACCCCATATGTAGCAATGAATATCCTAGTAAGAGCACCAGTGGAAGGGGAAGCCCTGGGTCCTGCTAAGACTGAACCCCCAGTGAACTAGTCTATGGGGGGAGGGCGGCAATGGGGGGAGGGTTGGGAGGGGAACACCCATAAGGAAGGGGAGGGGGGAGGGGGATATTTGCCCGGAAACCGGGAAAGGGAATAACATTCGAAATGTATATAAGAAATACTCAAGTTAATAAAAAAAAAAGAATATGCAAAATTTGTGCAGTAATAGAGAAAAGAAGCATGAAAAAGCTGCAAGTCCAATGCCTGAAAATATCTTGAACTTGGGATGGGATACTTCTTTTCATTCGAGTGTGGTTTGACTAACAGGCCAGGCTAAGTAGATCTGTGGAAAAATTTCCCTAAGTGGCTATTAATATTCTTGGCAATTTGAAGGTGACAGTGTTTTAATTTCAGGGTAAAGCCACAGCTTTATGACTTAGTTGTTTTGTTTAATGGATTAATTTATAAAGAGATTATGCCATCTGGTGCTAGCTCAGAGAGGTCACTTGAAAGCAGAGGCTTCTACACATGGAGATAAGACTCACTATTAGCCTTAGCTTGAGATTGCATTCTTCTGAAGCCCTGTGTGGCCCACACTGTAGGTAAGATCACGGTGCATAAAAAGCTGCTTCTTCTAACTGGCAGATGGCTGTTTCTGAACTCTTTGGGAAATCCTTCATTAGAAAAATCAAATTATTCTCCTGAAATTTAAGCCACAATATAAGTTGAAAATATATAAAGAAGAAACCAGCAATTAGTATTATTACAAGCAATTAACATTCAAGTGAACCACACCACATACATGGTCCATGAGTGATTCTCCACAAGGAAACTGGCTTTGAAAATTCCAAGGATGAACTAAGCCTACTGCCCATGAAGATAGATACCTGCCTTGCTTACAGAGAGGGTAGATATAGTGAGGAAAGTGAGACAGGATCAAAGATCATGGAAAAGTAAAGACCACCTGAGAAGTAAAAAGAGGCCATCACGTTGAGGTCTGTGCCAGGAACCACCATGAAGAAGCTAAAATCTAGTAGGTGATCTTCCTGAGATGGTTCCACTATGGATCAAAATTTATGATGGAGTTCCTCCTTTAGACAAGGACAAGGTGAATTTCACTGTAGAATAGATTCCTGCTATCAATATGCTTTTCCCGTATATATACATATACATATATCTCACAAGGTATTTACCCACTTTTTGACCTGATTTCTGCAGAATAACAAAGATGTATTTTCTTATAGTTATGCTATATAGACTATTAGATGATTTCATAATTCTTAATGATGATCCTATAAGAATTTCTAAAATTATATTAGTAATTATTTAGCTCTTTCATAATAGGAATACTATTAAGTCTCTGTGTTGTCAAAACTGTAATGAGAACTCTTCTGTTCTTCAAGTGACATGATATAACTGCTTCAGAGCTTGCCAACAGGCAACTTACAAAACATTCCATGAGGTTGAAAAACCATTAATCAAAGGTTATTAAAAGGGAACTAAAGATTTTCTATAAATACAAGGTCAGAAGATAAAATATTGACTGGGCTTATATATACAAATAAGTAATAACTCAGTCACAAAAGCTATGTACCTTCTTAAGTGACAGCACATATACATGACTGTGTTTCTGTGAATGTGTTGGAAGTAGATTGCTTGGGTGAAGTCAGTAGTAAAATGCCAGAATAAAAGTGCATTACAAATACCATGATACAAAGCAGTAAATTCCTTTAGTACATTTCTCCAACACTGAAAGCACACTCAAAGTGTGAGGAAAAAGTATCCATGAGTGTCTTCTTATCTACTCAATGACTTTCATTCAGCTTATACTGACAGGAGTGTACATGAGTAAATAACAGGCATTGCTGTAACCTAAAGAAGCAAATCTAACAGCAGAATCCAAACTCTGTGGACACAATTCCTTCTTGCTCTCAATACCTGTAATGATAATCTATTACCTCAATCATGCTGTGTAATTATGACTAGAAATATTGGAGAGACCTCAGTCACACCTACCCAATTATGCATACTTTGATACATTTTAATGAAAGCAGCAGGTGCTGCCAAGCAGAGAGAATTGAAGTATCATAACACCCAGGATGTAAAATTGGAAGACTATTAAGGTATCTTGGAAATGGATTAGGAAATATTTGACAATGGAAAACAAGTTTTGATTTAGAAATTCACCTAAATATTTTTTTCTGTTAATTCCCTGTAGCTCAGGTTTATTGTCCTACACAAGTGAAAATGACATTGACTCTATTGATTTGGAAGGAAATGTGTTTTATAAGTGACTCCACACAAACAACTTTGAACATAAAAATGCAATTGACTAAACCACAGGAAAAAATTAAATAGCTAGTAAATAAATATATTTAATAGGTGGACAACTGCCTCTCAACCTGAAAAAATTCTGATGACAAACTGAGTTCTAAGGAAAATGTTATAAAAGTAGACACACTCACTGCAAGCTGAGTTCTGAAGAAATAAAGTCAGAGATTCTCAGTCTAGTTTTGCTTCATCAAGCTAAGTTCTTTTCCAGATAGCTTCCCTCCAGATTCCTAGAGTATTGGAAATAGCATGGCCATTTAGAGCAGTCAATTTTATTATTTTATCTCTTGTGTTGAGAATGGATACATACAGTTTCTAATGTGTGAACAACTGTGAGTGTAAGTGAAGGTTAAATTTACAGTCACTATATAACTTCAGATCACTGTTTCAAGACTGGTTTAGAAAATTGGGATTTCATGTGTATCCGGGTTAATACAAACTGTGAATCGCCAGCACCAAAATCACCTAAGACCACTGGGCACACTTTTGAGGGACTTGTAAGATTGAAATTAACATGGGTGGAAAAACCCACTTTAAATGTGGATGTCACTTACTGTATGGACTGGAGTCCAAGAGTGAATAGAAAGGATAAAGCAAAAAAATATATCAGCATCAATTGTACTCTGCTTCCTCACTATGAATACAATGTAATCAGGTGCCTCATGATCTTACTACTGTTATAGACTATATCTTTAAACCATGAGTCAACATAAACTCTGCCTTCCTTAAGTTGCTTTGTGGGTATTTTGTTACAGCAATGAGGGAAGTAGCTATGCCAGCACATATACTGAGATGTTCATATAATCTTGAAAGACAATCACTTTTATAACATTTACTTTCTGACAAGAAAGCCAAATCAAGAATGGCTAAATTACTTGTCTGATGTTGTATAGCTATAATGCTCATGCATTTCATTTAAACTTCAGCACAAGTCCCAAAATTATTTCTCTCCCATATTTGAAGATGAAAGGCTTTGGGAAAAGCTAGGTAGTGAATAAAGTACAGGAAGAAAAGGAGGAACAGTAGAGCATCCTTTACACCTAGACTTACAGCAGAAGTTGCAAATCCTAAGAATGACTCATAACAGGTTAAGACTGAATACTAAAACTTTTCACAGCTCCAAACTGTTATAGATTTAAAGTAGAAGGGCTTTAGTCTGAAATGCATCACCTAAAGTAGAAAAGAACAAAGGAGAAATGAATAATGATACTTGAACTTGGCAGTGATTTCACTATGCTCATTACAAAGGAATCATGAAGGAAGCTGTAAAAGTAAATCCAAACATTTGTCACACTTTGTATTAGTCTATTCTCCATCATTTAAACAAAATGCCTGAGGGTATGTTGTTTGTAAAGAGCTTTATGTAAGATTGTAGCTTGGGAGGCTAAATATCAAGCTGCACAGTCTAGTAAAGGATTTCAGAAGAGGGAGTACATGTGAAAGGGAAAAATTACCTGCTGATACAGAAATTCAAGGAAACTAAGAGAGTTTACTCTTGCTCATTCATTAAAAACAATCTTGTGAGAATTACCCAGGGTTCCATGAGAACTATTTTAAGATATCTCATGTGTTTACCTATGTGGTCTATAGACTTTTCACCAAGCCCCTTCCTCTTAATGGTCCATGACCTGTCATTGCATCAGCAATGTAATCCCTGCTCAGCCCTGGGATTACAGGTATAGGTCACCATGCCTATATATATATATATATATATATATAGTCTGAATCCAAATTTAGGATCCTTCTTGCTTCTGTCATGTGGTGATTTGAATAAGAATGTCTACCTCAGGCTCTAGAAATGATTACTTTGTTCCCAGTTGGTTACAATGTGGCAGAATGTCAGTAAGTTTAGGAGGTATGGCCTTGATGGAGACATTCCATCATCTGAAGCAAGCTTTGAAGTTTCAAAGTTGCCCTGTAATGTGCTAATTGAATTAGACTCAATATTTAGTGAGTCTTAGACATTCACTTGATTGCGTAAATCTTGTTGTTCAGGTCATACTTTCTAGGTTACATTTTTAATAACTTTTTTTACATATTTTACTCAATTGCAACAATAGGAAAGATTTATCTATGACCTATCCTATCTATGACCATCTAAATTATCAAGTCAGTATTAGGGCAGCCATAAAAGCCCATCATGGAAAAGGTTCCAGTCAATAGAATAGAATCTTGATCTGGGTAGAACATAATGTCTAGTGATCAGGATTAATCACAGACCAAAGGGACCACCTGTAAGAAATCAGATTCATCTTAAGCCATGGATTTCTCATATTGTCTTTCTTCCATTTAAGATGGAGAAAAATTTAAAGTTATGTGTTTAGAGTTAACAGATACCTTTTTGTTCCAATTAAAATTCACTGAAATGTCTGAATGCCAGTGGCAACCATGCCTCCTGGATTCAAGTCATAGCTGATACTTAGCAGCATCTAACTGTTCCCTTTGTCTTTTAGCAAAAACCACCTATGTTTTTAAAAAAAATATAGACCAAGCTAATTTGCATCTAAATATTTTATAAAGTTTAAGATAAGTGCATTTAGGGAATTAGAAGCTATCCTAGAATTCTAAATATTTTATGAAGAACCTGGGGTAGAGTTATGGTTTTAAAAGAATCAAAATACATTGAGAATCTCAGTCCAAGACTAGGTTGTCAAACAGGACTATGTAACAACGACTACGAACAGCAAGCAGCAAAATTTCTATTCCGGCTCTAAGGCACCTACAAAGTAAATAACATATAGTCACTCCTCACTGTATGAAGTAATAAAGAAACTAACATGACTAGCACTTTCTGAAGCCAGTGTCTGGATCTTTGAACTCATTTGGAAAAATGAGCAGGATGCCTTCTCATCACTTCTTGAAGCAGTTTTATTGCATCTTATCTACAGCATCTCATAGTCCTCTTCCTTAGTTCACTGCCTCATGAACATGCATGGTGCAATTTCTGTGCCTTGGATATTATCAGGCTAGAATGAGCTCTATAGGTATGCTGCCTCACCAAATGCTCAATGACATATAAGAGGCCTGACTTTGCTGCTCTATTACACAGGACATCTTACATCTTTGAAGACCAGACTTGAAATAAACTACACCCCCCCACCTCTGTCTCTCCCTCTCCCTCTCTCTCTCCCTCTCCCTCTCCCTCTCCCTCTCCATCTTCCTCTCCCTCTCCCTCTCCCTCTCCCTCTCCATCTTCCTCTCCCTCTCTCTCTCCCCCCCCTGTGATATGTGTTTGTATGTGGGGTGGGGAGACGAAGAGGGAGAAAGAGGTAAGCCAATTAATAATGCTCAATCATATCTGGACTGCTTGCAATGTTAAACATTTAAAATCATCAATGTTTGGCACTGTGGAATTGTTTTATAGAATAAATTATCCATCAAATGACATTTTTAACCATTTATTTTACTGGTGGGAAGTTTACATTTGCACTACTGTGAATCTTAGAAGTCAGAGTAGAACATGTGCAATCTTGATGGAGTCAGTTTTCTCCTTCCACTATGTGGGCTCCAGGGATTAATTTTAGGTCATCAGGCTTCGCACTAAGTGTCTTTATCTGCTCAACATGTTGCTCCCTCACATAACACTTTTAAACTTTGTAATTGATTTATAAACAAGCTACAGGATCTCAGAATATTCCAGAGTGTGTGTGTGGGGTAAACCGTCAATGATGATGGTGATGGTAATGATGAGGATGATGGTGGTGGTGATAGTGATAGTGGTGATTTGTAAAGGAACTATAATTTCCAGAAAATGAAGCTACATCTACATTGAATATTTCAAGAAGATGATTGGCTGATTAAAAATTTTGTAATTTCTTGGGGAATCTTGGCATATTGAACAGTAGTTTATTAAATATTTCTATGCATAAACCAACATTCTGGTGACTTTCTGACAAGCTATATTGAAATGTATGAGGAGATACCTAAGTTTCACAAACCCAGAGGCTAAGAAATCCATCAGATATGCTATGAAGTTCAGGGCAGAGAAGTTCCTGCTTTACTGAAGTCTTCTCTCTTGTTATTTCACTAGTATATAGAACTGTATAAATATGTTGACTTACAAATAGTGCAATAGGATCTTTATGAAACCATTAGCATGATGGAACATGAAATTCATGGTAACCTAAATCTATGTTCTCAGTCCATGGTCACACTCTGGAACAAAGAATCTCTTAGTACTTTTGAGGTAAAAGCTGTGTTTTGTATGTCCTCACTTGCTGGTCCATTGTCATGCCTGATTATCTGTGATCCTCACAGTTCATTTTTGTGTAGTCATCTTCTTCCTATTTTACTGATGAACCATTGAAGCAAAAGTTGGTAAAAATCAAAAGGTACACAGTCTCTAGAACCATGCATAGAATTACAGTAGAGTTCCCCTTTGCGAATCAGGACTTCCCACTGAATTTTATGCCTTGTTCTTTTGTGTTTATTTGTTTTGTTTTCTATCTCCATTTATTTATGTTGCTGAGTTCTAATAATGAAGTTTTTTGGGAAGCCTTACAGAGAACACTTGGTAATTCATTCCTTCTTCAGGACCACGGAGATCTCTCTATTCTTTGTCTTGACAATAATTAAGCTAATTTCTATTATTTTTCAAGATAGCATTCTTTCCCCCATGAAGCAAGTCTTGAGAGTTTTTGAACACTCAATATGCCTTTCTAGACTCTCCCTTTGATTCCATACCACCAGTCATCCAGGTTGAGCATGCTGAGAAAAGTGGCTCTTACCGGTAATATTGCAGTACACCTGAAGGGGTCCCAGTGGCCCACTGCCATCAGAGTCAACATAGAAGAACCCAGCTGTGTGTCCTTTGTGTCTATACACCTCACATGATTGTTCATAGATGGCTGTAAAAAGAAAAAGGCAAACTCTACTTGATTCTTAATATTCCCCACAAGAGTCAGTAGCTCATACTTTAGCCAATTTCTCATGAGTTTTCCTTCCCCTCATGTATAGTCCCCGGAACATTTATAGGTCAGTGTTCTGGTACTTGGAAGACTTGTACACTATTTCAGCTTCATTTCTGTTGCTGTGAAAAATACCCTGACAAAAAAAATCAACTTAAATGAGAAAGGCATATTTTAGCCCACAGTTTTTGCACAGTTTCGCACAGTTGGTTATGCGCACTTGTATTACTCATACCAAGGCAGAAACCAGATGAGTAAAACCATACCCCATTTCTCAGTGTGGGACTGAGATTAAATACCCTTTGCAGAGAGGAGTGTCTTGGGAAGAAATGGTTTCTCTACTGTTTCACTGTAGAGAAACGACAGTTGCAGGAATTTGAGGCAATTAATCACATCAGATCCACAACCACTAAGAAACAAATACACATTTGCTTCCTGGATTGATTATACTCTGCTTGGTTTCTCTACTCTAGTAGTTCAGAAACTAGGCTGGATGAGTTTATGTCAACTGGACACAAGCTCTTGTCATTTTTGAAAAAGGAACACGAATGGAGAAAATACTCCCAACTGACTGGAGTATAAAGAACCACATATGGAATTTTATTTATTGATTGATGTGACAGATCCCAGTTCACTGGAATCAATGACACTTCTGAGAATAATTGACCTATGTGTCATTAGAAAACAGGATACTCAAGCCATGAGAATAATCCAGTAAGCAGTGAGGTCAGGGTCTCAAGGCAGGAATGTGTAGTCAGGAACTGATGCAGAAGCTATGAAGGGATACAGATTACTAACTTCTTCTTCATGGCTTGCTCTGCATGCTTTATTAGGCTATTCAGTGCCCCTTGCCATTTGAAAGGATAAACTACAATTGGCTGCCCACTTCAGTCACTACTCAAGAAATAGCACTACAAGCTTTCCTATAGCTCAATCTTATGGCAGCATTTTATCTATTGAAGTTTCAACCTCTGAGACTACTCTAGGTTGTGTCAGGTTGACAAAACCTAGCCAGCATAATATGCCCAGATGTGTATATGGAGGTAAGAGGACAACTTCAGGTGTCTGTTATCATCTTCCTTTTGGCTTTATCCATGGTCCCTTGTCATTTTATTACTTCATATCCCATGGGCTTGCAGGCCTGTCAAAGTATAGTGGAAGAGCACATTCTGGCTTTGATGTTGGTCCTGGGAATTGGAAGTAAGACCTTCTTGCCAAAAGCACTTTTATCTATTGAACCATCTCTCCAGCTGCAGATTAATCTATTTCTGTATAAGGATTCTTCACGGAAGATCTGCTATTTTGTTTCTCTCTTTTATCATGCACTCTAACCCTTGAACTTGTTCTTCCTTCTACTTCCTGTGCTTGGCTTTTTAAATTTTGTTTTACCATCCTATTATTTTGATTTTTTTCATAGTGTTGTTGTATTTGTTTTGTCATGTATATGTCTTCTTGCAAGTTTAATTCTTTTTTTTTGTCTTTATGTGTTTAAACTATTGTTGAATCTTTTATTGAGTTGTGTCAAAATAGGTCAAACATGCCTAATATCTCCAAAATCCCTTTGTCAGTATGAGTTTAATTTAGCATGTCTCAAAGGACCTGTGCCATGAGACAGGGAAGGCACAAACATGCTCCTATAGTATCCCATGAGAACAGGACAGAACGCAGGGTACAGTTTCACAGTTATCAGATTTTATTTAATTTTCTAACAGGAAGTAAAAATTAGCTAAGAAGTTTGGTTTAACTCCACCCCCCCACCCCTGCCCCAAATGTGGAATCATTTTCTTTCTTGACTAAAAGTACCAATGCCTTGGTACTTCTGGGTAGCTTCTTTTTTTCCAGATGCCAGAGATACCAGCTCTTCAGAAGGAGTATTAGTGTAGTAGTGAAGCCTCTTTAATGGAAAACAAGATCTCTGTAAGCTTGAGGCAACACTGTTCAAAATAAAGAACTCCACACCAGCCAGTATGACATATTACAACCTTATTTCAAAAAGGAAAAACAAACAAAACAGACAAACAGAATCAAAACAAAACAGGAGACTAGAACATCTGGCCCAGGTGGAACTTACTATTGTAATTGGGCCAGGTCAGTTACTTGACCTTGGGACTGAGTTGACCTTAAGACATACTAAGGACATAAAAGGAATATGTGTCCTTTTACAGGGATACTTCACACAATTCATATTTGTAGTGGAGACTTTATGAGTTGGACCACCATGAGATTCAGCAGGTTCTCACTCTCTTTCTGAACTCTTATCTAGTATTGCTTTGATGATTAGGAAGCCATGAAGGAGAAGGTAATACTGGGCCCAGTCATACACTCAACACCAAGATCAAATGACAAGTGAATCATAGATTTGGGTATTAAAAAGTGGAAGGCACGAATGTTCTTGAGGAAAAGCAGACTCAGTGTTTTTTTTATAAACTTGAAGAAGCAAAGATAATGACAGTTTATTCAAAATCATAAATAGTAGTAAAATGGCCAAACATACTTCAAATAAAATGAATTAAAAGGAAAAAAAGAAGTTAAGTATAAAATGGGAAGCAAACACTAATATCACAAAATATTAATATGCAGTCTTAAATTATATAGAGGGCACAGAGGCAGGAAGCACAGAACATCTTGCTGAGAAGAAAGGGCCTGCCTAAAAGAAAATCAAAAGGCAGTTGTTGGTTGGGCTTGAGAGACCGCTGTAAAAAGAAGGCTCTCCATACAGGCCTACAGACCTGATCCTGATTGCTAGAACCCATATACAGAACTGTGTGCGCCTAGAATCCCAGCTGAATTGGAGAGCTCCAGGTTCAGTGACAGACACTACCTCAAAAGAGAAAGTGGAGAGTGACAACATAAGATAGCCAACATCGACACCTGTCCATATACACATGTGATTGGACAGATAAGCATACCCATGTAGAGGCACACATACAATATCAGTGAAAGTTTGGAGGTATCTCTTTGTGGTCACCAGAAGATACTAAGGATATCAAGATTTTTATATCGGGTTTTTAGCCTCCCTTAGAATAATTTGAAAATGGTCTTTATTAGAAGTTTGAGGAGAATCCCCAAGGTAGGCAAAGCTGAAAATATCAGTAACTTCTCAGAGGAAGAGAATGGAGAAGATAAAGGGGACAGAGGAAGCCATTGTGTTTCAGGTAAGCAGACATGGAGGTTAGCCACATGGTGCCAGGTGGCCATCTGGTGGGTAGGATTTCAGAAAAAAAACAAACTTGTGTACCCTGGAGAACATTCTTAAGTTTTGGCCAACATCTAATAAAGAAAAGCAAAAGACAAGAAAGAGGAAGCATTTGTTAGTAAGAACACAAAAATTCCCACAGACTCAGCAAAAATCTCAGAACACCTCACAGGAAGAGCACTAGGGAATTGGGATTCTAGAAAGGAGAACATTGTCTAGAAAAACAATTCCTCCTTTTATCTTTTTACCAAACATTGAAAACCTGCCTTCTGAGGCTTAGATGGTAGGCCATCTCAACTTTATTAATTCTTTATTTTAAAAATTTGTTTGTTTATTATGAGTACACTGTAGCTACCTTCAAACACACTGGAAGAGGACATCAGATTCCATTACAGATGGTTGTGAGCTACCATATGATTGCTGGGAATTGAAACCTTAAGAAAGGAGACAATAAAATGTCTTCAACAAGAGGGAGATTCTGTTTATCACAGAAAGATGCTTTGGATATAGCAACATTTGCCTCTATTAAAAACACCAACTAGTAAATTCTGCATTGCTGTTGAATTGTTACTGTCAGGAGTTCATGCAAAGATTTGCACTTCTCAGCAAAAAGGCCAATGGCAGACACATCAGGTTCTTCAGGATAAACTTTTACACAAACAGAGTAGATGTGTATTGGGACGAGGCAGAGCAAACAGATCCATGTTTTCATATCTGAGGGAAATAGTCTGAGTACAGTTGTAGGAGAGAATTTATTGTCTAATGAAAAATTTGGAACATCCTTGTGATGTTCTCTTTCATTAAAGATGATGATATTATTGAGATAACAAAATAGTTTTATTTCAACCTCACCTTTTCAAGTACCAAGGTCAGAGGAATAGTCTTGCTGTTTTGCCATTTATATTTCTATTTTAAAACTATGGAAACAAGTATGAAACTCAGTTTAAAGGGTGTGTGTGTGTGTGTGTGTGTGTGTGTGTGTGTGTGTGTGTGTGTGTGTTCGTATCCCTGTCTGCGTATATGTGGACACATTCATGTGTGCTAGAGATTGACATTCGGTGTCTTCCTCCATTATTCTCCTTACTGCCTACCAGGACTTTTAAAGTTGATGGGCATATGCCATCATTTACTCATGCCAGAGTAAACTTAATTCAGTTGGATCTCCTATTCCATCTCAAGCACATTGGGAATTGAACTCAGGTTGTAAGACTCATTAGCAAGCATCTTAACCCTCTTACAATCTTGGAAGCCTGTGCACCTTGGATTTTGAGAATGAATCTAAGCTCATCAATTTGGCTAGACTGCTTGGCCAGTGAGCCTCAGAAACATACCTGGATCTGCCTACCAAGCACTATGATTACAAGTGCAGACTACCATGCCTGGTTATTTTTTATGGGTCCTGAAAATTATAACTCAAATGCTCATGTTAACATGGTAAGCTTTTCACTCAGTAAACTGTATATATTTCTTCTTGGCACCTATATTTAAACATATGTACAAGAATGTGTGCAACAATAATTAATTTAAAAAGACGGGAAGGATTTGAAAAACAGCAAAGAATGTTTATGGCATGGTTTGAAGGGAGGAAAGTGACAAGATAAATAATGTAATTACAATTTCAACAATAAAAGAAATAATTAAAAATGTTTCAATACTGTGTCTCTTCTTCCTTGTGGTATCCTAGGTGATGGAGAGTTTACCACTTAATTGTAATCCAACACAGAGCTATACACACTGCCTATAGACATAAATAAAATCAAATTAATTCTGGGAATGAATAATATGTGAAACATGTTATTTAGCAGCAATTTATTTAATTAAGTTTATCAAACCCCTAGTGCATGAGATTTTTGAGAGTTTGACTGGGCCTTGTGTCAACCAAGAAAAGAAAATGTCATTAAAACTAACTAGAACCACAAAAATCAGTTAAAAGACTATCAGGAAATTATACTGGAGTTTGCAGAGCTTTTGAGATCTGAGGCCACAAGCAGCGCTCAAAAGACATGGTAAGATGTCCTGCTTCAATATTAGAACACAAAGAAAGAGTCAGAAGGTGCTGTATGCTCCTGGGTTATAGACCGTCAAATCCCTGATGTATGACGAAGGATTGGAAAGTACCAAGATTGGTAACTACTTTCAACTTCAACTCTACCCAAGCCTTATGTATACTTTAAAGCCTCTTTTGAAACGAGACATCAAAGGCAGTCTGTAGAAACCATCACTATATATAAAAGAAAAGCTTTATGTACAAAATGCCTGTTACATAGTAGGACATACTGGCATTCTACAATGCAGTAAGTCAGTCTACAAAATACACAGTAAGCAATCTGAATAATGTGATATGGCTAAAATATAAATATGGAAATATAGATGATAAAAACTCATTTTAGTAGTCCATTCCTAAAGGAAGTCCAGCCTATTGGTAGTACAAAAGTAAATGTATCTTATGTTGGTGCTGGGCTGAGATGGATGTCAGTGGCCATGACTTCAGTGACAGTTTTCCTCTGACTATATTAATTGGCAGCCACAAATCTTGACACCATCCTGGAAACTCACGGTTTACAAGATGCCCTATGACATCAGACTAAAAACAGTGTTCTGAAAAGTTTCTTGGAAAAGATTCAGTTTGGACTGGAGGGAAGGCTCAGCTAACTGAGAACGTGTGCTGCTCTGCCCTGGGTTTGTTCCCCAGTACTCACAATGTACCTCTTACAATGATCCGTATCACCAGTGTTAGAGAATCTGACACTTTTCTGGCCTTTGTGGATACTCAAGAGCACATGGTACATATTGAGACAAGTACACACACACACACACACACACACACACACACACACACACACACACACACACACACACAAACTCAAACACATACACATAAAAATAAGTAAAAATAATTTTAACTTTAAAAATAATTTCATTTTACTCTTCAACAAGTTAAAAAAGCATTATTTCAAAATGAACAGAAATAGTATAGAATCACAGTGATAATGGAGGGAAAGCAGTCAGCAGAACCTTGATTGTAATGCGGTTACCTTGCAAGCATAAGGACTCCAGGATGATTCCCAGAATTCACATAAAATGAACAAATGAATAATCAAGCAACCACAAAGTCTGGGTGTGCAAACCTACCAACAAGGAGGCTAATCCCTGAACTTTTGTTACCAAGCTATTTGATGAGTTTCAGGATAGTAAGAGACACTGATTCAAAATAAAATAACAGTATATGTGGACATGTCTTGAAGAACAAAACTGGAGTTTATGATCTGTCCTCCACATATGTACATATGCATTTGTACCCATGCATACACAGATATGCATACAGAAACAAATAACACTGATAAATGGTGGCACACCACAGATTGTTGCTTTTATGTTCCAGGTGCTGAAGATGTACCTGCATCCTCCACAGTTAGTACCAGCTGTTTCCAGATAATATACTATCTAGTTTTCTCATCCTTTTCTCATCTTAACCTTTGTGTTTCCAGGAACCTTAATTTACAGAGAAGCAGCCATAAAGTACTCTGTCTAGAGTATGTCCCAAGACATATTCTATCAGCTCAGTCATGACTCCTCAGAGAAGCATTTAAAAAAGAGAACCTTGATTCACTATCTTTCTTAAATATTTTCTTTCTGAAATCTAAAAAATCATTTTTCTCTAATACTGATTTTCTCTTGTTGAAGATGTTACACAAGCCATAGTTCTGAATCACTGCTGCCCTACCACTCATTGCTGCCTTGCCATACTGTGTGGAGAGCATATGCTACCAAAGCAGTTTGCTTTACTTTATCTAATGGTTTACATTGGTTATGAAGTCTGTGCAAGCTAGGTTCTCTCAGATATTTGGCAAGCATGCCTCCTCATTGTCAGGAACATAAGCAGGATTACTGAGAGGAGGATGAAGAGAGCCAGCAAGCGCAACTGTAGCATTTTTTTTTTTTTAGCGTGAGTCAAAAATCCAGGTTTGATGCATGGTTGTAATCCCAGTGTGAGAAGGCAGCTGTCAGAAGATCCCTAGAACTTCTTGATGCCAGGTAGCCAGGCCAAATGATGTACTCTAAATGCCAGTGAGAGACCCTGTCTTGAAAAGCTACATGGCCAGCTCCTAAGATAAAATAATCTCCACACTC
This sequence comes from Rattus norvegicus, assembly GCF_021556685.1. Taxonomy (NCBI): domain Eukaryota; kingdom Metazoa; phylum Chordata; class Mammalia; order Rodentia; family Muridae; genus Rattus; species Rattus norvegicus. The sequence goes on along the minus strand of NC_141546.1, from coordinate 9,588,230 downwards.
TCACACTATGTTCATCCCCCCACATGCAAGTGCAAATCTTTGTAAAAGAGGTCTCAGTAGATATCCTGGTAGTTTTAATGACTTGGGGGACTGAGGCAGGAGAATCACTTGAGCCTGGGAATTTTAAGCATAGAAAACAGATATTATTTCTTAAAATGAAATGTAGAAATTAAAAATGAGGACTGAACATGATGCAGGAGCATTTTAAAAACAGTATAAGTTAAGATTTACTCCTTTATAACTAATTGAGGACTTTATATTTTCACATCTCATAATTCACAAATCAGACATCAAGGTAAACAATCAAAATGATATCCTTCTTTTTTGTAAGTTAGTGCAAAATTATGGTAACAAGGAAATTTCATATACAGCTAAAATTTTCATCCACATTTTCATTTCAAGATTATACAGGGAGGCATAGAAATGTGGCTCAATTAGAAGAGTAACTGGTTCACATGTGTATGGCCACAGTTTCCATTCCCAGTACTGCATAAATTAGCATTATGTTAATTATCTGTAATATCTTGGAGATAGAGGTAAAGGATCAGAAGTCTAAAACCAATTTTAGATAAATAGCAAGTTTGAGGGTAGCCTGAGGCTACATGAAGCCCTGTCTCAAAAAGTAAAATAAAATTCACAAGAAGTTCCTTATATTCACAAAATATAAGGAAGGAGAACCTTGTCTCAAATTAGGAGAGGAGAACCAGGAATAATGCTGTCCTTCATGGAGTTGAAAATGTAAAGTTAGGAATTTCATTACCATCGATGCAATGGTCACCTTGTCAAATCCACCTCACTGCTTTGGATAAAGCCTACCATTAATACCATATTTTTAATTTTACTTGAGCTAAGCAACGTTACATACAGCATCACCCGCTTGCTACAGTTTTATGGAGTTTCAACATTGCAAAAATGTACAGGGATGAATAGGGTCATGATTTTCGTGAACACATATAAAAATCATCATGAAGCCACAAAAACCTCCACTTCATACATTAGATTTATACATTTATAAATCTCAATTTTTTACATTAGAAAAACCAAAACTTGGAGTTACATATATGGCTTGGGGTAAGTGTAATTTCTATGAAAGCATGAGGACTGAATTTTAATACTCAGTACCCATGAAAAAGCTTAAGACACCTTTTTATCATCTAGTGTCATAAACACTGTGGGGAAAGGTACAAAAGGGTTTATGGTTTGCATCCTAGCTCCAGACCCACTTTCTCAAAGATAAAGTAAAAATTCTTAGCCAGGACACCTAAAGTCATCTTCTGGCTACTGCATGTGAGTATGCATGTGCATACATACACATACAGCTGCACATACATCTGTCACACAAAGAAACAATTTTTAAAGGAAAAATTAAAGCAAACAAATATGAAAGTCAGAGAGAAAGAGATCTATCATCTTCATTCAGGAGAGTAGCTGCTACTAGGGTGGCTTGATCTTGCCTAAGCTGGCCTTCGTGCCAGTTCACTATCACTCAGCTACTGGAATCATGTAATTTCTTTCATCTTAGAAGGAATGGAATTTCACTAATAAAGAATAATTATAGATGCTAAGGACAGTTCCAACATTGTTCAATGTTATGTAATTTGCAGATCATTTCTAGAGATGAAAGAGCAGAGCTCAATAAGGGATCTCACAACCATGGTGTTACAATCAGCACACCATGAGAAAGCTGAGCAGAAACCATAACACTTCTATTAGATGTGTTAATAGAAACCTTCCACCAAATGTCTTCAACCCTACTCTAGGTGAATGACTCAAGTTTTCCTCTCCACATAACTTCTCCCCAAGCTATTTAGTCAAACGCAAACAACATATTGTCCTTGGCTTGGCTCATTCTCTGTTGCATTAAAAAAATTGAATTACAGACCAATGGCAATTACCTTAATAACAGAGGTCACAGGATATAAAATAGAAAATTATATTTTGGTAGCTCTTGGTTTTACTTGTTGGTTTGTTAGAGTCAGGGTCTCATTGTGTAGCTTAAGCTATACTCAAAATCCTCCTGATCAAGCCTCTTGAGCCCTGGGACTGTAGTCCTTTATTACTACTCTTGCCTCTATTAGGGAGTTTTATATAAAAATTATGGAATACTGGCTATAAATTCATGTGCATATGTGAGGTTTTGCGGGTATCTATGTGAAAATCTGAATGCCTGTGTGTATAGATTTGTGTGATTGCATGTACAAATGTGTGCATATAAAAGTGTGTATGAATATATGGAGGCCAGAGATCAACCTAAGGTGTCATTGCTCAGATACCATCCATTTTTTAAGATTTTATTTATTTGGAGATTGAGATCTCTCATTATCCTAAGCTTACCAGTTAGAATAAACTCACTGGCCAGTAAGCCCAAAGTACTCTCCTGTCTCTGTTTCCCAAGTACTGGGAGTCCTGGGTCACAACAAAAGCTTTAAGAAATTTCTGGGTACCAAACATAGATCTTTATGCTGCAAATCAAGCTTTGGATGTACCAAAGAATCTTATTAGCCAAGTTTTATAAACCTGCTTTTAAAAAAATATCTTAAGTTTCTGTTGTTTTATAAAGAGATGGTAATGAATAATTTCTAACTTTGTATTCATTTCAAGTCAGGATACCTTGCTAGTATATAGTCACTAAATATTTATTTTAATTCCTTGCCCATGTTTAAGTTTTCTAAGCATGCACCTAGCAACTACTTCTTGAAAATATTTGAGTCTAAAATATATGTCTAGTATCCACCCACTTGGATCTGAAAGTAATGTACAGTAAGCAGTATTTATCCACTGAATTATAAGTATTATTCTTGCACCACATGCATGAACCCATGTATGCTCCTTCCAGTATCAATATTACAGTTTATTAATGATAAAAAAGAAAATGGATTAAATATCCAAAGCACTTGTCTTTAAATATTAGCTCAAATACTTGGAGACTAAACAGGGAACAGCTGGTTACCAACTATCTATTCACAGATACTGCAAATGAACTCATGTAACTTTAAACTTTGCTCTAAGCTGTCCAACTGGTAGAGGATATATTTGAGAACGATACTGGCTGAGACTGCAAATATCACGTTCTGTCCTATAAATTCTGGAAATAAATACCCACTCCACACACACGTAGTTGTACTATACTCTTAACTTTCCAAATGGGCCTCAACATGACAGAGTAAATATGAACAATTCCTGGTAAGTTCTCAGAGGGCATCCAGACATCCATCCTATTGATACAGAATCTGTCTGTGTCATCATTGTTAGTGAGACTCAAGTCTTTTGCACAGGAGCTACTGATGAGCTTCAGATGTAGCTCAAATAGATTTATATAACATAGAGAATTTGTCTTCCAGTATAGATTGATAAATTCGTAGTTTCTATACATGTTAAAATGAAAAACAAGTATCTATCACCTATACAAATTCCATGTTTTTTGACAAAAAATGTTTGAACCATGTGTTCTGATCAAGCTTTTACGGAAGACTTTTTACAGCCAGGATGGCTTGATGGGTATTTCACAGGGTATTTATGTCCAAATTAAATTCTAAATTTAAAACACAGTGTAGTCCTTCCTGAAGTACCATGCTTTGAAAAATTCTGGGTTTTTTTTGTTTTGTTTTGTTTTTTGTTTTGTTTTTTGTGTTTTGTGTGTGTGTGTGTGTGTGTGTGTGTTTGTAAAAGTATGTGTTTGTGTGTGCGTGTATAGGTGTGTGTAGGTATGTGTACAAGTGTGTGTACATGTGCAGGTGTCTGTCAATGTCAATCTGAAGTCGGTTTCAGACATTCTTTCTCAGGGAGTCTCCTCTTCTATTCTGTTTACTTTTTTTTTCCTTATTGATTTTTTATTGGATATTTTTATTTACATTTTAAATGTTATTCCTTTTCCCTGTTTCCCACCTATAAGCCTCGTATCACATCCAGCTTCTCCTTCTTCTATAATGGTGTTCCCCTGCTCCAGCCTCTCTATCCTGATATTCCCATACACTGGAGACTCCAGCATGGAAGGATGAAGGCCTTCTCCTCCCATTGACCATCCTCTGCTACAAATGCAGCTGGAGTCATGGGTCTGTCCATGTGTACTCTTTGGGTAGTTGCTTAGTCTCTGAGAGCTCTGGTTGGTTAATATTGTTGTCTTATGGAGTTCCAAACCCTTTTATCAACATCAATCCTTTCTCTAACTTCTCCAATAGGGACTCTGTTCTCTGTTGAATGGTTTGCTGCTAGCATTTGCCTTTGTATTTGTCACACTCTGGCTGAGCTTCTCAGGAAACAGCTTCATCAGGCTCATGTCAGCATGCGCTTCTTAGCTACATCAATGTTGTCTACGTTTGGTGGCTGTATATATATATAGAGAGAGGATCCCGAGGTGGAGCAGGCTCTGAATGGCTTTTCCTTTGTATCCACATCTCCTCCTATGAATATATTTGTGCCCCTTTTTAAGAAGGACTGAAGTTTCTGCACTTTGGTCATACTCCCTCTTGAGCTTCATGTGGTCTGTGGATTGAATCTTGGGTAATTCGAGCTCTTGGGCTAATATCCACTTACAAGTGATTGCATACCATGTTTGTGTTTTGTGATAGGGTTACCTCACTCAGAAGGATATTTTCTAGTCCCATCCATTTGCCTATGAATTTCCTGACGTCATTGTTGTGATGGCTGAGTAGTACTCCATTTTGTCCATGTACTGTAATTTCTGTATCCATTCCTCTGTTGAAGGGCATATGGGTTCTTTGCAGCTTCTGGCTATTATAAATAAGGCTGCTCTGAACATAGTGGAGCATGAGTCTTTGCTGTATGTTGGAGCATCTTTTGTGTGTATACACAGGAGTGGTGTAGCTGGGACTTCAGAAAGTACAGTGTCCAATTTTCTGAGGAAACTCCGCTCTGAATTCCAGAGGATTGTACCAGCTTGTAATCTAACCATCAATGGAGGAGTCTTCCTCTTTCTCCACATCATCTCCAGGATCTAGCCACTTGAGTTTTTGATCTTAGCCATTCTGAATGATTTGAGGTGGAATCCCATGGTTGTTTTGATTTCCATTTCCCTGATGACAAAGGTTGTTGACCAATTCCTTAGGTACTTCTCAGTAATTTGAAATTCCTCAGCTGAATAATCTTTGTTTTAGCTCTGTTCCCCACTTGTAATCAATCAGTTTGGCTCTGTGGAATCTTCTTGAGTTTTTTGTATGTTTTGGATATTAGTCCTCTATCAGACATAGGATTGGTAAAGACCTTTTCCCAATCTGTTGCTTGCCATTTTCTCCTAATGACAGTATCCTTTGCCTTATAGAAGCTTTGCAGACTTATGAAGTCTCATTTGGAGACTCTTGATCTTACAGCATAAGCCATTGGTGTTTTATTCAGGAAAATTTCCCCACTGCCCCTGTGTTTTAGGCTCTTCCTCATTTTTCTTCTATTACTTTGAGTATATATGGTTTTATGTAGAGGTCCTTGATCCACTTGAACTTAAGCTTTGTACAGAACGATAACAATAGATTACTTTGCACTCTTTTACATACTATTCTCTAGTTGAACTAGCACCATTTGTTGAAAGTGCTATCTTTATTCTACTGGATGGTTTTAGCTTCTTTGCCAAAAATCAAGTGACCCTAGGTGTGTGGGTGCATTTCTGGGTCTTTAATTCTATTCCAGTGATCTGCCTGCTGGTCTCTACCAATACCATCCGGTTTTTATTGTTGTTGCTCTGTAATACAGCTCAAGGTAAGTAATGGTGATTGCCCCAGAAGTTCTTTTATAATTGAGAATAGTTTTTGCTATCCTGGGTTTTATGTTATTCCAAATAAATTTGAAAAATTGCGCTATCTCATTTAATGAAGAATTGAGTTGGAATTTTGATGGGGATTGCAATCCTGAATATGTATGCTCCAAATGCAAGGGCAGCTACATTCATAAAAGAAATCTTAATAAAGCTCAAAGCACACATGGCACCTCACAAAATAATGGGGAGAGATTTCTACACACCAAACTCCTTAATAGACAGATCATGGAAACAGAAACTAAATAGAGACATAGAGAAACTAACACAAGTTATAAACTACATAGATTGAACAGATATTTGTAGAACACTTCATCTTAAAACAAAAGGATATACCTTCTTGTCAGCACTTCATGGTATCATCTCCAAAATTTACCATATAATTTGTCACAAAATAGGCCTCAACAGACACAGAAAGATTGAAATCATTGTATGCACCCTATCAGAGCATCATGAACTAAGGCTGATCTTCAATAACAACAAAGAACAACAGAAGTCCCACATACATATGGAAGTTGAACAATGCTCTACTCAATGAAATTTGTCATGGAAGAAATAAAAAATTAAAAACTTTTTAGAATATAATGAAAATGAAGGCACAACATACCCAAACTTGTGTGACACAATGAAAGCAGTGTTAAGGGGAAAACACATAGCTCTCAGTGCCTCCAAAATGAAACTGGAGAGAGAGCATGCACTATCAGTTTGACAGAACACCTAAAAACTCTAGAATAAAAAGAAGCAAATAAATCAAAAATAATCAAACTCAGGGCTGAAATCAACCAAGTAGAAACAAAAAGGACTATACAAAAAAACAAACAAAAAAAAACAAACAAACTAGGAATGAGTTCTTTGAGAAAATCAAAGATAGATAAACCCTTAGCCAGACTAACCAGAGGGCACAGAGAGTGTATTTAAATAAACAATCTTAGAAAGAAAAATGGAGACATAACAACAGAATCTGAGAAAATTCAAAAACTCATCAGATGCTACTAAAAAAGCCTACATCCAACAAAACTGGAAAACATAGAGGAAATGGACAATTTTCTAGACATATACCATATAGCAAAGTTAAATCCAGTACAGATAAACCATCTAAAGAACTCCATAATGTATGAAGTAATAGAAGCAATTATTAAAAATCTCCCAACCAAAAAGAACCCAAGACTAGCTGGGTTTAGTGCAGAATTCTATCAAACCTTCAATGAAATTCTCATACTAATATTGTCCAAACTATTCCACAAAAACGAACCAGACTGAGCACTACCAAATCCTTCTATGAAATAGAATAATAATGCTTATACCTAAACTACACAAAGACCCAACAAAAAATGAGAACTGCAGACCAAGTTCTCTTATGAATATTGATACAAAAATACTCAATAAAATTGGTGGCATTGCAAACTGGTACAACCACTCTGGAAATCAGTCCAGAGGTTCCTCAGAAAATTGGACATACCACCACTTGCGGACCCAGATATAGCTTTCCTGGGTCTATACCCAAAAGATGCTCCTACATACAACAAAGACACATGCTCCACTTTTTCATAGTAGCCTAATTTATAATAGCCAGAAGCTGCAAATAACCTAGATGCTCTTCACAAGTACTGCTCAGCTATAAAAAAAAAGTGACTTCATGGAATTTGTAGGCAAATGGATGGAACTAGAAAATATCATGCTGAGTGAGGTAACCCAATCACAGAAAAACACACATGGTATGCACTCACTGATAAGTAGATATTAGCCCAAAAGCTCGAATTACCTAAGAGGCAATGCATGAACCACATGAAGCTCAAGAAGAAGGATGACCAAAGTGCAGATGCTTCACTTCCTAAAAGAGGTAAAAAAAAAATCATAGGAAGGGATATGGAGGCAAAGTTTGGAGCAGAGACTGAATGAACGGCCACTCAGAGCCTGCCCAACATGTGCCCCATATGTATAAAGCCACTAAGACTAGATAAGATTGACAAAGTTAAAAAGTGCATGCTGACAAGAGTTGGATATACATGTCTCCTGAGAGATACAGCCAAAGCATGTCAAATACAAAGGTGAATGTCAGCAGCAAACCACTGAACTGAGAACAGTACCCAAGTTGGAGTAATGAGAGAAAGAACTGAAAGAGCTGAAGGGGCTTGCAACCCCATAAGAGCAATACCAACCAACCAGAGCTCCCAGAGACTAAACCACTACCAAAAGAATATACCTGGATCGCCCCATGGCTCCAACTGCATATGTAGAAGAGGAAGGCCTTGTTGGGCACCAGTAGAAGGAAAAGCCCATGGTTCTGCCAAGGTTGGACAACCAATATAGGGAAATATGAGGGGAGCAGCAAGGGGTGGTTGTGAAGAGGATAATCCTTATAATAGAAGGGAGGGTGATGGGATATAGGGCTTATGTCCGGGAAAACAGGAAAGAGAATAACATTTGAAATATAAATAAAAAAGTCCAATAAAAAAGAAAAAAATCTTTAACAAAAAACACCAACGTAATTATTAAATCTGAGATATAAACATAACTTTTTTAAAATTAATTGATAAGATACAAACATATAATTTTTACATTTTTAAATATCCAGCTTAATAGTTTTAACTTACGTGTTTTGATAATTCTTGTTTTTATTTTTGAATATGTTTAGTCGTTCTGGGAATAAAATGATTATTTATACAAAAAAGAAAGAAAGAAAAAGAAAAAAAGAAATTTCCCCATTTCCCATGTGTTTGGGGTTCTTCCCAATTTTTCTTCTATTACTTTGAGTGTATCTCCTTTTATGTGGAGGTCATTGATCCAATTGGACTTAAGCTTTGTACTGGGTGATAAGAAAAGATCAATTTGTGTTTTTCTACATGCTGACCTCCAGTTGAACCACCTGCATTTGTTGAAAATTCTCTCTTTTCCACTGGATGATTTTACCTACTACGTCAAAGTCTAAGTGGCCATAGATATGTGGGTCATTTCTGGGTCTTCAATTCTATTCCATTGATCTATCTGCCTGTCTCTGAACCAATACCATACAGTTTTTATCTCTATGGCTCTGTAATACAGCTTGAGGTCAGGGATGGTGATTCTCCCAGAAGTTCTTTTATTGTTGAGTATAGTTTTCGATATCATGGGTTTTTTTGTTACTCATAATGAATTTTCAAATTGCTCTTCCTAACTCAGGGATTGCATTGAATCTGTAGATTGCTTTTGACAAAATGGAGTTTCTACTATAATAATTCTGGCAATCCATGAGCATAGGAGATCTTGTTACCTTCTGAGATTTCTTTCTTCAGAATCCTTCTTCTTTTCATACAGTTCTTTCACTTGCTTGGTTAGAGTCACAACAAAGTGTTTTATATTATTCGTGACTATTGTTTGATGTTGGCTACTGGTTTGCTGTATATTGTTTTTACTATGTTTAGGTATAGGCCTTGAATTCCTAATCTTTCCAAGAATTTTATCATGAAGTGGTGCTGAATTTTGTCAAATGCTTTCTCAGCATCTAATGAGATGACCATATTTTTTTTCTTTGAGTTTTTATATATAGAAGAAAATCTGGTTGAAATGGACAATTTTCTAGAGCGATTCCAGATGTCAAATTTACATCAGAATTAGATAAACCTTTAATCATTTCCCTAAATAAATAGAAGCAGTCATTAAATGTCTCCCAACAAAAAAGAAAAAAAATCCAGGACCAGATGGGTTTAGGGTAGAATTCTATTATACCATCAATGAAGACTTAATCTCAATACTCTTAAAACTATTACAAAAAGTTGAAACAGAAGGAACACTAACTATTTTTCACAATTATGCTTATAACTAAACCACACAAAGTCCCTTAATGAAAGAGAACTTCAAACTAATTTCCCTTGTGAATATCAATGCAAAAATACTCAATAAAATTCTCACAAGCTGAATCCAAGAAAACATCAAAAATTTCATGATGATATTTGTAGAATATGATGCAAAGCTGTCTTCTGATCTTCATTCAGATGGTTACACATACCCCACAGTCATACACACACACAAATATAATCTATGTCAAATAGTTAAGCACAGAACATTGGTGGATTAGAGGATCCAAAAGGTTTTAGAAGAACATGCAGCAAATTCAGGTGTAACTCCTGACAAGGATATGCTTCATGCATTAACAAACCAATAACATAGTGTGAACTATGGAATAGCCAATGGCACATGTCCATATTTCAAAGTGCTATTGCAACCAGTCTTCTTTCCCTCCATGTGATGACTATTCTTGGCAACTAGAACTAACCTAAACCTAAAAGTATAGGGATTTTTCCTTATTTTGAAGTAGTCTGATCCACTTCTGATCTGGATCTTTGAGGTAGAAAGATACATCGTAAATCCAGATCTTTTGAGCTGGGAAAAAGCACATGCATTTAATCTGAATATATGAAGTGGGAAGACACACTTCAATTCATCTTATTTGAACTGGAAAATTCCACCTGTAGTCTGGGCTACATTTTAAATATAAGAACATGAGAGAAGGAATCTTTCGCTTTTTGCCTGTTTGTTTTCTCTTGTCTCAGTAGCAAGTACATTCTTCCACTGGCTTTAAGCCTACTTCTGAATTCCAGAATCTATTCAGACATCCAACCTCAGAGGCTGAGGAACTTCCAGATTCTTGGACTTTCCAATCACAGCCAGCACATGTGTGTGTTTGTGTGTTTGTCTCTCTGTGTGTATCTATATGTATATTTAAATATGTGTATGTATACATACCATATATACATATGTATCTGTATACGAGAAATTAACCCATCTCTGACAAAGATTTCCAAAGGGCAGCACAAATTAGGTAGTTTCTTACTACTGGAGAGAGAATGTTGTCCCTAGGGCCCTATGACAACTGTCACATGACTCTCACTTGTAGGGAAGACATCCTCATGTACTGCAGTCACCATGATCACCAAAACAAATTCTTCTTCCTTGATATCTGGATGTCATCTCATATCCTTCCCTTGTCTTCTTCTTATACTGTATTCTGGGATGTGGTTCAGCTTTGTACTTGTTGTACTCTGGCCTTTAGAGCATTGCTCAGCTGATCACTTCCTGTTCACTCTCAGTTTTTAAAAACTACTATCTAAAGTGACCCAGACTTTTTCCTCCAACTGGCAAGTATCCTTTCTTGGTAACTGCTGCATGACCTCTGCCTACCCTTTACCAGTGCTCTATAGGGCTGTTAATGAGATTGGTTTATGTTGCCCTGCTACACAATTGAAAATTAAAGATCTTTATTTTCTTAATTGAGGAATCACACAGGGAAATCTATGTGTTCCCTTTTAGTTTTTAGTCTTCTAATTAGACAATTGGACCAGTTTTGTTGTTGTCCTTGCTGTTTATTAATTATTTTATTTATTTAAGTTTCAAATCTCATCCCTTCTAGTCACCTCTCCCAGTCTCTCCCACATCTCCTCTCCTCTTTGGCTCTGAGAGGGTGTCCCACTAGGTATCCCCAGTCCTGAGGCATCTCATTTCTACAGGATTAAGATAATCCTTCCCCACAGAGGACAGACAGGACAGTTCTCTGCTACATATATGTTGGGGCCCTTCGACCAGACTTGTGTACTGTTTGGTTGGTGGTTCTGTCTTACCCAGAGGTTCAGAATAATTGACACTATTGGCCTTCCTACGCAGTTGCCATGACCTTCAGTTCCTTTAATCTATCCCAAACTTGTCCATAACAGAGGTTCCCTGGCCTCTGTTGAATGCTTTTCTGTCAGTATCTGCATCTGTCTCAGTAATCTGTTGTAGAGCCTCTCAGAGAACAGCCATGCCAGGTTCCAATCAGCAAGTACAACATAGCATTAGTAATAGTGTCAAGGATTGGTCCCTGGCCATTGTATTAATCCCAAATTTGACTGGTCACTGGTCAGTCATTTCTTCAGTCTTTGCTCCATTTTAGTCCCTGCAATTCGTTTAGACAGAACCAATTTGTGGTCAAATGTTTTGTAGGTGAGTTGGTCTCACTATCCCTTTGGTGGAGGTCCTGTCAGACTACTGGAGTTAGTATTTTCAGGAGGCTGGGTCTTTCTTGACTTTCCTCCAGCCCCCACACTGGCAACTGCAAATTTCCATACATTCTCCTCGCCCTCTGGGCCTCTCACCTGCCTCACCTCATAACTGTTACTGTACCTTTTCCCATCCACTCCCCTCTCCTACCCAGGTCCCTTCATACTTTTGGCTGCCAAAATTATTTTGTACCCCCAATTAAGTGGGATTTAAACATCCTAACTTGGGCCTTCTGTTTTTAAGCAGGGAGAAAGATGAGATTTGATATTCTTATAGAGACATTATTTCAACTTGTGCTTTCCTCTACTTTTCTGCTTGGCTTTTATTCCTACCTCACCATGATTTTCATTTACAGATTCAAAAACTTAAAATTATCTTTGCTGATGAGAAAGAGGAAAATTAAAGTGGTTCAGAGAACCCTAAAATAAATGAAAAAGTTTAAAAGGGACTTAGCTTTCCTACATCGCCAGTGACTAACATCCTGACTGCCATTGCCTCTCCAGACATAGAATTCACCACAGGGCACACAGTTGACCAGTCTCGAAGGAGCCTCTGCTGGGTCCCAAGAAGTCCTCATACACATTTGATAAATTTCTGTTAAAAACAGATCCTAATGTGTGTGTGTGTGTGTGTATGTATGTATTTATGTATGTATGTATGCATTATGCATGTATGTGAGTAAGTGTGAAATCAAGAAGAAGAACATAAGGGAGATAAAAGAGAAGATAAGGAAGAGAGATAGAGTAGGACATTCACACATGTGTCATGAAAGTGGATTAGAGATTATAGGCAGAATATGAAAGAGCACAAGAATCACAGGAATGGTGAAGAAGGGGACAAAAGGAGAATTGACTGAAACAAATCTGAATTTCCACAATCAACCCAATTAGTCACATCACTGTGACACAAGGATATAACCAATTTAAGACATGACAGGTGTAGTGGGCTCACAGTGGCAGGGTACTGTGGTTCATCATGGTGAGGAAGTCACAGCAGCTGAATCATGAAGCAGCTGGATGCTTTTGCCTATAGTCAGGAAGCAGAGGGCTGAAACCCAGCTATCTTTCTACTTTGGCATTCTATCTTGGATTCTATGCCATGGGGTCCACTAAGCAAATTTAAGCATTCACACACAGACAGAAGCTTGCCTTAGATTCAGTGAATTTGACAATAAATGTTAATCACCAGAGTATATCCAAAGTAAATAAGTCCAGACATGTCCTCTGGATATAATAACTCATCTCTTATATTTCCCCTAACTAAGCAAACGTTCATATCTTGTGCAAATCCTCATTCAAGATTCCCTATACCTATACTGTTCTGAAACTTTCAGTGCTATCTAGAAGACTACAATTACACACACACACACACACACACACACACACACACACACACACACACAAACACTGGTGTACTATACAACATAACAGATCACAATAGCCTGTACATTCATTATAATAGTTAAGAAATGCAGCTGAAAATATTCAAGCACTCTCCCACCTTATTTCTTTTTTTGAGGTAGAGCCTAAATAAAACCCAGAAAATATGGATTCAGTTAGTCAGACTACTAGCCAGATTGAGCCTGTAATTCTCAATCTCTACCTTCTAAGACTATAATCAGAGTCTGGCTACTATGTCCCTCCCACCGTGGTCTTCTTGCTTGTGTAGCAATCACCTTTACTTCAACATAATCACAAGAACGCACCTGGTTTATTTTTTATATTCGATATTTGATGTTTGATAATCTGATATAGAAATATCTAGTGTAGTGCTAGTTTCCTACAGTATTTGGCACAATAAATGTTGCAAAGATTTGTGACCTAGATACCTCCAAGCCTACAGTCAGAATGCATTCCAATAAAGCTACGAACTGGTCCAATTCATTTGTAGGTGAAAGTATCATACATTGGTGATAAAAGGATGTTACATTTTGAGTCTATATCATTTAGATAGGCAATGTAACCAGCTATACTTCCTAAGTTTGTATAAAACCCTCTATGGAAACCATACTGTAATAAAGTGGAAGGAGAAGACATTTTTCAAATGGCCTACATGTAATTAAATAGCTCATGTAGGAACAAAGGACTGTTTCTGGAAAGAGAGGAGACAGACTTGGCACATAGGAAAATGGTAGTTCATAAAAGTACAAGGGAATTTCCATGTTCGAATGAAGAGTTTAGCTTTAATTTGGTATGTTAATTAGGTGAGCCAGAGGATATTTTGATTGGTGAATTTTAATGTTGTTAACCTTGGTAGTCAGCTTCTAGAGGAGGGATTGTCTAAACAAAGAAATGACACCTTGCATGAAAGCTTCAGGAATGCAATATAAATATATTTATAATTGTATTCACATATCCAAAAAAGGTACACATCTAAAAGTTCTGTTTCTACACATAGATATAGAGATGAGAGATAGAAACACACACACACACACACACACACACACAAAGACAGGGTAAATGGAGAGGAGAGAGAGAGAGAGAGAGAGAGAGAGAGAGAGAGAGAGAGAGCATGCACACCCATTCTAACACCATGATCAAATGCTAGCATTAGGCATAGTAGAAAGTAGAAACTGGGACAAAAAGATATAAGTATCAACAGAGCTCTAAAATCACCCACTAAGTATCACCTTTAAATGACTTCTATTTTCTCAAGAAATAGTTCAAATTGCCCAAAATTCCAACAGATGACAATGCACTTTGTGAATCTACGAGCAAGGTACATTTGTAGGAATGAAATTGCATTCAATGTGTATGACAATTTGACAGTATGTAACAAAATCACATGAAACCCTTTACCTATTAAGCACTTCACTCAAAATTCTTATATACCTACAGATATAATTTCAAGTGTATGAAACAACATATGTTATAACATTCAAGCTTATTCACTGTAATTCCAAGATAATATCTCTCTGAAAAGCCCATTAAAAAGGATTACATGAAGTGAAATGGTACAAAATTACAACTGAATTTTTAGCAATTGATAAATGAATAAACTATGTGCTGGCCTGGAAAGAGAAGCTCTGGTTTAGACAAGACAGATTACTGAATGGTAACTATAAAATAGTATGTGTGGTGTGTACTTGTGTGTCTGTTTTTGTCTTTATGAGATTGGGAGGTTCATACTCATGGCCAAAGTTAATATAAACAGAACACATGGCTAGAAATCTGTGGGCAGGATCCACATGACTATCACATGATTTGTTTTTAACACCCAAAATTGTAATGTGTAATGAGTTTAGCTACCTGAGTGGCAGTGGGGTGGTCATTCAGTTTTAAGAGTTTAAGACCAGACTTGCAAACACAACAAAATAGTACCCAAAGTAAGTAATGAAATCCAATTATCCTTTTGAAAAGCTGTTTAGAAAAAAAACAGCATAAACAAACAATAATTGGCTGAGGGCTAACTTCAGTGCCAGATCACCTCTGCTAACATATATAAAACCCTTTATTTGGTTTTTGGATATAAAACCCTTAGTTTGTTAATATGAATAAAATTATTTTGTGGTATGTATGTATGGATTTACAGATATTTTCCCCTGTTGCCCCTATTGTCTGAGACTGTCATCTTGCAGAATGGACTACATGCCATTTTTTGGAAAACTATTGGCGTAGGATCCCCAAGACAAGTTGTTAACACAAATGAGATTTGTTTCCCCCAGAGGGATAGAGGGCAGTACATAAGAGAAAAGACAGGAGAAGGAAGATGGAGCAAGAGGGACAGGAACAAAGAAGAGGGGTAAAGAGTATTTGTTCAAGTAGAGCACAGGGAGTGGAACAAAGGACTGTTTCTGGAAAGAGAGGAGAAAGACTTGGCACATAGGAAAATAGTAGTTCATAAAGGTACAAGGGAATTCCCATGTTCAAATGAAGAGTTTAGCTTTAATTTTGTATGTTAATTAGGTGAGCCAGAAAGGTATTTTGATTGGTGGACTTTAATGTATTAACCTTGGTAGTCAGCTTCTAGAGGAGGGATTGGCTAAACAAAGAAATAACACCTTGCATGATAGCTTCAAATCTAACAGGTATTAACAAGGAAGAGGGCATTTGCAGAGAAAGGTAAGGCCTGTCAGAGCCATGCTAGCAACCCTCAAGTTGCATAGAGTTCCTTCAGCCATCCTGAGAACTCTGGGGTGGGTCAGCAAATATGTTTGGAGATCAGGGCCTGAAACAAGAACACAGCCCTGGGATACTGGAGCATATATGCTCTACCTGATCCTAGAAAGAGTCTGGACATCAGCTTTTCCTGAGCCTAGTCTGGAAATGGAGTTATTTCTTCCCTCCCGCACCTGGGATGCCTGACTCTGTTAAATACCTAGTTTTCAGGGTAGTAAACAGGCGAAGGAACACACCCAGAGCCAACTACGAGGCAGTGGGCAAGGTTTTTGATCTTCCCGATGTGTCCAGCAATGTTCTTTCTCTAGGTAATGCTGGTAACCAGGGAGCGTCTGCAGAATACATGCTGAGATAAAGGAATACACTTACACATCAGAGACCAGGGATTTTTCTCCTATGTCTAGAAGTAAAAACAGTAGCATGTGCCACATGACTCAGGGAAGAAGAAGTTGCTTTTGGGTGAACTCTTGGTAAATTATTCTGAATCAAATATTCCAATGCCCCACCAAACATGCCCCACCACCCGAACACTATCCTTATTTAAAAGGAATCCTTGGAAGAAATGCCAGTGTTGAATGGTGGTTGAAAGAAGTCCTCCTCTTCCGTTAATTTTATGTGATTATAATAAATCTACTTAACATAGTAAATTTGTGAAAAGAAAAGGTTTATATCATCTAACACTTTTGTCCAGTGCTATGGTTTCAAGTACAAGCTATCATGTCTGCTTTGTATAGGAGTTGGAAAGACTAAACTCAGGAGACTATGAAGCAATCACTTTACCAACTCAGCCATCTCGATAGATCCAACTACATAAATTTAAATCAAGGAAAAGAGACAGAGAACTGACTGAAATTTGATTACATAAGACATAGTGTAACTCCATCTTAATTAAATGCAGCATGACACTATGACCAGTGTCACTATCACAGGAAGCGGCAAGCATAATTGACATGGTTGTAAACAGAATAGCCAAGACTTGTTAAGCTGCAGGGCACCACATTTGGCAGAAGCATATCTGAATATGGTTGAAGTAGAGAAAGACCAGTTCAAGGTGATACATGTCTGTGAGAGTGAGTCTCGTGTATCAACTTGGCAAGAATACTGCACCCAGTTACCTAGCAAATCACTCATCTCAGTGGGGCTATAAAGTTGTTGTGCAGATAAGATTAAACAACATGAGCAGCTAATTTTATTTAAGTGAGCCTATGTGGAAATTCTTGGTGGGCTATCTGCAATCATCAAAAAAGCCTGAGGTGGGGCTGAGTCTTCCTTGAAAGAAATATTGCCTAGGAGCTCAGAGATGGCTGTCTGAAAACTGTTTGCCAAGAGGCATGAAGTTCTATGTCCGGAAAACACCTTAAAAGCTGAATGTGGTGGAATTAATGTATAATGCTAGTGATACAGAGGCAGAGACAGGGAGGTTCTCCTTATTGAAACAGCCTAGCCTCATTAATATGTTCTGCCTAACAAGGGTCAATTTTAAAACAAAAATTATAGACAGTTCCTATGAAACATCACCCAGTGTTGTTCTCTGACTTACATGCATACACACACACACACACACACACACACACTCATACACACACACACACAGAGTAATGCAAACATTCACACACATGCAGGTATGCACACATACACACTTACACATGAATACACACACAGAGACATATGCATATGTGCACACAGGCATACATACATCCACAAATGTGCACACAAATACACATATACATGCACACTGACACTTACATAAAACATACACACACACACATTCTCACATGTACTCTCATAACCATACCACATACTAATGACCACACATGTGCATGTTGACAGACAGATTCATGCAAACACTGGCACATGCATGCACATGCAAATATATAGGAATAGCTACCCAAGAACATGCACACATAAATTTTCACAAGCACACATATGCCTGCATACATAATAGCGTAGTTACACACATACATGAATATATCCAATTCACTCTTGCATGAAGATATACACACATGCACTCACATGGATACACAGACACATACACACATGCACAAATTCACACTCAACTGGTTAACCTCCTGTCCCAGACATCCAGCTTCCTTTCAGAACTACATGCCCTTTACATATACAACTTGCCTAATCAGTTCCTATAACCACCTATGTCAACAAACCACACTAAGACTTTTAGTGTACTTTTCTGTTAGCTGTTCCTCTTCCTGCAACATGACTGGCATCAGTGACAGTGTCTATCAGCTTTCATACTGTTCAGTAATGATTCTGGCCAGCCCTGCTCTTACTTACTCACTCTGTCAAGGTTCATGTCCTCTAGGTTTTTGATCCTTCTTTATGTTCTTTGACTGTGCAGATCACACCTCACATGTACCCTCTTCTTGTCTCCCACTTGCTCTTTGCTGAATATTCATATATAGGCCAAATGTTTTATTCCCCTTTCTTTGTCTATGCATATACTTACATTCTTTTCAGTGTGCAGTGCAGCATTTCCCTCGACAGTCCTTCTATTTTGAAGGCCCTTGACTTACAAATCAAGGCTTGAATTGCTTGAATATCATGCACAGGGTTTAGTCTAAATTTGGACCCAGCATCAACACTTACATTTACTTGACCTAATATAAATGTGTGTTGCACAGATGACTGAGTTTAAGACAGGAAATATTTAGAGGAACATGAGTTGAATGAACATAAATGATAGAGGACTCCTACTGTAACTTCAAACAAGATAAAGTGTAGGATCATCAATGATAAGTGATTTGGAACTTGGCCATAGGGATTATCGCATTATAATAAAAAATAGACTCTACATGAATTAATAAAAGTAACAGAAATTCTTCCTTTTGATCAATAATTTTTAAGCAATTTCTAACTCCAGCTTCAAGTTCAATATCTCTTCATTCCACTCAAACACACCTCCTACTGGAGACAGCAGTATGAGTGTTACGAGAAACAGTGAGAACAGCAGAGATAGCTCAAAGATGAAGATGTGTACGGTTCTTGCAGAGACCCAAGTTCAGTTCCCATTACCCATGCTGATGTGCTCACAAATACCTGTAACTCAAGCTGCCGACATTAATCTAATGACATTTCTCTGGCCTCTTCATTCTACATGTATGAACACAATCACAAACAGATAATTTGAAAATAAGGTTCCAACTTTTTAAAGTGAGAGTTTTCTCCATTTGATGACTCCTGGCTACTCTGTGAGGAGAGTTTCAATGGCAGGTTATCTATAATAGAATTGTTGTAGACCCATATATAACTTTAAAAAAAGGCAAGAAAGAAGTTGCACTTCCTGAGAGCAACAATTCTTTCAGATCTCGAAAGAAACATAAAGGTTGCAGCTTGTACAAGGAGGACAATTTTGAGAACACCAATGTGGGGAGACATACAAGGAATCACAAACTCTGAGGTCCCTCAGACCCAGAAGTCAGCTATTTATACTAATCCATAGGAGAGCAGAAATGAAGGAGAGCAGAGGCAGATCAGATGAGATATGCAAATTCAGGGTAGAACTATGACTCAGTGTGATAGCACTCCCCTAGTGTGCAGCAGGCTCAGCTTCAAACCCCACTGTCACAGACAACAAATATAAACCAAAAGATCACGTACTCTAGGCAACTCACAAAGCCTTCTGGTGGTTTCTGATGGCACCTGTACTTACATGCACACATCCACAGACAGACACATACAAATACACATAAAAAAACAAAAAAATCTAAACATAAACAATACATATTTAAACATAAATATGAAATTTGTATTATCTGCTTCAAATACACTATGTTTTCAATCTTATACATTGGTTTACTATCTCATTACAAAAGAATCACGTCTATTCTTGCTACTATCATATTAAAGGAGAGAGAAATCACAGACTCAGTATGGAATAATGTCCTGTAATTCAACTAGGTTGTCACTAGAATTTAGAACTGAAACAAAACATCTTAGTTTTCAAAGAGACTTCATTTTTTAGGCTACATTTTTAATAAAACCTGAGAGGAAACTCCTCTGTGTGTGTGTGTGTGTGTGTGTGTGTGTGTGTGTGTGTGTGTGTGTGTTTGTGTGTGTGTATGTGCTATATGTGCATATGTGTATGCAGAGGCCAGAAGAGGATGTCCAATGTCTTCCTTTCACTCCACATCTTGGCCTCATTTCCTTCCATGTCTCTCACTCAACTAGAAGCTCACCAGTTTATAGTTTAGCTAGTTACTAAGTAAGATTCAGCAATAATTCATAGTCTCTGAAATCTCTTTTTTCACCCTTCCCAGCACTGAGGTTATAGGTGCCTGTGGCAGTATCTGGACTTCCATGTAGGAATTACGTATATGAATCCAGATCCTAATAGTTGTATGTGGCAAGTACTCGTCCCCTCTTCCCCTGGAGTCATTTGCCTAGTCACCATGCATATTATATATATATATATATATATATGTGTATATATATATATATATATATATATATATATATATATATATATATGTATCACCTAATGATATCATTAAGAAGAAAGTTGACACTAGGGAGCATGGGCTCTTCTTCTGATAGTTCCAGAGCTCAGGCATCCCTTGTCTGCATATGTTGCATAGCTATTTCTCTATTGATGTCCCATTTAAACAACAGGCAGAAATGAATTCAATTATTACTCATTTCCTTTTCTAGCCATAATGAGAGTGGCATCAGTGAATCAAGAGCAAGGGGATAGTTAACAGGGTCTCCATCATTGCATTAGTTGCCAGCAGGAAATCTTCACTCCTGGAAAAAGACTTTGGAAACCATTTTGCTGACAGACTTATAAACTCAGTTTCATGCCCTGCTATAGCAGTGGATGGTTTTATTTCTCTTTTTTTATGTTCTTTCCAAATATTTACTTAACTAAATGTCCTATTTATACTAGCATCTTAAAATTGAGTACTCCTACAGCTATACTAACTGGAGGGTGATTTATAAGGCCTTTGAGAATTCATGGGACTTATTGTGGAAAGAATTAAGATATATATTTGAATGAAGAGCTAGAGCCTCAGTCCTTTCAAACAATTAGAAGTAGCAAATTTCGCCATGTAGTTAGGGGTCACAGGAAGCAAAACCTTGGGCATATGCTATGATCTGGGCATAACAATTGGGAATTCATTCAGAATCCCCACAAGTCCCCTACCAGGACCTACAACTGTGGTGTCAAAGACCAATTACCAATTAGTAAGTGTACTCTCTATGGTATTTGTCTGTATGTCCAGCTATTTTTGTCTCAGTAAACATGTACATCTATGATTTAGGTCTTCCACACCTGAGTGGACACACTGGACCACCAGGGAAGCAAGGGCCAGAAGCCATCCCTGTGACAGCAGGGGACTGGCTCCCTCTAGTTTTTATGGAGAAATATTGTGAGTTGTGCCCACTTCACAGCACTCCACTGTCACCTCACTTTCACTTTTAGTATGAAAGTGCCAAAAGATCGGTATTAGTATTTCTGTGTTTTTTCTGGGTGTTGTTTGTGTCCTGTCTGATATATTTTCTTGTGTTTTAGCTTAGAATGATAGGACACACTTAGAAAACCCTCCTGATTATGTTCCTAGAAAAATTAGATATTTTCAAACTAGGGTCAGAGATTTAGAGATAAAAGGTAGAAAGGACAGACTTAGAACATTTTGAAGACCCTCAGAGTAGCTTAACTGCCAGCCCGATTTGCCTCCAGGGGGGAATTGGGATGCCCTCACCATCTGGAGAAGTCAAAGAAGTCATTTACAGCCAACCTGGGCTCCTGAACCAAGTACCTGGCAGAATCTCATCACCACCTGGCAGAACCTCATAGGCACCCCAACTGACTGGCTGAAACCTCTACTTCATCAGAAACATGTCTTGTCAATTAAAGAAGACAAGGCTAGATAGTGAGAGTGGAACCCTTAATTACCCCTCAGCACACCATGAGATGGGTTTCTGGGGAACAGGAGAGGTAGGTGACACCAAATACCACCATGGCCCTCCATCTTAAGGCCCACAGGAGCCCCAGATGACCAGGGGAACCAACCCATATAATACTGGCTTGTATCTACTAGTTATTTATATAATTGGAAGATGAAGATGTCCATATTTTTGGAGAGGCCAGTGGTCCTTACAGATCTATTAGATTCAGTAATCATTACTCACTAACCTACTTGGGATGATTGTCTGAAACTATTACAGATTCTCTTCACCACAGAAGAGAGGGAAAGAATTACCAAAGAGGCTCTGCGCAAGAACAGTTTCCCTACTACTAATCAATTGATTACTGACACCTCATTTCAATTGGTAAGACCCAGCTGGGACTTCAACATGGCTGAATGTAAGGAGAGTTTCTGAGTCTACTGCCAGACTCCAGTGAGAGGTCCCTGGTGGCTGCTTGCTGCCCTACTATTTTGGCTAAGATAGGAGATATTAGACACAAAAGTAGAGGGTCCCCTCCAGCCCTTGTAGAAAGAATTATGGCAGCTTTTCAGACTTTCCAGGGTGCTGCTGGACCTGTAGGGTGGGTAGAACTCTAAAAGAAATGCTTACAAAATTAACTATGGAGACTGGTGGCCACTGGTTTTCTCTTCTCCCCTTTGCCCTCTATAGGGTCAGGAACACATCCTATACCTTGAGACTAACTCAAAGAGTTTGAGATCATGTATGGAGGATGACTCTCATAATTCTTAACCTGAAATCATATATACTAAGTGTATTTGCTGATAAACATATTCTTGTTTCTCTCAAGACTTTCACCCATACCGTAAGAGAGATTTGGCCCAGGCTAAAGGCATTCTATGAGGCTCCTCTTCCACCAATTCAGCAAAACTACCAGCCTGGTGACTGGGTGTTCATTACCTGAAGCAATCCCTAGAGCCACACTGAAAGGATCATACCTAACTGTGCTGATCACTCCCATCACTCTCAAAGTGAACTGGATCACCACCTGGATTCATCACATCCATGCTTGCCAAGCTAACCTTCATCCAGACCTGGAGACCATCATACCCAATGCACACAAATGGTAGACTCAAGAACAAAGACAATCCCTTTAACCTCAAGTTACAATGTGTACAATTATTATGACCTTGATTCTCATTAATGACACTTTCTCTAACAGCAACCCCCATCAACCCCTCAATCACACTTAGGCAAATTATTAACACTGACACTGGACACAAAGTTAACTCCACATCTAACCTAGACAACCACCTCCCAATTACTTTGTGGCCAGATATATACTTTGACCTCTGTAAACTGCTCGACAGTGCTTGGGATCCTAACGAACAATTCCACTGTGGCACATGATGTCTCTATACATCATGCTCTGACTCTGGGACTCAGAAAACATGGCTTTTAAATGTACACTGATGGAACCAAGTTTCAGAGGGCAAAATGTGGAGATACTGCCTACTATTTCTGTGTGGCTTGAGGTTGTGAGTCTACTGGCCACACCTGGTAGACTCCACATATGGCTAATTATTTGATCCAATTTACATGTGTGTCAGGGTGGATCTCCTTGTGGTATGGACAGCTACAAAGTGGAGGGATGGGAGGCTGATCTGACAAGAATGGGGACTTTAGGCTAGGACCAGAAATAGTAACTTCATAGTGATTAGAATTACAGATAAGGGAGGAAAAGATCCACATGGAAGACTGGTAGACTGTGGTGAACTAAGACTTTATGCCAATGGAAAAGACCCTGGGGTCCAGTTCATCATTCACCAGTTCACTCAAGTCCCCTAGAAAGGCCAAGGGACATCCTTGGGCCCTAATAAAGTTCTGGTAAAGCCCCACCACTATCTACCCCAATTGGTCACTAACTCCTCAAGGGCCCCAGGTTTCACCAACACCCCATTCCAGTGGGGTGGAACCTATATCCAAAATAAGGTAGCTACAATTGCTTGAGGCCATATATGATGCTCTATATATAACCCATAACAAACTCCATTGTCCTTCTTGGCTTTGCATAAATGTTAAGCCCCCTTACTATGATGGCATCACTTTTAAAGCCTCCATCACTAAGGCAGAACCAGACTACTATCCTTGACAACACACAGACCCTAGTCAGATTACCTTACAATCAGCCATGGGACAATCATGCAGAAGCATAGGTATACCACAAGAATACTTCCATCTCTGAAACCACACAATCTCTTGCTATTACCATAATGAGAACTATCTGGTTCCTCCTGATGATGGATGGTGAACATGTTCACCTGCATCCACAAAAAGGTGCTTAGTGCCTCCTCTGATTTCTATGTACTTATAAAGTTAATTCCTAGGGTAACATACAATTCGGGAGAAGATAATTCTCAACCACTTTACCACAAGCCCTTATAATTGAATTAAAAGAGAACCGATTATGGTCACAACCATTATTTTATCTCCCTTTCTCTCATCAGTATAACTGGAACCATAGGAAAAGGTGTCTCAGCCTTAATCTTGCAAGGTACTAATTATTCCTCCTTTGGGGGGCAATTGATAGAGATGACCAAGTATTAGAAATGCCAATGACAGATCTAGAAATGTCTATCTTCTCTCTAGCTGAAATAGTTTTGCAAAATGGCAGAGACTTAGACTTACTCTTCCTACAACAAGGGAGGGCTATGTGTGGCCCTAGGAGAAGAATTTGTGTATATGCAGATTATCAGGAGGTTGTTAGAGAGAACATCATCAAACTATGAAAAAAATTACAAGATAGAAAGCTAGAGAGAAGACAATTTTAGGGATGGTATGAAAGACTCTTCAATGGGTCCCTCTGGTTAACTACCCTAGTATCCTTTTTGGTTAGCCCACTCATTATATTGCTCCTATTGTTTACTTTTAAACCCTGTGTTTTTTTAAGGATTTATTTTATGTATATAAATAGACACATCAGAAGAGGGCATTAGATCCCAACAGATGATTGTGAGCCAACACGTAGTACTTGGAATTGAATTCAGGACCTCTGGAAGAACAGTCAGTGCTCTCAACTACTGAGTCATCTCTCTAGCTCCTGAGCCCTGTATTCCTAATAGGCTAGTTAGTTGTGCCAGACACAAAGTAGATGCTGGTCCTTAGATCATGGTCCTTAGATCACAATATTAGCTGTTAGAAAAAGAGACTGTGGATACTGAGGTTCCATGACTGGGTCCTTGCAGATACTTGTGAAGTGGGGAATGAAGGGCCTAGCCTAACATTATCAACTCCATTTTGCATTTAAACTTCATCTTATATTAAACTTGCCCTTAGTTTGAACATGGTTACTAGAAAATGCACAACTCATTCCAGGAACAAAGAAACACCATTAGCAACAGGCACAACTTCCCTAACAGCCACTCTACCTTTACTTAGGAAAGTACCAAATATTCTAGATGCTACTTCTTTCAGGAGCAAAGAGAATCCCCCTACTAACATCCATAACTTCCATGACAATAGCCACTCCACCCATAGTAAGAGAATGTACCAAGTGTTCCAGATGTTTACTCAAGGTAACCACAATTGTACATAACAAGTATAATAAGAATTTGCCAAGCAATAATTTCTTTTTTTTTATTTTTTCTCCATCTTTATTAAATTGGGTATTTCTTATTTACATTTCAATTGTTATTACATTTTCCTGTTTCCAGGCAAACATCTCCCTAGCCACTCCCCATCCCCTTCTATATGGGTGTTCCCCTCCACATTCTCCCCCATTACCACCCTCCCCCCAACAATCCCGCTCACTGGGGGCTCAGTCCTGGCAGGACCAAGGCCTTTCCCTTCCACTGATGCCCTTACTAGGCTACTCATTGCTACATATTCAATTGGAGACCATGATCAGTTCATGTATAGTCTTTGGATAGTGGCTTCATCCCTGGAAGCTCTGGTTGTTTGGCATTGTTGTTCATTTGGGGTCTCAAGCCCCTTTAAGCTCTTTCAGTCCTTTTTCTGAACCCTTCAAAGGGAGTCCCAATCTAAGATCAGTGATTTGCTGCTGGCATTTGCCTATGTATTTGCAGTATTCTGGCTGTGTCGCACAGGAGGGATCAACATCTGGTTCCTGTCAGCCTGCACTTCTTTACTTCTTCCATCTTACCTAGTTTGGTGGCTTTACATGTATGGGCCCCATGTGGGGCAGGCTTGGAATGTGCGTTCCTTCAGCCTCTGTTCTAAACTTTGCCTACATATTCCCTCCCAAGGGTTCCGCATGTTCCCGTTTTAAAGAAGGAGTGAAGCATTCACATTTTGGTCATCCTTTTTTAGTTTCACGTGTTCTGTGCACTTAGGGTAATTCGAGCATTAGGTCTAATATCCACTTATCAATGAGTGCATACCATGTGTGATTTTCTGTGATTGGGTTACCTCACTCATGATAATATGTTCTAGTTCCATCCATTTGCCTATGAATTTCATAAAGTCATTGTTTTTGATAGCTGAGTAATATTCCATTGTGTAGATGTACCACATTTTCTGTATCCGTTCCTCTGTTGAAGGGCATCTGGGTTCTTTCCAACTTCTGGCTATTATAAATAAGGCTGCTATGAACATAGTGGAGCACGTGCCTTTGTTATATGTTGGGGCATCTTTTGGGTATGTGCCCAAGAGTGATATAGCTGGGTCCTCAGGTGGTTCAATGTACAATTCTCTGAGGACCCTCCAGACTGATTTCCAGAATGGTTGTAGGAGTCTGCAATCCCATCAAAAATGGAGGAGTGTTCCTCTTTCTCCACATCCTCCCCAGCTTCTGCTGTCACTGACATTTTTTTGATATTAGCCATTCTGACTGGTGTGAGATGGAATTTCAGGGTTGTTTTGATTTGCATTCTCTTTATGACTAAAGATGTTGAACATTTCTTTAGGTGCTTATGAGCCATTCCGCATTCCTCAGCTGTGAATTCTTTGTTTAGCTCTTAATCCCATTTTTTAATAGGGTTATTTGTTTCCCTGCGGTCTAACTTCTTGAGTTCTTTGTATATTTTGGATATAAGCTCTCTATCAGTTGTAGGATTGGAAAAGACCTTTTCCCAATCAGTTGGTTGCCGTTTTGTCCTAACAACAGTGTCCTTTGCCTTACAGAAGCTTTGTACTTTTATGAGAATCATTTGTCGATTCTTGATCTTAAAGCATAAGCCATTGGTGTTTTGTTCAGGAAATTTTCTCTAGTGACCATGTGTTCGAGATTCTTCCCCCACTTTTTCTTCTATTAGTTTGAGTGTATCTGGTTTGATGTGGAGGTCCTCAATCCACTTGGACTTAAGCTTTGTACAGGGTGATAAGCATGGATCCATCTGCATTCTTCTATATGCTGACCTCCAGTTGAACCAGCACCATTCGTTGAAAAGGCAATCTTTTTTCAATTAGATGGTTTTGCCTCCTTTGTCAAAAATCAAGTAACCATAGGTGTGTGAGCTCATTTCTGGGGCTTCAATTCTATTCCACTGGTCTATCTGCCTGTCTCTGTACCATATCATACAGTTTTTAAAACTATTGCTCTGTAATACTGCTTGAGTTCAGGGATAGTAATTCCCCCAGAAGTCCTTTTATTGTTGAGGATAATTTTAGTTATCCTGGGTTATTTTGTTGTTCCAGATGAATTTGCAAATTGGTCTGTCTAACTCTCTGAAGAATTACATTGGAATTTTGATGGGGATTGCATTGATCTGTAGATCACTTTTGGTAAAATGGCCATTTTTACTATATTAATCCTGCCAATCCCTGAGCATAGATTATCTTTCCATCTTCTGAGATCTGCTTCAATTTCTTTCTTCACAGGCATGAAGTTCTTATCATTACAGATCTTTCACTTGCTTGGTTAAAGTCACACTGAGGTAATTTACATTATTGGGGATTATATGATGGATGTTGCTTCCCTAATTTTATTCTCAGCTTGTTTCTTTTTAGTGTAAAAGAAGGCTACTGGTTTATTTGAGTTAATTTTATACCCAGGCACTTTGCTGAAGTTGTTTATCAGCTTTAGTAGTTCTCTGGTGGAACTTTTGGGATCACATAAATATACTATCATATCATCTGAAAATAGTGATATTTTGACTTCTTCCTTTCCAATCTGTATCACTTTGATCTCCTTTTGTTGTCTGATTGTTCTGGCTAGGACTTCGAAAACTATATTGAATAAGTAGGGAAAGAGTGGGCAGCCTTGTCTGGTCCCTGATTTTAGTAGGATTGCTTCAAGTTTCTCTCCATTTACTTTAATGTTAGCTACTGGTTTGCTGTATATGGCTTTTAATAATTGGCTTAGGTATGGGCTTTGAAGTCCTATTCTTTCTAGGACTTTTATCATGAAGGGGTGTTGAAATTTGTTAAATGTTTTCTCATCATCTAATGAAATGATCATGTGGTTTCTGTCTTCCAGTTTGTTTATATAGTGGATTATTTTGATGGTTTTCCATATATTAAATCCTCCCTGCATACCTGGGATGAAGGTACTTGAACATCATGGATGAATGATTCGATGTGCTCTTGGATTCGGTTTACAATTTTATTGGGTATTTTATGATTATAAGGGAAATCGATCTGAAGTTCTCTTTCTTTACTGGGTCTTTGTGGGGTTTAGATATAAGAATAATTGTGGGCGTCTGAGACACCGCCAGAACCTGAAGGGATCTACCGGATAAACAGTTCTCTCCACCCAAATCCCGTGGGAGGGAGAGCTAAATCTTCAGAGAGGCAGACACGCCTGGGAAACCAGAAGAGACTGCACTCTGCACACGTCTCTGATGCCAGAGGAAAAAACCAAATGCCATCTGGAACCCTGGTGCACGGAAGCTCCCAGAAAGGGCAGCGCAGATCTTCCTGGTTGCTACCGCCATGGAGAGCTCGTAGGCAGCACCCCACTAGCGAACTTGAGCCTCGGGACCACAGGTAAGACCAATTTTCTGCTGCAAGAGACCTACCTGGTGAACTCAGGACACACAGAGGCAAAATTCCTCTAGGACCGGGAACTTCCGGTGTTTACCAGGAGTCTCAAACCCGCTGATCCCGGCCCGCAGCAGCTCTCTGCTGCCAAACCCCATGGGAGAGAGACCTCACCGCCTGGTCAGGTGGGCACTCCTGAGGCTGAAGAGCGGAAGAGACCACCAACACTGCCCACCCCTGCCCACATCCCTGGCCCAAGAGTAAACTGTATAAGTCCTCTGGGTTCCCGTAGAGGAGGGCCCAAGAGCAGCAGGACCGCTGTGTCTGAGACACCGCCAGAACCTGAAGGGATCTACCAGATAAACAGTTCTCTGCACCCAAATCCCGTGGGATGGAGAGCTAAACCTTCAGAGAGGCAGACACGCCTGGGAAACCAGAAGAGACTGCACTCTGCACACGTCTCTGATGCCAGAGGAAAAAACCAAATGCCATCTGGAACCCTGGTGCACGGAAGCTCCCAGAAAGGGCAGCGCAGATCTTCCTGGTTGCTACCGCCATGGAGAGCTCGTAGGCAGCACCCCACTAGCGAACTTGAGCCTCGGGACCACAGGTAAGACCAATTTTCTGCTGCAAGAGACCTACCTGGTGAACTCAGGACACACAGAGGCAAAATTCCTCTAGGACCGGGAACTTCCGGTGTTTACCAGGAGTCTCAAACCCGCTGATCCCGGCCCGCAGCAGCTCTCTGCTGCCAAACCCCATGGGAGAGAGACCTCACCGCCTGGTCAGGTGGGCACTCCTGAGGCTGAAGAGCGGAAGAGACCACCAACACTGCCCACCCCTGCCCACATCCCTGGCCCAAGAGTAAACTGTATAAGTCTTCTGGGTTCCCGTAGAGGAGGGCCCAAGAGCAGCAGGACCGCTGTGTCTGAGACACCGCCAGAACCTGAAGGGATCTACCAGATAAACAGTTCTCTGCACCCAAATCCCGTGGGATGGAGAGCTAAACCTTCAGAGAGGCAGACACGCCTGGGAAACCAGAAGAGACTGCACTCTGCACACATCTCTGATGCCAGAGGAAAACACCAAACTCCATCTGGAACCATGGTGTACGGAAGCTCCCGGAAAGGGTGGCACAGATCTTCCTGGTTGCTGCCTCCACGGAGAGCTCGTAAACAACACCCCACGAGCAAACTTGAGCCTCGGGACCCCAGGTAAGGCCGACTTTTCTGCTGTAAGCGACCTGCCTGGTGAACTCCAGACACAGGCCCACAGGAACAGCTGAAGACCTGTAGATAGGAGAAACTACACGCCCGAAAGCAGAACACTCTGTCCCCATAACTTGCTGAAAGGAAACAGGGAAACAGGTCTACAGCACTCCTAACACACAGGCTTATAGGACAGTCTAGCCACTGTCAGAAATAGCAGAACAAAGTAACACTAGAGATAATCTGATGGCGAGAGGCAAGCGCAGGAACCCAAGCAACAGAAACCAAGACTAAATGGCATCATGGGAGCCCAATTCTCCCACCAAACCAAACACTGAATATCCAAACACACCAGAAAAGCAAGACCTAGATTTAAAATCATATTTGATCATGATGCTGGAGGACTACAAGAAAGACATGAAGAACTCCTTTAGAGAAACACAGGAAAACATTATTAAACAAATAGAAGCCTATAGAGAGGAATCGCAAAAATGCCTGAAAGAATTCCAGGAAAACACAATCAAACAGTTGGAGGAATTAAAAATGGAAATAGAAGCAATCAAGAAAGAACACATGGAAACAACCCTGGATATAGAAAACCAAAAGAATAGACAAGGAGCTGTAGATACGAGCTTCACCAATAGAATACAAGAGATGGAAGAGAGAATCTCAGGAGCAGAAGATTCCATAGAAATCATTGAACCAACTGTCAAAGATTATTTAAAGCAGAAAAAGCTACTGGTCCAAAACATACAGGAAATCCAGGACTCAATGAGAAGATCAAACCTAAGGATAATAGGTATAGAAGGGAGTGAAGACTCCCAGCTCAAAGGACCAGTAAATATCTTCAACAAAATCATAGAAGAAAACTTCCATAACCTAAAAAAAGAGATACCCATATGCATACAAGAAGCCTACAGAACCCCAAAATGATTGGACCAGAAAAGAAACACCTCCCGTCACATAATACTCAAAACAACAAACACACAAAAAAAAAAAAAAGAAAGAATATTAAAAGCAGTAAGGGAAAAAGGTCAAGTAAAATATAAAGGCAGACCTACCAGAATCACACCAGACTTTTTGCCAGAAACTATGAAAGCCAGAAGATCCTGGACAGATGTCATACAGACCCTAAGAGAACACAAATGCCAGCCCAGGTTACTGAATCCTGCAAAACTCTCCATTAACATAGATGGAGAAACCAAGATATTCCATGACAAAACCAAATTTATACAATATCTTTCTACAAATCCAGCACTACAAAGGATAATAAATGGTAAAGCCCAACATAAGGAGGCAAGCTATACCCTAGAAGAAGCAAGAAACTAATCGTCTTGGCAACAAAACAAAGAGAAGAAAAGCACACAAACATAACCTCATATCCAAATATGAATATAACAGGAAGCAAGAATCACTATTCCTTAATATCTCTCAACATCAATGGGCTCAGCTCCCCAATAAAAAGACATAGATTAACAAACGGGATACGCAACGAGGACCCTGCATTCTGCTGTCTACAGGAAACACACCTCAGAGACAAAGACGGACACTACCTCAGAGTGAAAGGCTGGAAAACAACTTTCCAAGCAAATGGTCAGAAGAAGCAAGCTGGAGTAGCCATTCTAATATCAAATAAAATCAATTTCCAACTAAAAGTCATCAAAAAAGATAAGGAAGGACACTTCATATTCATCAAAGGAAAAATCCACCAAGATGAACTCTCAATCCTAAATATCTATGCCCCAAATACAAGGGCACCTACATACGTAAAAGAAACCTTACTAAAGCTCAAAACACACATTGCACCTCACACAATAATAGTACGAGATTTCAACACCCCACTCTCATCAATGGACAGATCATGGAAACAGCAATTAAACAGAGACGTAGACAGACTAAGAGAAGTCATGAACCAAAACTAGGGCAGCATCTGGAACACATGGGCACTGAAAAAATTTCCTGAACAAAACACCAATGGCTTATGGTCTAAGATCAAGAATCGACAAACGGGATCTCATAAAACTGCAAAGCTTCTGTAAGGCAAAGGACACTGTGGTTAGGACTAAACGGCAACCAACAGATTGATATAAGTTCTTTACCAATCCTATAACAGATAGAAGCCTTATATCAAAAATATACAAAGAACTCAAGAAGTTAGACCGCAGGGAGACAAATAACCCTATTAAAAAATGGGGTTCAGAGCTAAACAAAGAATTCACGGGGCTGGGGATTTAGCTCAGTGGTAGAGCACTTACCTAGGAAGCGCAAGGCCCTGGGTTCGGTCCCCAGCTCCGAAAAAAAGAACCAAAAAAAAAAAAAAAAAAAAGAATTCACAGCTGAGGAATGCCAAATGGCTGAGAAACACCTAAAGAAATGTTCAACATCTTTAATCATAAGGGACATGCAAATCAAAACAACCCTGAGATTTCACCTCACACCAGTGAGAATGGCTAAGATCAAAAACTTAGGTGACAGCAAATTCTGGCGAAGATGCCGAGAAAGAGGAACACTCCTCCATTGTTGGTGGGATTGCAGACTGGTACAACCATTCTGGAAATCAGTCTGGAGGTTCCTCAGAAAATTGGACATTGAGCTGCCTGATGATCCAGCTATACCTCTCTTGGGCATATACCCAAAAGATGCTCCAACATAAAAAAAAGACACGTGCTCCCCTATGTTCATAGCAGCCTTATTTATAATAGCCAGAAGCTGGAAATAACCAAGATGCCCTTCAACAGAGGAATGGATACAGAAAATATGGTACATGTACACAATCGAATATTACTCAGCTATCAAAAACAATGACTTTATGAAATTTGTAGGCAAATGGCTGGAACTGGAAAATATCATCCTGAGTGAGGTAATCCAATCACAAAAAAACACACATGGTATGCACTCATTGATAAGTGGCTATTAGCACAAATGCTTGAATTACCCTAGATGCCTAAAACAAATGAAACTCAAGACGGATGATCAAAATGTTATTGCTTCACTCCTTCTTTAAAAGGGGAACAAGAATACCCTTGGCTGGGAATAGAGAGGCAAAGATTAAAACAGACACAGAAGGAACACCCATTCAGAGCCTGCCCCACATGTAGCCCATACATATACAGTCATCCAATTAGACAAGATGGATGAAGCAAAGAAGTGCAGGCCGACAGGAGCCGGATGTAGATCGCTCCTGAGAGACACAGCCAGAATACAGCAAACACAGCGGCGAATGCCCGCAGCAAACCACTGAACTGAGAATAGGACCCCCGTTGAAGGAATCAGAGAAAGAACTGGAAGAGCTTGAAGGGTCTCGAGACCCCTTATGAACAACAATGCTAAGCAACCAGAGCTTCCAGGGATTAAGCCACTACCTAAAGACTATACATGGACTGACCCTGGACTCTGACCTCACAGGTAGCAATGAATTTCCTAGTAAGAGCACCAGTGGAAGGGGAAGCCCTGGGTCTTTCTAAGACTGAACCCCCAGTGAACTAGATTGTTGGGGGGAGGGCGGCAATGGGGGGAGGATGGGGAGGGAAACATCGATAAGAAAGGGGATGTTTGCCCAGAAACCAGGAAAGGGAATAACACTCGAAATGTATATAAGAAATACTCAAGTTAATAAAAAAGATGATTTATTTAAAAAAAGAATAATTGTGGCTTCATAGAAGAAATTTGGAAGCGCTCCAGGTCTTTCAATTTTGTGGAATAGTTTGGATAGTATTAGTATGAAGGTCGGATAGAATTCTGTACTGAATCCATCTGGACCTGGGCCCCTTTTGGTTGGGAGACTTTTAATGACTACTTTTATTTCTTTGGAGATATGGGGTTATTTAAATGGTTTATCTGGTCCTGACTTAACTTTGTTACCTGGTATCTTTCTAGAAAATTTTCCATTTCGTCCAGATTTTCAAGTTTTGTTGAATATAGCCTTTGTTAGTAGGATATGATGGTTTTATGAATTTCCTCTGATTCTGTTATTTTTGTTTCCCTTTTCATTTCTGATTTGCTAATTTGGCCATACACTTTGTGTGTTCTGGTTAGTCTGGCTAAGGGTTTATCTATCTTGTTGATTTTCTCAAAGAACCAGCTTTTGTTTCTGTTCATTCTTTGTATCATCCTATTTGTTTCTACTTGGTTGAAATAAGCTCTGATTTTGATTATTTCCTGCTTTTTACTCCTCCTGGGTGTATTTGCTTCTTTTTGTTCTAGAGCTTTTAGGTGGGCTGTCAACCTGCTGATATATGCTCTCTCCTGTTTCTTTCTGCAGGCACTCAGAAGTATGAGTTTTTCTCTTAGCACAGCTTTCATTGTGTCCCATAAGTTTGAGTATGTTGTACCTTCATTTTCATTAAATTCTAAGAAGTCTTTAATTTATTTCATTATTTCTTCCTTGAGAAGGTTATCATTGAGGAGAGCATTGTTCAATTTCCATGTATATGTGGGCGTTCTTTCCTCATTGTTATTGAAGAAAAGCTTTAGCCCGTGGTTGTCTAATAGGATGCAGGGGGTTATTTCTACCTTTCTGTATCTACTGAGGCCTGTTTGATGACCAATTATATGGTCAATTTTGGAGAAAGTACCATGAGGTGATGAGAAAAAAGATATATTCTTTGTTTTAGGATAGAATGTTCTATAAATATCTGTTAAGTCCATTTGTTACATGACTTCTCTTAGTCTGTCTATGTCTCTGTTTAATTTCTGTTTCAATGATCTGTCCTTTGATGAGAGTGGGGTGTTGAAATGACATTATTATTGTGTGAGGTACAATGTGTGCTTTGTGCTTTAGTAAGGTTTCTTTTATGTATGTAGGTTCCCTTGTTTTTGGAGCATAGATATTTTGTATGGAGAGTTCATCTTGGATTTTTCCATTGATGAATATGAAGTGCCCTTCCTTATCTTTTTTGATGACTTTCTGTTGAACATCGATTTTATTCGATATTAGAATGGATACTCCAGCTTGCTTCTTCAGACCATTTGCTTGGAGAGTTCTTTTCCAGCCTTTCACTCTGAGGTAGTAACTGTCTTTGTCTCTGAGGTGTGTTTCCTGTAGGCAGCAAAGTGCTGGGTTCTCATTGTGTGTCCAGTTTGTTAAGCTGTGTATTTTTATTGGGGAATTGAGTCTATTGATGTTGAGAGTCATTAAGGAATAGTGATTGTTGCTTCCTTTTGGGGGGGGAACAATGGGGAATTTATTTATTCAGAAACATCCATAATTTGTCACAAAAGTGCCTTGAAGAATAATAAAAAGCAAGCATAATATTCAAAATGAACATTCCCTAAACAGAAACTAAATGTCAGCACTGAGAAGTAAAACATCCTGGTACATGGTTGCACAATTGTGACCATAGTGTAAGAGCCCACCAGCAAGTAGTGATTTTCTTGTGTTCTAGCTAGCCAATCATGGATGTATTTGACTTGTTTACACTCATCATAAAGATGTGAATCTATTCTGCCTTAGTGTTTTTGCTTTCAACATTTATTGCTGTCTAAAAGCCATTGAAACAGAGAACTGTTCCTTTAGTAGCTGATTCAAATTCTAAAGGTGAGGCAACACTGTAGGCTCTTCCCTAGAGCATGGAGCCTTCTGGAGAGACTTCCATTTTTTTTCTTAAAACCCTCGTCACAACTCTTCATCCCAGTTTAAGATCTACTTTGAAACATTTCAGCTTACAGTCTTCCTTCACTAGCCTGCCCCACACTACTTGTCTTTTGAGTATCATTTGCAGAGCTCTCTGTTGATTCCTTTTATATTTGTTTCTGAATGTGAAATTATGTTTGTGTGCTTGTATTCTCTTTGTTTTATTGCAAAATGTTTAGGTTCTTGCTTTTTCTAGGGTGCAACTTGCCTCCTTGTGTTGGGCTTTACCATTTATTATCCTTTGTATGGCTGGATTTGTAAAAAGATATTATGTAAATTTGGTTTTGTCACGGAATATCTTGGTTTCTACATCTATGATCATAGAGAGTTTTGCTGGATACAGTCAGCTGGGCTGGCATTTGTGTTCTCTCAGGGTCTGTATGACATCTGTCCAGGATCTTCTGGCTTACATAGTCTCTGGTAAGAAGTCTGGGATAATTCTGATAGGTCTGTCTTTATATGTTACTTAACCTTTTTCCCTCACTGCTTTTAATATTTTTTCTTTGTATTTTGCATTTGGTGTTTTGACTATTATGTGATAGACAGGTTTCTTTTCTGGTCCAATCTATTTGGAGTTCTGCAGGCTTCTTGTATATTTGTGGGCATCTCTTTCTTTAGGTTATGGAAGTTTTCTTCTATGATTTTGTTGAAGATATTTACTGGTCCTTTGAGCTGGTAATCTTCACTCTCTTCTATACCTATTATCCTTAGGTTTGATCTTCTCATTGTGTCCTGGATTTCCTGTATGTTTTGGGCCAATATCTTTTTCCATTTTACATTATCTTTGACAGTTGTGTCGATTATTTTTATGGAATCTTCTGCTCCTGAGATTCCCTCTTCTATCTCTTGTATTCTGTTGGTGATGCTTGTATCTATGGCTTGTTGTCTCTTCCTTTGGTTTTCTATATCCAGGGTTGTCTCCATTTGTGCTTTATTTATTGCTTCTTTTTTCATATTTAATTCTTTCACCTGTTTGATTGTGTTATCCTATAATTCTTTCAGGTATATTTGTGTTTCCTCTTATATGCTTCTAATTTTTTATTTGTGTATTCCTGTATTTCTCAAAGGGAGTTCTTTATGTCTTTCTTGAAGTCCTCCATCATCATGCTCAAATGTGATTGTAAATCTAGATCTTACTTTTCTGGTGTGTTTGGATATTCAGTGTTTGCTTTGGTGGGAGAATTGGGCTCCGATGATGCCATGTTGTCTTGGTTTCTCTTGCTTTAGTTCCTGTGCTTGTGTCTTGCCATCAGGTTGTCTCTGTCTTCTTCAGCTATTTTTGACAGTGGCTAGACTGTCCTATAGACCTGTGTGTCAGGAGAGCTGTAATCCTGTTTTCCTGTTTTCCTTCACCCAGTTATTGGGACAGAGTGTTCTGCTTTCAAGCATGTAGTCTTTCCTGTCTACTGGTCTTCAGCTGTTCCTGTGAGAGTGTGTCCTGAGTCCACCAGGCACATCATTTGGACCAGATATGTTGGTCTTACCTCTGGTCTCGGGCCTGAAGTTATTCCTTGGGTCTCTGTTACAGCTCTCAATGAGGGCAGTAACCAGAACAGTCTGCCCCGCCTTCTCTCAAGTCCCTGTGCACAAGGGGCCCAGATTGTGCTAGGTGCTTTCCTCTAGACTCAGAAATGTGGGCAGAGAGTAGTCTTCTCTGGTTTCCTAGGCATGTCTGCCCCTCTGAAGTTCTAGCTCTCCCTCCCACAGGATTTGTGTTCAGGGAGCTGTTTGATTGGGTCCCTTCATATCCAGGCACAGTTTGGAGTGCAGGGCACCTGCAGCTTGAGTCAAGCTATAATTTCTTAAATGTTAGCCAATCATGAAACTGTCAAGCAAGAAATCCGTTCAATCTGCTGAAAACATGTTTAAAAAAAAAAAAGACAAGAACTTATGCGCTTGGACCTTCCACACCCATTCCCTGCATTTGAGAAGTTGGAGAAGTCAAAACTCATTTTGAATAAAAACTCTCTGCTTTGTATATGACTTGGACACGTAGTAGTCTTTGACAAACCTGTAATCTGGGCATAGCAAAGGTCCCTAAGTTCTCCATTCTCCACGTAGATGTTCTTACCTATAACACATACATATACACACACCTACATACATATATACGTACATACTTACATGCATACATACATACATACAACATTAAAATTTCAGTTAATGAAGACTCACTGAAATATTTGAAATAATAGACATATGATCAAGATAACTTAGAGTAAAGAACAATTTAATTTAAAATGTGACCATAAGAACAGAATTCAGCAAACCAGTGTCATGATAGGGGGGTAAGGGAGGATTTGTCAGCAGCAGATCCACTGTGTTAGGGTGCTGGAGGATGTTCTTTGGAGACTTGTTGATCTCTACAGGGTTCTGTTCATTCATGGCCAGGACCTGTGAGAGTCTCAGGGAATAAAAAGTCTTTCATCCAAGGGGAGGGGTTTCCCCACTACATCCTTCCAGGTAACTTTCTCTTCATGCCCAAGGGATCCTGGCCTAAAGACTCTTTCTTCTACTGCTTTGATCACATCCAAGTTGAAGATTCCCTATGGGTGGCAACCCTATTCTGAAGGTGAACCACTCGGAGGAGCAGAGAGTAACTAACTTGCCCTTTTTTAACTATTACTGACAAGTTTTCTCCTCTTTCCCAAACTTCCCTCCAGTGGTTAACTAGGATGTTTAAGGGTAGATTCATTCTGTCCCATTCCCAAAGCAATGTCAATCCAAGTGCAAGATCACAGAATGAGATAACCAACAAACCTAGAGAAAGGCAATCAACACACAGACAATTTGCCCCTGCCATTGGTTCACAAACCAGGTTATATCAAGATGCAGTCAACTTCTGCCAATACAGCAGTCCAAGAACACAGAGAAAGACAATATACACACAGACATTTTGTCCCTGCCATGGGCACAAAAAGCAGTTAGTTAAGCAACTCAGCTGGCTCCTTTCAGTATTGGGTCTAACAGGTGCCAAAAGAATGGGAATCCTACTGACTCCCTCTGGAGAGCCTGAAGCATCTTCCAGTCTCCCCATTGTCGGGGCATTATGGCACATCTGCCCTCCAAAATTTACTATACCAGATCAAAGGCTTTCCAGCAGACACTGTGCTCATGAGCCAAAAGTGAAAGCAAAAGACAGAGAGACAAACATAATCACTTAAGAGTAGGCAGACACCTGATGCTGAGACAGGGTGGGTCTTTTTCTCTACATCAGTCTAATCAGTGATCACTTGGGCGGTAGGGTGGGGATGGGGACCTCTTTGAATCCCAGACAAGCCCCGAATGTAAGACCCAGACACTTGGTCAGTGGTTCTTACCTCAGTGTACCCCGGAGTGGAATACGGAGACACAGATTGATGCAAAAGAAAAAGGTCTATTTTCAGGGTGTGTCGGGTCTACCTTCAATTAGTCCCTCAAGGCAAGTGACTAGAAGGCAACCCTGAATGGTGATTACAAGCAGTCAATATACTTTTTAGGGGCACAGATTACCTCATCAAGGCTAATGTTCAAATATTTTGGCTAAGCATATTGACCTGTAAATCTATTGGGGAAAAAGTATCAGTACATTCTAAGAGTTTTCTACGAGAATGTTCCTGTGGGTGGAGAATGGAACTTGACCAAGCCTTGACCAAAGGTGGGTGGGTGCAAAGATAGCAAAACCTCCTAAGGTCCTTCAATTATACTCCAAGTGAGGACATTGTGAAGACCAACTGAACCTAGGGACGTGCTGGCCATCCAGTCTACATGAAAGACTGAACTCTGAGTTCAGTGAAAGACTGTCTCAAAAAACAAACAAACAAACAAACAAACAAACAAAAAACAAAAATAGTGAGGGGCTGAGAAAATTATCCACAAAAGTCTAGATGTGCATTAATACACAGATACACAGACCTGTACACACTGGTAGTTTACCAAAAACAATGAATATTTTCTAGACTGTTATTGACCCAAACTATTCTTAGAAGGAGCCACAATAGGCAGGCTTTTGTTCTTCTTGGTTTCATAATTGAATATCCTTGACTTTCCATTCTAAATTTTCTTCATCTTATCTCTCATTCTGAATGAAAAAGAGCATATATCTAGAGTGTGAAGAAGATAACTTCTTGGAAGAAGCCAAAATAGCCAGGCTTTTGTCCTGCTTGGTTTTGTAATGGAATGCCTTCTGATTTTCCATTCTAAACTGGGCTTCTTCTATCCTTTTCCTTTGTATGAGAAAAAACAGGTGCCTGGCCTTTCCACAGGTTGCAATGTAAGCTACATGAGGAAATGGAGCAGAACTACAAGGAAAAGCTAAGGTCAGACAACTCAGGGAGATTTCACCACTACTGACCCAGGAATTTACCTCAGTAGCAGTCAGGGGAGGATTCTACTGTTTTTCTCTTGAATGTGGCTCCAGCAAGGTTACAACTAGTAGTATAACTTGATATAGGTCAGAGAGATGCTACATTAGAGAACTTAAGCATGTAAAGAAATACTTTCTGAACATTTTATCTGAACTACAGTCAAGATAACTTTATGTTATTTAAATCAAATCAATGAAGTCAGTCATAGTTTAAAATACAATTGATCAAATATTGATCAGGAAGAACACAATATTTTACTACTCAGTATCCTTTGATTTTTCCTTCCTCTAGTTGAAAACTCTCATGCTTCACATCTATGAAGAGCAACTCCCTGACAAATAGACGAACAAGCCTTTTATTTCGGTGGTAGTGCACTTTGCTTTTATGGGTTAACAGAACAAGCAGTATGAGAATCCTTATTGTTTTCTGAACCATATACAGAGGATGAGCTATGTGAGCCATGTAAATATTGTTCTGGGAAATGATGTCACAAAATGGTTTAAGAACTGGCTAATGGTGACTGGACAGATAGGTAACTGAGTTGGAGTACTTCCTGTGCAAATTTGTGTTTAAATCCCTAGGACCTGAATAAAAAGCAAGGCATACCACATGTGCATATATAATATAAGCATTAGGGCAGTGACAAAAGAATATCTGGGGCACACTGGTTGCCAGCCTAGATCAAGATTCAACAAGAAACCCTGTAGCAAATTACTAAGGTGGAGAGTGATAGGGCAAAATTCAGACTTCCTTCTCTGGAGTGTGTAACTTCACACATATCTAGGAATGGCAAGTACATGTGTACACACACACACACACACACACACACATATATATATACATATATATACACACACACACACACACATATATATATATATATATATGGAGTATATGGAGAGAGAGAGAAAGAGAGAGAGAGAGAGAGAGAGAGAGAGAGAGAGAGAGAGAGAGACTAATACAAATAATAAGAGAAATAGGAGGGAAATAAAAAAGAGAGAGAGAAGTGCACAGTGTTGGCAAAAAAACTGACTTTACGGCTTTACGGTTACAGCTACTGGTTACCTCCAAATCCAATGATGACATCACCCCTAGATGACAAGATACTTGTGTGTCTATTGCCATGGCAACTGCCACACATTCCCAAAATTCACTTCACCTGTGCTGTACCTTTCCTGTGCATGATTATGCCATGACCCCCCCCCAAAATAGGCACAGTCCCCAATCTCATCTCTTCCTCCTCTTCATCCTCCTCTTCTTTCTCCTCTTCATCCTCCTCCTTCTCCACCTCCTCTTCTCCCTCTTCTTCCTCATCACTTCCCTACTTGTCTGAATTCATCTCTTCTTGTGGAGCTGTGGCCTAGTGTGATCTGTCCAGATATGAGCTTTTAACTCAACATCTGGTGCTGAGACTCAGGGATTGCTATACCACCTAGGTGTGACCAATACCATGGCCACAGTCACTGCCTTTGGCTAACATGTCTGACCAACCACCACCGCCGCTGCCGCTGCCATGTGTTTGTACTGCCACCAAGGCCACCACATGGTTTTCTGTCAATGCAGCTGAAAACCACTGTCACTGTCACTGCCACTGCCACTGCCACTGCCACTGCCACTGCCACTGCCACTGCCACAGCCACTGTGGGACACATGGACTTCACCACATAGATGGCCCCTGCCACCAGACACAAAGACTTCCAAAATGTAGGATAGTTGCTGCCATGTAGGTTAATCCCCACTGGCCTAACCTCATTACGAAAGGTCCACCAGCTGCACAGTCCCACCCTTCTTGCTACCAGAGTGCTAGTCTTTCTCCCACCACCATTGGTGGAATGCTAAGATTTTCCCTCTAGTCACAAGAGAAGGCTCCATACCCCAGATAGGGGTATAGTCAACTTCTATGGGCCTAGGGGTTGGTGTTTCACAATCCCTTTAAGCAGACTCCTAACTGATCTACAAAACAAAACTTTGGATTTTGGGTGACTCCCCTCCCAAAAGAAACTCTCATAACCCCCTCCCTCAGGTTTTTGCAGCAGTGTAGCAAAACCTAGGCCTAGGTGGGTTGTTTTCCTGTGAGTCTAGGACACATTGATACCTCTACTTGTTCACATGATGATCTGGACATCTAGCCTGGCTGTTTATTTGTATTCACTGTTGACTCTTTCTCAGAATCCCTGGTACAAATAGTTCAATAACATCCCATCCCCATTGTCCAATGGGCAATTCATTGTCTTTGACCATGCCTCCAGGCTCCCCACTGTGGTGTTACCTGGAAAATCTTAAATCTCTAAAGTTAACACATGACTTGAGGAAATTAAAGCTGGTATCCCTCTGCAATAAGGTTTAGATTCAGTACCATTAGACAACATCTTTAAATGACCAGTTAATGGCACACTATATCCAATTATTTCAAGGGATTTTAATACATACTGCCAGTGGCTGGTAAATGCAAAGAGGTCCCCTGTGATCAAGCATTTACCTATCTTCATTCCAACCCCTTTCTCTGTTCTTTTTCTCCAACTCAATTTCTTCTGGCCTTGAAACCTCAACAGGATGACACTACAATCCTCAGTCCAGCTAACGATCCACCTCCTTTACCCTGCATACTTGTTTCTATGCCTTCAAAAACCCCAGTCACCACCTTCAAAAAACCCAGCTAGCACAGCAGTTTCTTCCTCTCAGCAGGTTACCCCAAAGCCTCCTTGTTTGACCTCTCCAAACTCCACCCCTCTTTCTGTGACAGCTGAAGGTGGCTCCAATCGCCCTGAATTGGCACCTACTTTCAGCCATCACATCTGTCGCTCTAAGACCACAGCCAAAGCCCCCACAAGTTCTTCTCCTGCAGGAACACCTGACCCAGCTTTGGTCCTTCCTTTAAGTGAAGTTGCTAGGGTAGATGACCTAGTCAGTATACATGTTCCTTGCTCTCTAAGTGACTTTATCAAATACAAAGCAGACTGGGATCCTATACCTTTAACTCCTGGGCCTTCACTGAAATGTTTCAGTATATTACTCAATCTTACAACTTGGCTTTCCACAATGTACATATGATTCTAACTAATAATTTACTTCCTGATGATGCTGGTAAGTTTGGAAGCAGATGAGAATACATGCAGACAAGACTTATAAAAGAGATGAAACACGTCTAATCAGTTCTGAGACAGTACTTTACCAAGCTCCTCAATGGAATGCTCATTCCCCAAGTGGTATTTTAGCCAGGGATAGATTCATAATCTGCCTTTTGGCTGGTCTCCATAGGGCAGCCTTTAAACCAGTAAATTTTGAAAAACTCCAAGAGGTCATGTGGGACAAACAAGAAAACCTGTTGTAATTTCTAGAGTGCCTTACAAAGTCCTTATTACAATATACTAATCTAGACCATGAAACCCCAGAAAATAAGCAACTTCCAAT
Source organism: Rattus norvegicus (assembly GCF_021556685.1). Taxonomy (NCBI): domain Eukaryota; kingdom Metazoa; phylum Chordata; class Mammalia; order Rodentia; family Muridae; genus Rattus; species Rattus norvegicus. Next base: position 9,544,917 of record NC_141546.1, on the reverse strand, counting down.
GACCTACTTTTTTCTCAGAGATAGTCCAACATTTGTAAATTCATTTGGAATATCAAAAACCAAGGATAGTGAAAACTATACTCAACAGCAAATGAACTTTTGGGGGAATCACCATCCCTGACTTCAAGCAGTATTACAGAGAAAGAGTGATAAAAATTGTATGAAATAGGTACAGAGACAGGTAAGTAAATCAGGGGAATAGAATCGAAGACCCAGAAATGAACCCGCACACCTATGATCGCTTGATCTTTGACAAAGGAGCCAAAACCATCCAATGGAAAAAAGATAACATTTTCAGCAAATGGTACTTCTTTATCTGCAGGTCACCATGTAGAAGAATGCAAATTGACCCATTCTTTTCACCATGTACAAGGCTTACGTCCAAGTGGTTCAAGGACCTCCACATCAAACCAGATACACACAAACTAATAGAAGAAAAAGTGGGGAAGAATCTCAATCACATGATCACTGGGGAAAATTTCCTGACCAAAATACCAATGGCTTATGCTCTAAGATCAAGAATCAACAAATGGGACCTCATAAAACTGTAAAGCTTCTGTAAGGCAAAGGACACTGTCATTAGGACAAAATGTCAACCAACAGATTGGGAAAAGATCTTTACCAATACTACATCTGATAGAGGGTTATTATACAAAATATACAAATAATTCAAGAGGTTAGACACCAGAGAGCCAAATAACCCTATTAAAAATGGGGAACAGGGCTAAACAAAGATTCCTCAGTTGAGGAATATTGAATAGCTGAGAATTACCTATAGAAATGCTGTACATCCTTAGTCATCAAGGAAATACAAATCACAACAACACTGAGATTCTACCTCACACCAGTCAGAATGGCTAAGTTAAAAACTCAGGTGACAACAGATGCTGGTGAGGATAAGGAGAAAGAGGAACACTCCTCCGTTGTTGGTGGGATAGCAAACTGGTACCACCACTCTGGAAGTCAGTCTGGGGGTTCCTCAGGAAATTGGACATACCACTACCTGAGGACCTGGCTATATTTCTCCTGGGCAAATACCCAAAAGATGCTCAAACAAACAACAAATACAGATGCTCCACTATGTTCATAGCAGTCTTATTTATAATAACCAGAAGCTGGAACAAACCCAGATGCCCTTGAATGGATACAGAAAATGTTGTACATTTACCCAATGGAGTACTACTCAGCTATCAGAAACAATGACTTCATGAAATTCATAGTCAAATGGATGGAACTAGAAAATATTATCCTGAGTGAGGTAACTCAATCACAGAAAAGCACACATGGTATATATACACTCACTGATAAGTGGATATTAGCCCAAAAGCTCGAATTACCAAAGATGCAATCCACAGACCACATGAAGCTCAAGAAGAACAATGACTGAATGTGGATTCTTCACTCCTTAAAAGGGGGAACAAAAATATCCATAGGAGGGGATATATAGGCCAAGTTTAGAGCAGAAACTGAAGGAATGGCTGTTCAGAGCTTTCTCCACATGTGTGTGTGTGTGTGTGTGTGTGTGTGTGTGTGTGTGTGTGTGTGATTGTTAGTGTTGTCCCTCTGTCCTGAGCAACATGTGGGCAATCAGCAGCCCCATGTCCTTCCTGGTGGCATCTAGTGCATGGCCCTTTGTCTTGTGGGGGTTAAGTCAGGCTCTTGCCCAATGACCTTGTTAAACACATTTGTAGCAGGAACCTGGTAGTGCCTGAGGCTTAGAAGACCAGGAGACTGGGGCAAAGGCTTGGACTGGTCACATAACCTATGCCAGCATAAGGTAATTTTGTCTGTGGGCCTTTTCATCTCTCTCATGGTACATTTTATAGGCCTGTTCCAAGATTGCTGCTTGTGGGTTCAGGAGTTACCTCTCCAAACATCTAAGTGGCTTTTTTTTCCCATTTTGTTTTTATTGGATATTTATTTACGTTTCTAATGTTATTCCCTTTCCCCGTTACCTGACTATAAACCCCCTAAACCCCTCCCCTTCTTATATAAAGGTGTTCACCTCCCCACCTACCCCCCCACATTCCCTTACACTGGGAACCTTGACACAACAAAAGGTTACTAGTTCCTTCAGTACCGAATAAGGCATTCTCTGCTACACTTGCAGTTGGAGCCATGGGTGAGTCTTTGGGTAGTGGTTTAATCCCTGGGAGCTCTGGTTGGTTGGCATTGTTGTTCTTATAGGGAGGCAAGTCCCTTCACCTCTTTCAATTTTTTATCTAATTCCTCTAACAAGGATCCTATTCTCAGTTCAAAGGTTTGCTTCTAGCATTCGCCTCTGTTTTTGACATGCTCTGGCTGTGTCTCCCAGGAGACATCTATGTCTAGTTCCTGTCAGCATGACATGTACATATCATATATATATATATATATATATATATATATATATATATATATATATATATATATATACAGCCACAGCTACCTCTTAACCCTCCAGATATTCTCCTAGCATTGTTTAGGGACTACTGAAAAGGCCTGAGCTCCCTTGACCCAACCACTTCCATCACCAGCAGGGAACCCTGGATAGTAATCATTGTATTTGGACAGCCCATCTCCTTCCTCTTGGACACTGGGGATCACTTATTTGGTCCTAATGTGGTTTGGCGGGCCATTTCTCCCTCTTATTCTCTTATTGTCAGGGTAGGAGAATAACCTTACCTTCCTCAGCAGACTTTACTGCTTAGTTGCATTTTTAGAGGTGTTGCTCTTACCCATTTCTTTTTTGTACTGCCAACATGTCCTGTCCCCTTATTGGGATAGGATATTCTGGCTATGTTGGGAGTCTCCATTTCCTCTGTTATTTCCATTTGCCTAAACCCAAGTTCGCCAGCAGCCCCTCTGTTCCTTCTTCTAGCCAGGCAATATATTAACCTTAGTGTGTTGTTTTTTTTACCAGCTTCTCAGGTAGCCCCCCAAGTCTGGGACATCCAGAACCCCACTGTTGCTAAATAGCCTCTTCTTGTCATCCAACTACTGAACTCTTCCAGGACCTTGCTCTATTAAGCTCCAGAAGAAGTAGAGACCAGCCATCTTTCCCTCAACCCTAAAAAATGAGACATCATTCCAGCAGCTGTGCTTGACCCCGTTAGATTAGACAAGGCTTTCAATTCTTTATGGCACTCAAGTATATCACTCCCTACCTGCAAGCTGGTCAGGAGTTTGCACATTGGTATTCTTTTCTTAAACTAGGAGTAATTCAGGGAAACAAGCCCCTATCAGTCCCAGTTATAGATATGCTCAACATAAGAGCGCAGTTCAGAATGTGTCACTCCTGATCACTGCAGGAATAACCATACATGCTGGTTGTGGAACAGCAGGGCTGACTACTTCCCTAACCCTATGCGGTAAATTCATTTCAGAGATTAGCACCAGTTTTCAGGAAATGTCTGAAACCATGCTCCTTGTCCAGAAATAGACTGATCCTTTGGCAACAATGGTGCTTCAGGACTGAAGGGCACTAGATGGGCTGACAGCTAAAGAAGGTGGCCTTTGCCTGTTCCTCCAGGAAGAATGCTGTTTCTACACCAACCAATCTTGAATAGTAAGAAATAAAATTGAGCAGCTACAATCAGACATCCAGAATCATAGAGAAAATGAAGCCTCCAATTCCTGGATTTTCAAAAACCCTATACGAAAATGTGTTGAGAGCTTTTTCCTGCTTCTAGTTGTTTGACATTTGTCACCGAGCTTGGACGAGGAAGTAGGCTTAGATAAGAATAGTAGTGGCCATGGGGCTTTGTTTACTACTTTGCTGAATTATTTCCTTATGTAATCTTTTTGCTTACTACTCTAATTACTATCTTGTGTGCTCTCTGTTTACTACTTCACTTTATTACTTTGTCTTTGGTCTAAGAAATGACCGTGTTTTTTGGATATACCTAGAATGATATAAAAGTAGGCTGGAGAGAAATAAAGCTGTTTCAGTCTCAGTATGGGCCGGAGTCAGTTATAATTTTATCTAACATTTTTCTTTTTCAATCCTAACTCCCTCACTTGAGACTGACTGAGCTGACTTGGTCAGAAGTGAATATTCCTCTTTGTAATGCCTTTTCTCCTCATTTTCATGATGTTACTATTTGTTCTCTGCCTCATTAATCTCCCTTCCACATTCCTTCAAAGACAAATGCAAAAAGTCTCTAACCAAACAATTATTTCCTGTTACAGGATTACCAGCCCTTCTTCACAGAGGAGTCTGATGCAAATGATTATGAAGCAGAACCTCATGGTGAAAGTAGGCTACACCTTCAAATTGATGATATCCCCTGACTACAGGAAGCATTTTAAAAGACCCAATGCCCTTCTTCCCCTTTCACCATCAGCTTCCCCAGCCCCCTTTTTTCTTCTTTTTATGGTAGGAAAAAGAGAGGTAGATTAGCATCAGAAGCTGTCTACAGCCTTGGAATCCAGCAATGATATTACCTCTTGTCGACAAGGACCCTCATGAGTCTGTTGCTCATTGCAACTACCACATATTCCCAGTGTTCCGTTCACGTGCCTGTTGCCTGAACTCTGTGTGGTGGTGCGTGTGATTAAGATTACATCATGACTCAAATAAAAGCCAGAGACTCCAAACTGCTCACCCCTTCTTCGCCCCTGCTTCCTCATCACTTCATCACTTCCCCCCAATAAACCTCTTCTTGTGGAGCTGTGCTTGCCTGGTGTGGTTTGTCTGGATACAAGCTGCCTTCTAACACAGTACAAAGTGTGATTGAGACACAGCACAGTGAATAATTACACTCACTCAGAGTCATGTGTTTAGAGAGACTTAACATAGTCTTTCTTAGAAAAATTAATTCACAGACAAAAATGTGTTCATGAGCAATGATAAGGCATAAAAATTCAGCAAGTTACTTGACATAGGTGCCAGGGATGATCTGAGTTGTGTCTGGAGTTTTTGCACTAATGACCATGCTATACTGGGTAACTTATGCAGCAAAGCTGCTCTAATAGCCACAGTATGTGGACATCATATGTCAATTATTGTCTATTTTTATGAAAAATATTCATGATGTTTGATGAACATGAGACTTCATAGGCAATCAATGAAATTTAACGTGGACGTACCAGTTTCTAGATATTATGTTAGTTTTCTCTATGTTTCTATTCCAAAAAGTAGCTGTGTGGATGATTATGTTAGAGGGAGGAATGGAAGATGACTTAATTAAAGCCATTGTTAAATGGAAATCTCAACCTCCAACTTTCACATTTTTCTGGATCCAACGGGATGATAAACCTCACATATTCTGTTCAATACATACATATATTATATTATATTATATTATATTATATATCTTCCAGTTTCATAAGTTTTAGGTTTTTAATTGACTGTATATGAAGAAAATACCAATATCCCTCTCATCTCTCTCCCTCTTACCACTATTTCTCTCTCTGTGAGAGAGAGTGTGTATGTGTGTGTGTGTGTGTGTGTGTGCATGTGTGTGTATGTGTATGTGTGTGTCTGTGTGTGTGTGCGTGCATGTATGTGTTTGTGTGTGAATGTGGATGACATGGAACACATGAACAGGTTATAGGACAACTTCACATTCTGACCTTAACATTCCTTCTTGCTTGAGACAACATATATTTGTTATTTTATCTGTAAGGTACACTAATGCAGCTGGTCTGTGTGCTTCCAGAAGATTTCTGTCTCTGCTTCTTGTCTTTCATTTGGTTTTATGTTGGTTCTGGAGATCCAAATATAGTTCTGCACTCTTGTTTGGTAAATGCGTAACCCATGAACTTTCCTTAAGCTCAAATTAGTTCTTAGTTATGGGGTACACTGAGAATTTTAATTTCTCTGGAAACCAGCATGTTTTTGATTGAGATAAATGAGAAAAAAAAGTGCTGAGTGCTCTTGCTGAATGTTCACAGTACACATCAATGTGCTCTAAATGATGCAATATCAGTTACTGACTTGCCCTCAGCTTATTCTTATCTCTAAATTTGGGATCTTTCTTTCTTCTTAGACGTTCAAAATAAAGTCAACATTTCTGACTACATTTCTGTGCTACTAATCCAACACAGTCCTTTGAAGCAAATCTGCTTGTATCTTCAACAAAAACGCAAGATGGGGAATAGGAAGAAGAAGCATAGAGAAACAGCAAAAGAAACAAATTATCATGCACTAGATTATTCAAGAAACTCTAAAATGACTGTGATGTTGTTGTCAGACCCCATAGTGGCTTTACCTCAGAAGTGCAACCCACAGAGCACAGATTGACAAAGTGAGTGTTGCAATACATGAGGGTATAAGATTTTTGATCCAGGTATTTGGGGTTGCTCATCCACGCAGGGAGAGGCAACCCCGAACCCAAAAGGACACAACTTTTATTCATTACAGAGGGCAGACTTCAGCAACAGGGTTAGCTGGCCTATTCTTATGCTACACAGGACAAAGGATTTGGTCAGGTATTGACTGGCCAGTTCAAGGGGCTGTTCTGGGCTCAATTACTCACTTTCCTCATCCAGCCCTACACAGGCCTTGGAGAATCACTGAGAAAGGGCTAAGTTGACATGTCCCTTAGTGGGGGAGTGGGTGAAGTGGGTGGTCGGACAGGGTCAGTATGGCATCTTGTGATTGTTCTCAGAATAGGGGGTCTTTCCAAGAACAGTTGTTTCTTTGTTTGTTTGTTTGTTTGTTTATTTTTTTTGTTTTGCTTTGTTTTGTCTTAATTAGCTTAGTCAGAATCTTGATCACCAAAACTTTATCATGTCACTGGGCATCATGACATCAGATGTAGCTCTCAGTTAGGTCACAAGTTTGTCATAGGCATCCTGACCATCACATATATTTCTCAAAACCTTGTTATTACAGTTATGTTTCTCATATCTATGAAACTTTATTTCTTCATTGTCTTCAAAGAGTGAAAAATCTATCTCAGGTGAAGACCTTGTCTTGTTGCTTCCTATCTTTGATAGGAATCATGACATAGGTGTTGTGTGTAAACCTTCCTGTGATCCATGTACTAATTAGCATCATTCATTCTTTGTAGAATTTTATAATAAGAAAAATTCCATTAATTCATTTGGAGCTAAGATCAAATTCTGCTTCCATTGGTTGTGCATCTTTAAACATTTTCCATATGAAGAATATTTGTTTATTAATTGTCTCCCATGGTAGAAAAATGCCTAGAAGAAACCCAAATAAACAGTGTTTCTGAAAGGTCCGTTTGACCAGGCTGTGTACAATTTTCATGTGGAAATGAGCAGTGTTTCTGGACACGAGCTTTAAATATATGAAGGTGAAGGCTGGGAAGAACTTCCACAGTTTAACCTTATAAGGTTTTAAGTTATAAGATTATAAGTGTCTCAGAGTATGCCTTATCTCCTTATCTGGGATTTTGCACTCTGAGATTTCAGTTATTCATGTTTTACAGCAATCTGAAAAACTTTGATGAACTTTTCAAGAAATATTCAAGTCTTAAGTTTTAAATAATGTTTTACAGTATGTACTCATGATTCTTTTATCAATCCACTGATTGTGTTAGTCCCGTATTGTTTCTATTAAAGTTTTATAAATTAAACTTTATTACAAGCAGCAAGCCTCCTAGCTGGAATGAAGATATACTGAAGGGAGACTTGTGTCCCTCTTTTTTTTATATCAGAAAAACAGAGAGAATTGTCCTCAAGAAATCGAGAATCCTACAAGAATCCCATGCTATGAAATCGAATGGACTGGAGGCCTGCACAAAACAGTGTCTCTAGGACAGAGTTTTCAAACAGTTCTGATATTATCGAATCACCTTGCAGGAAAGACCGAGATAGAGATGTAGGTCAGGTTTCTACCTTGGCTAAGACTGCTTAGTTACTCATATATCTTGTTCTCTACTTAAACCTGCACTTCATGTCAGGACACTGAAGGTGGGCTTTGGGAGTCAATAGACCCCAATACTCCTATACCCAATGTGGCCACATTGAGTGGATCTCTCTTTGGTTTCATTACTTATCTCTTTTAACTGGCCTGTTGAAAATGGGTGGTCAACCCTGGTTTGTCCAGGGGCTCTCAAGCCTCTAAATTAGACTCTGACAGTACTAAATACTGGTCTAGAATATAGGAAATAGCCTCTTACTTATATGGTTTTGTTATGCCTATGGTTAAAAAGATCTGGTAGAATATGAGGAAAATGAATATGGGAAAAATACTGGGCTGAAAACTGGAAAAAAAAAAAAAACACCCAAAAAGGTGTCTCTTAAAAGGTGGTCAGTAAAATGTGAGGCGGGGAACCTGATTTTGATATAATGGTCTCACATCAAGGCAAATCTGAAGATGTAGTCACCACCCTCTTATTCTAAGAACCCTTCCAAGTTGAGGAAACCAACATACACTTGTGTTCTCTGCAATTTGTCTCCAGCTTTCTGAGATTCAAGTTTTAAAGGCATCTTTTCCATGGGGTCTATTTTTCCTAGCATGATTGAACTTCTTCCATTTGCTGCATGCAGAGTTCCAAATAACATAGAGCAACTCATATGTACAGTCTCCAACTTTAAGACAATTTCAACAATACCATCAAACATGTACTTTCCAAAAGTAACTAGAACAAGCAACTAGGAAACAAATAGTAGCCAGGGTGTTCCCAGCATTAAAATAAAACCAACCTACAATTGCACCGTAGTTGGTCTGCACAGCAGGGTGTACTCAATCAGTTAAGCCAATGCTCACAGGGCTCACACTTCCAGCATTTTCTAAATTACCTCTTTATCTTTCCTGTTAGGCTAGATGCTTTGGAGCCTCTGTCCTGTCCGAAGACCAAGCACCATGCTATTTAGAGTGTGTATGGTTGTTTTTCTGCCAGAGACAGAAACTGTAATCTCTGTGAATTTGAGCCTAGCCTGGTCTACAGAATGACTTCCAAGACAACCAAGGCTGTACAGAGAAACCCTGTCTTCAAATATTAATTAATTAATGGGTCCTGGTTATCAGGCTTGAGCAAGCAGGAATCTTTATTATTGAATGAATGTATCCTCCTGATGCCCTCTTCTTATTACTTTCCTACTAATCCTTCAAGTGTCTTCTGAAATGTCCTTTGTTCTGATATGCTTTCCTTTTCCCATGAACAATGCTACCAGCCTAGTAGCTGAGCATCATGGTGTTTGTAGTATCATAAGCTGACTCCCGATTTTCATCATCTATGAAAGAGAGATAGGTGTTATAGAATAGGTCAGTCCTGGAAGGCATAGGGAGATGGGTTATTTAGTTAGTAAAGATTTTGCTGTACAGGCATGATGACCTAAGTTCAATGTGCAACACTCTGTAAAAATTAGGTGTGTCATTATGACCCTATGACAGTAACACTGGAAAAGAAAAAGTAGGAGAATCTCTGGAGCTTGCTGGCTTGCGAGTCTAGGCAAATTAGTAAGCCTGAAGTTCATTGAGGGACTCTTTCTTAAAATATGATTGGAAGAAATTGTATAAGACAATAAAGTTGAGTTTCTATGCATGCATGCACATATACTGACACATACACATACACATACATACATACATACACAAACATACACGCATATACACATATACACACATACATATACACACAGCACACACTGTTTCCACTTCTGCTTATTTCTTTTTCTCCTTGTCTTTCTTCCATTCATCTTATCTCTTTTCCTTCCTTTTCCTTCTTGTCCTCTCCTGTCTTTTCCTCCTTCTCTTTCATCTTCCTTTCCTTTCCCCCATACTCTCTTTCCCCTTCTTCTCATTTTTTCTCCCTTTTCTTTCTTCTCATCCTTCTCTTGTCTACTCGACGTTGAGAATCATCTGTCATTGGCATGAAGCGCAAAGAATAACAATCTCAATCAGAAACTCATATTGTAATGTCATATGAGTTAAACCCAAGATAAAGATATGAAAGACAGATAGAAATGAATCTTTTTTTGTCAAAATTTCCTCACTATACACAATCATCCAAACGTGATAAAGAGCCCTATTTCCCTAAAGAGGAACTAGCAAACCCTCTCTGTCCTGTGATGAGTCTTAAGTCTGAGAGCCAGACAGCTTGATATGCTCCCAGTCAATAACTTCTTATTGACTGCTCAAAGGAAGCAGCACTCCATCAGACATTAGAGAAGGAATCTGACACCCCTTTGTAGAGATGAAAAATGACCTGAAGTGCTTTGTTACAATGTCAACAAACTGCACTGTCAAGAGATTAGAGGACCTTGAAACTTGGTGGTGAGATAATGACCATTCACATGTAAATGTCACCAACCAGTTGCTAAAAAGATCAAGAACAAGCACTGGATAAGAGGCAGGCAGAAGCTGGTATGTAACTGTCCTTTTATTTAGCAAGCCAGCAGCAATAATTAAAACCATAACTACTGAAACCAGATGTGCTTTAGTGAGTAGAAGTCAAAAGATAAAGGGCAACTTTATAAGAACAATCATTCTTCTGCCCTACCAGTCATCTGAAAAGAAAAAAAAAAAACAAACAAAAAATGAAACCACTTTATATCAGACAGTTTTCAAGAGCATAAATAATGACCTCCATTTCAATACCCCAGTGTTTAGCAGCAAGGTATGATAAATAGTTTTATCCATCAGGTGACTCTGGCAGAAAAGGGAAAATGAATTTGCAAAAAAGAACTGTGAAATATACAGTCTTAAGACTTTTAAAAAAGAGGAGGCATGAAATAAGACCTTTCAAATCATCATGTCCTTTGACCCTGTGCCTTCTCTGAGGAGAGATCATGTAAATAGTAGAACTTAGGTTGGTGGGAAGAAGGCTCAGTTGGAAGTGCTTGCACTGTACAACTAAGGAACCCTGAATCTGGTCCTGTGAACTCATAAAAGCTAAGCAAGAATTCTGTGTGCAAGTGACTCCAGAAGTAGATGGTATATAGTACCAATCCTCAGGTCTTGGTAACCACACGTACATCAAAAACAGTGATTTCCAAGTTAGGCCCCATCTCAGGAGAAAAAATAAAAAATAAAAAATAAAAAATAAAAAATAAAAAAAGAGAGAAAATTGACAACTGAAATCAGCATCTGGCCTCCATACACACCAGTACAAATGAGCATATATGCATACATATGTGCGTGCGTACACACACACACACACACACACACACACACACACACACACACACACACAAAGAAACTGTATCTTTTGGACCATGCCATGCATATTTGATTATTCTGCTTCAAATCTCATTCATCTTCGTGAATCTAATGCAATCTAGGACCCACAAATGAAAGATGATGGCTTGAAAAATTGAATAATAGACCAATCAGATAACTCAGTCACACCATTCCTGGGTATTTACCATAGAACTTCAAATCAGTGTCCCATAAACACTTCCACATAAGTACTGTTTGCAGTGCCTTTCATAGTAACTAAATCATAGAATTTTCCTAGGTCACTGCCAGCAAATGAATGGCTAAGGTAAATGCAGCTCATATACATGATAAGCTTATTTTCAGTCCTGAACAAGGATGAAATTATGCTGACTGTAGGAAATGGATACATACCTCCTTTCTAACAGTCAGCCCAGTGTATACTATTCTCCTGCCTCCTGACTCTACCATCTGTGTTCCACTGTAGTTCCTGAGTTCTTCACAATTTCTCCACAGGACACTCATGAATCCACTTCCTCCATTACTCTAAAATTCCTTCTTATTTCTGTTTTCCTTCTATAATATGGAAAAGATCATCCTGGGGCTTCAATATGAAGCTTCCCAAATACCCAAAATTGAGAATTAGTCACCAATATTTATGTCCAATATTCTTGCTTTCTAGTCTCACTTCTCATAGTCTGCACACATTTTGCCTTCTATTGGAGGTAACATAAGTATCTGGACAATGGAGTGTGAATAGAAGAATACTCATCCACATTTGCAGTAGAAGCATTTGAATGGAACACAGGCTTGTTTCTTCATCATGTATTTCCTTCCTGTGGCCACAGCAACATTCAAATGAAGGTACATTTGCCATAATAAGGACACTGTGAGGAGAAAGACCTGCCAATCTGAGGGACTTTGTGACACAGCCATGTTGTGGTCTAAATGTGAAACATCTTCCATAAGTTCATGTTTTAACACTTGGCCTCTATCTTCTGATACAGTTCAGAAAGTTAGCAGAATTTTTAGGAGGTGAAACCTCTCCAAACAAAATGGGTCACTGAGGGCATGACTTGACACTGTATAGCTTTATGCCACTTCCTATTTATTCTGTTTCCTAAACAAGGATACAAAGTGATCTGTCAGGATTTCTGTTCTTTCTTTATTTTTTTTTCTTTTTTCTTCTTTTCGGAGCTGGGGACTGAACCCAGGGCCTTCCGCTTGCTAGGCAAGTGCTCTACCACTGAGCTAAATCCCCAACCCCGATTTCTGTTCTTTCAACCATGAATTCCTCTCCTGCTATGATGTCTTTCCTCCTTTATGATGGACAATACCCTTCTGGAACTATAAACCCAAATAAGCTTGTTCTCTTATAGGTTGCTTTGGTCAGAGTGTTTTTATCATAGCATCAGGAAAATAGCTAAGACAGACAATACTCCACTTGTCACTTGGACCAGTGATCCATATTAGTTACTTGTTACAACACTGTAAATCAAGCTATCAAGACAATGCCTTTTGTTGCACAGCTCCTTGTGTATATGTAGCACCATTGCATTTTCACTTTACCACATATCCAACTTCATTTTGCCCTCTTCTCATAAACTCCATAAAGTCATGTCTTTTCTCCATACTTTTCACCTGCCTGCTTCAGTATTTGAGATATTGCATCCTATTTGGTAATTCATGCTAAAGGAGTCAATAGTGCCCGCACCATGGTGAATAGTCAGGGTCCCCCAACTGTATTCTTGAAGTTGTGCCCATACACTGTGGGGACACTGTATATACTCACAGTCATGGCAGGTGGCTCCTGTGTAACCAGTGTCACTACAGTTGCAGTAGAAGGTAGTCCAGGTTTGGGCGCAGTGTCCTCCATGTTCACAGTAGTTTGGCAAACACCTAATGGATGTAATAAAAAAACCTCATAAGCCAAGACAGTTGGAATAGAAAGTGCTGCAAAATCTTTACCAGAAATACTAGGAATAGAATCTGCTAACGCCCTATAACTACCAGAGTTAAATGATATGAGAACCACAGTGATGTGCTTCTACTACTGAATAGTGGTAATCTCAGAGCTGATTTCTACCTTTGAGTTAAAGTTTCAATGTTATCACACAGAGAGTTGAATGAAAGTGGGATTATTGTATATAATGGTATGTTTAATGTATTTTTCTCATATTATATGTATGAGTGCTTGCCAACATATTTATAGAAGTACCTCATACATGTGTACCTGATGCTAGAGGAGACCTGAAAAGGATATTGAGTCCCCTGGAAGTGACCTATACATGGTTGTGGGCCATCATGTGTCTGAGTCATCTCCCTACAAAGTCATGTGTCTATGGTCATTGGAAAATCAAGGATGCATTTCTGGAAAAGAGAAAGCACATTTGGGAAATGGAAAATCTAGCATTTCTACTATAAGTAGCAAAATGAATGAGAACATGTAGGGCAGCCATACAGCAAAGTGCATTTGGTGAACAGAGATTAGAAAAGGTCATCTCAACACAGATACTTGACTGCATATTTATGTCTAACTTGTTCACTTAAAAAGGCTCTTTCATGATCATGATTTCAACCTTCTTTAATAAGTTCATTTTAACACAGAAAGAGAATCCCATATGGCTATCGAAGGGGACAAATTCTGGGTGTGGATACTGGTAGTTTTGGGCATAAGTCTATAAAGCCAAATAGTCAGGATAAGGGTTTGGAGAGAGAGCTCAGTGAGTAAGGCGTTGACTACAAAAGTGTGAGGAATATAATTTGTATCCCGGGTACACATATCATATTCCAGGCATACAAGGCAGTTTTCTTGTGACATTTTCACTCAGGATTCAGAGCCAGGAAATCCCTAGAGCAAGCAAACTACCTCAAAATCCACTCACTTTAGTATGCAGTATGAAACCCAGACTCAGGATACAATGTGGGAATCAAGGAAGGAAGATATTCTATGTCAATCTCTATCCTACATATGTACACTTGAAAGTAGATGAACACACAAACATCATAGACCACATACCCTTCTGCGAATTGTAAAAATTCAAAACAGATGTGGTGGCTTAGTGAAGTTTTTTCAATATAAATATATCAACTTTCTTGACTATCTGAAAACCCAGATAAGCTAACACAGTGAGTGTCTGATCTAAGAACATAGCAGATACACTGCCAGATATCTTGCCTCTGTATAAAACCAGAGTGCATAAGAGTTAAGGAGATGACAGAAAGATTTCAAAGAAAGCATTAGGTATGGGAGGATAAAAAAATATGGCAGATATGGGAGTAGTGGCAAGCTTTTAATCCATGTATTTGGGAGTAAGACATAAGTGGATTTTTATGAATCCCAACCTAGTCTATATTGTACACCACACAGACACACAATCTTCCACAGGACAGAGATAATTTCTAAGATAGTTGTGGAGAAAAATGAGTAACAAATGAATTATAGGTCACAGTCGAACTACCTGAGATTTCATGATGTCATTTTTCCAGTTTCTTGATTTGCGCTTGACTGTTTTACAAAGGAAAGGAATATAACGTTTCATTTAATAGAGTAAATGAACATCATGAGATAGCAATCATAATTCATGCTGTCAACTTGATCAAAACTAGAAATATCTGGATACTGGACTCTGAACATGACTCTTGGGCACTATCTGGTCTGTGTTAATTGAGATTGGAAGACTCATCCAGTGTGGGCAGTACCACTCTCTAAAGAGGGATCCCACACCATCAAATGGAGGAAATGATGTGACTTCTACCTTTGTCCCTTTCCTTAAATGCAGATGAGGAGCGACCAGATCCCCAGGGTTGCTACCAACTGTGATTTCCCCACCAACATGCACTGTGACCCTGAATTCATTCCTGGAATAAGGCTATTTTTTTAAAAGTAGCTTTTGTTGGAAAGTTTTTTCACAGCGACAGAGAAATAAATTAAGCATAGACATGAAGCTGTCGTTCTTTCTGAATCCTTCACTTTCTTAACCCTTTTGCTTAATTATTGTGCTCAAAATATTTATTAATCTTCAATTCTAATTTTATACACATTTACATATACTTAAATATATATATTTATATTTGACAACGTGAAGTGTGTTGTGAAATTCAACTTTTTGAATTCTACTCATTTATCTTACTTTAGATATCATCCTCTTTAACTTATTTCTTATTTAATTTTAACTAAACACTATTTTTGGTGTGTGGCCTTCTCAAAATATTTTCACAGAGAAGTGGGTTTATTTTTTCAATGAACTATAAATATAATCTTCAAATGCATTCCCACTCATACATGAGATATGGCTTTACTAGGACTGTTTTCCATTGCATAGGTGAAATGTTTAAACACTCAGTGACAGCAAGTCAACAGCACAGTAGAGAGACCTGTAAGAGATCATGCTTGAGACTGGCACTCACATGACTTGTTTGTATACTAGGATTCTTCCTTTACCTGTGCCAGTGGTTCATCTTCAAACTGAGTTTCACATGTACTTACTAGGACAATACTCTTCCAAGGAGAAAGGAGAGAAGCTTCATAGAGATTCCCAAGATTATAATGATACTAACTGAAGCTGTCAATATTGATTCTGTAAAGATATTTTCGAGTTGGGGCAATACTTTGGTTGGTAAAGTGTCATAAAAATTGAAGACCTCTGTTCAGTCCCCCAAAACCACTAATACAGAAAAACATTTGGGGCATGTTAGCACATAATGGTACTCTCAGAATTGGGGAGGTGATGGTGGTTATATCACTGACATTTGCAGGCCAGCAATCCTAGCCTAATCTTCCAGCCCCAGGTCCCAATTACAGTGATTATGTCAGAAAATAAAATGGAATGGTATGAGTGTTATTGTCTTCTGGCCTCTATACACAGATGCACACTACACCATACATATGACTTACATATATGTGCACATGTACATTCATGTACACACACATAAAAAGATATCTTTGTGCAAAATGATGTTTAACAATATAAAATGGCTCAAATAGGAAAGAAATAAATTATATACATAATAGAACATAATGAGTTATGTATTATAGAAAATAATAGGGCACCATTAATTCTATACATTCCTTAAAGCTAGAAAGGCAGATTTTAGTTTTATTTTCATGTGTGCTTCATTACTACTATAAAATCCTTATAGTACAATGACCAAAAGGGAGCCCTTTCCATATTTCTAAGTGTTCCTTTTTCAGGTGACAAATGCTTTATCTAAATTAATGTAGTTTCTTCCTTGTTCTTCACAGTAGTGTTTAAAACTATACCACTAGCCTCTCTCCTTTCTAAACAACTATACCAGTGATTGCACATTATATAAAGAAACTGTTAAACCTGAAGTTATCAGTGTTAAAGCTATGCACAATATTATTTTGGGTCATTGAAGAGGCACATAAGCGTTCCTTATTTTCAGCAATAAAGAAAACTTCTGGAGTTCTACTCAACGCTGGACCACTAGCTTTCAGTGATCACTAAGTAGTTCAAGACTCATTCAGCATGCCTATCTGCTCTCTGAATAGCTTTTCTCATGGACCACTCTGGACAGTGTGAGGCAGGTGCTTCTGCACAGATTAAATGGCATCATGACCAAATTTCATCACTTATGGGTATTAAATGCAGTGCTCAGTACTTTAAAGAAAACAACATGAAAGCTGAAACAGCTCTCAACATTACTAATTTTTTCTAAAAAGAAGACTGACTCTACCTTATTTTTAGATATCAAGTAAAGTTGTAAGTACTTCTGTTAAATCCTGGTCACTAGAGAGATAAACCAATACACCAATACTTCAGCCAACTGCAGCTAAGGGAAACTATTCTGTATTCTCCATAGCCTGCATGACTCTCTCTCTCTCTCTCTCTCTCTCTCTCTCTCTCTCTCTCTCTCTCTCTCTCTGTCTCTGTGTGTGTGTGTCTATCTCTCTCTATGTCTCTGTGTCTCTTTGTCTTGCATTAACTGATATATTGTGTTCTGTGGTGTGCATATTCTATTGATCTGTAATTTATATTGAATATATTCTCATTTTGGGGCTTAGATGTTAATCACAAAAATTTATTTAATTATTCTCCTGTGGGGAACTGCTAAAGAAACTTTTTAGATTTCATATTAACCCACCATTTTATTTTATTTTCTCTCTAGCTCTGCTATTACCAGCTATTCCATAGATCCATGTAAGTCTGGAGCACAGAAAAATACAGGCTACATCAAATTGAACAGAGACTCACTATGGTTTTTAGACTAGCCTGTAACTTTCTACAGAAACAAGGCTAGATATGGACTCACAAAAATTCTGTGCCTTTGATTTCCTTGTGCTGGGACAAAAGGCATGGGCCACATCAGTAGACTCAATATCACTAAAGATAAACACAAAACCTTACTAATCATGTGTTCTACATATTAAAGAAATCCCTCATGCCTCTAGACAATCAACAGTAACTGATCCTGGCCCCCTTTTCTGATCCTGAATCCTGATCTCACCCTAATCACAAGACACACCTCTCTCTCCCTTTCTTGTTTCTGTGCAGTCTTAAACCAGACTGCAAGTGTTACCTTTTTGTCACTGTGACAAACTACTGCAGATAAGTGCTTAAAAGAGGAAAATATGCTTAATTTCCTCTTTCTATCCATCAAGGTTTCCATCCATAATGATAAGAAAGTTAATCTCAGGAGAACCAAAAATCAAAGGGTGGGTGGAGACAAAGGTACAACCCTAAAGGCTCCACCTCCAATATTCTATTATCTCAGGCCACTAGAAGACTAGCCATTCAGTGCAAGAGCCAGTAAGAACTATTCTCATCCAAATTGTAAAGTTTCAGAAAAAAAATGTCCTTGCTACTACCAGAAGCTTTGAAGTCTTTTTCTACTTCCTCTGCCTCTGTTCTTTTAACATCTTAGTGAGGTGCTAGCAGTGTCACTATAGATACAAAGCATAGACTTGACCTAAAATCAACTTGGAAAAAAGTGTCCAAAAAGCATGTACAAAAGGATGTACAAAAGTTTCTACAAAATTACTAGTCAGGTTAACAATCTTAAAATATAAAAATATAACTAAAAACTAACATGGAAATGCAGTCTAGCACTGGGAATGTACAAATAGTGTAACACCCGTACAAAGCCAACTAAAATGAAGAGGTGCATCTGAATGTAAGAGGAAGAGGAAGTCTCTCAATGAACAACATGCTAGTAAATGAAACAAGCTATGTGATCATCGATCAGTAGGCAAGATCTCTTAAAATGTTCTGAGTTCAATTATCCAGAACCAGGTGAAAAACCGAGCATGCCGGACACTGTGTGCATTCCCAGGACTGTGCAGTATAGACAAGCAGATCTATAATCTTAGCTGGCCAAGTTAGCCTAACAACAAGCTTGTGGTTTAATGAGAGACACTCTCTCAAATAGTGATGCACACAGTGATAAAGAAAGTCAGGCATGTCTTGCTGTTGCTTCCACATGCACAGGTACCAATATATCCACACGAATGTGACACACGTGTAAAATGCAAAGTAAGCATGCTGGTCTGCTGTTATGATTGCTGTTGTTATTTACAGGGAATAAGACCTGGATGAACAAAATTCCTATGTATTAACAGTGGTTAAATCACAGAAGAGAACTTGCATTTTGGTGTTTTATTGTACTACTGAGAATCAAACTTTAGGTCCTCATAAATGCTAGGTAAGCACTGTGCTATTTTCTTGGCTTCAAAAAGAATATTTAACATTTACAAATGTCTGTATCATTCCTTATATTTTTACAGTTGGTCTGGTAGTTATGTGTTTAATCACAACAGAAATACTGATATGAATATATCCTTAGAACATGGTACAAGTAACTGTAGAATGTATTTAAGCAAATTAATAAAGATACAGGGTGACCAGTGATAGCATAATGGGAAGCCAGGTGTGTGTATGTAGAAATCATTGACTGAAGCATCTTCACTCAGCAACAGAATTTTGTTTGTATTTATATTTTTATATGTATGTGGGGTATGAATTTATGCATGTGAGTTTTTGCTTATATATGAGTACATATAGTAGGTGTGTGCTTGAGGGCATATGTATATATTTGTACATGCATGCAAAGGCCAGAAGTTGACTTCTGGTGTTTATTCTCAGTGTGTACAACTTTATTGAGTCAAGGTCTTTCAATTGGACCCAGAGCTGTACAATATTGATAATCTAGCTATGTAACTTTGTCCAAGGATCTCCTGCTCCTACTTCTCACATGCTGATATCACATCTGATCTATTATCCTCACACAGCAATTACATGGATGTAGAGGATCCTCATCCTTGTGTAGCAATAACTTTATGCAATGAGCAATTTTTTCCAGGCCTGTACATTCATTTCTTATTTTGTTATTAGATGATATTAAAAGATAAACATATTCAAATAGGAAATATTCTCAGCTTGGAGATGGAACCAACTGTACTGAACTAAAATAAGGGGAGGTGGCATTGAGCTTGAACAAGAGGGTATTGAATCTCCACAACAGCCAGCATTTCAGTGGACCTGCCAGATAAAATATGAGGTTATTGCCAGGGCTCAGTTCCCATAGCAACCACAGACAGTATAGCAGAGAATTCCTTTATGTAAAAGGTCTAGTGAATCCCGTCATTTTCACCTAGAATAAAGTAGGCATTCTTATCTATTCTGCTTACTTCTATGACATCCAGAAGTAGAATTAAATAGGTAAGGCTCGTGCTCCTCTGAAACAAAGTCCATCGGCTAATACATTTGTAATGAACACCATTCACTAGGGTTCTCTATTGATTGATGAAAAATTTAAAGACATTTGTAAACATTAACATAACAGCCTGTTCTGTTTAAGGAAATAAGCACAGTCGTTAAGTGTTTGCCCATGTGTTTGCCCTATAGAGCAGTCATTCATACAGATATGCTGTTAGTAGGTAGCCAACTCCCCTAAAATCCTCAATTTGAACCTTGAGAGATCAGAAAGTGCTCTTCACTACTGATCATCTCCCTAACCCCAGAGCAATGCTGTGTAGGTTAACGTGTGTGTGTGTGTGTGTGTGTGTGTGTGTGTGTGTGTATGTGTGTACTTTATGTTCCCTTTTTAAAAATTCATATTTCTCCTCCATGCAGTTTAAGTTCAAATTTGATTTCTATATTGTTTCCTTAGAGACCAAAGAACAAAACATTTCAAAGGTCTTCAAAAAGCCAAGCTGATTAATGTAAGTTGTTTAATGATGCCTTCCTTAGTCTTATACCTTTAATTAGCAGCCCACTGCATTCATCTTGTTTTGGTCAGATAACTTTTTCACCAAAGCATTTGTAGCCCATTTCTATACTTCTCCAACCTACCAATTACCCTAATCCCAGTTTACCCCCACAGTTGTGTGTTCATGATAATTGAAATGCATTATAATTACAGCAGATGCAGACATTAAAGAATTAAGTGAATAAAAGACAGAAGTCAGCTTCCTAAATTTTCCAGGATTTGGTTCACAGCATAGAATTCCACTGTGGATTGCTGCTGGAGAAATCCTCTGATAATGGTCATGTGCTGGTGGTCAAATGATCCTGCAAGCTCATCAGTGATGCTAAAACAGCACTAGGAATAACAGTGCTGAGCCTCAAGGAGGAATCTTAGACAAAGTAAATTCCCTTCATTGGAAGCTGGTAACCACTGGGCAGCACTCCCATCCAGTGACTACTTAAAGTTGATAATCTATGTGCTACTCAGGATCTTTCAAGGACTCTTCTTCAAAGCAGATAACATTCAGAATTAGAGCTATCAGCATGATTCTCTCCAGTATTTCAAATCTATTAACGAGAGAAGAAAGGGTAGGGGCAAAAAATCCATTTAAGATAGGATAGGAAGATAGGAAGACAGGTATATTTATCTGGCTGAGGCAAGGAAGGGTCTCCAGTCCTTGGAGTCTGGATGACGTCTCTCCCACATGAGGATCAAACATTTCATCAAGATTATCAACATTTGATTGAAACATTTCTTCTACCAGCTACAGGCTGTAATTTTTTAGGTAATTCAGCATAGACTAAACTCTACTTATAGTAAAAGACAGGCCGTAATCCCCATTTGCTTCTCTAGTGGCTCAACATTCATGAATTGAGTTCCCATTCAAGAGATGTTCAGAGCCATCCTAAAATGGCTATGACTTAAAATGGGAACAGAGGCAAGAGAGAAGTGTCCTGCAGAAAGATGTTGAGCACAAAATTTTAAAAGCTTTTAAGGCTTAATTTTCATTCATCTATGCATTCACGTATACGTGGAGGTTCGGGGGAGGTCTTTTGATTGACTGAAGCTAAAGTTACAAAGAGTTTTGAGTTTCTTTTTGTGGGTGCTGGGAATGGAACTCTGTGCTTCTGGAAAAAGAGCATGTACTGATGCCACCAGTTTCACACAAAAGCTGCTAAATTCCTTCCCACAGCTAGTTGATGCAGGTGGTACTCTCTGTGCACTTGGACCTTGAACTGAATGGAAAAGAGAAAGTGAGCTGAGTACCAGTATCTATCTCTCTCGGTCTTCTGACTAGAAACGATATCATCAGCAACCTCAAAGTCTGGCTACCAGCATAGGATCATCAAATCAGGAGCCTTTCTATCTTACATTGCTTTGTCAGGTATTTGGCATTGCAATGAGACAAGTCGCTAAAAACAAGTTTCACTGAGACAAGAGAGGTGTTCAAGTTACCAAAATGCTTTTCTTTAGAAACTTCAGAGCATCAATATGAAAAAGGTAAAATGCTAATGTTTGAGACCATTTCTAAGATTACAATCTCTGCTTACAATGTAAAACCTGATCATGATGGTCATTTTAATTGTCCATACAACCTAAAACCTCCAGTGAAGATTTCAATGGGAAATTGTCTTTTTTCTGATTGACTGTGGGCAATGTGTAGAGAATTGCCTTGATTGTGCTAAAATCAGCTGATTCCATTCTTTGGGGTTGGTCCTTAAATCACGTAAGAGCTGAGAAAAGTAGCTGAGCAGTAGGTGGCAATATGTTTGTTTCTCTATGGTTTTGACTATGAACTTAATTTGTAGTGTTGTTTTAACCACTTGTTGCCCTGACTGTTCTTCAATGATCCTGTTACCTGGTGCTGTGACTTACAATAAACCATTTCTCCTTGGTTGTTTTGGTCAGAGTGACTTCTCACAATACAACGGAATGAATCTAAGGCTCTAAAAGAGTGGCTCCAGAGAGGAACTCTGGTTGAGGTAATTCCTACATTTACATTCCCATCTGATATCCAAGCTGCTAGATCCCAGATTTTGAGAAAGTATGTTTTCTTTACTTTTTAAAAATTCCTCTTTTATCTTGGTTTTTGTCTTTGTGTTAGTCTCTTCATAAGATTGTTTTTAACTTTTAGATATATCAATTTTTACATAATATGTTCACTTTCTGTTTGGGGAAAATATGCAGGCATTTAGAGCAAGTATCGTGTACCTTCACTGTGGACTTTGGGACCTTCTAGTACATATATTTTTAATGTGGAACTGTGTCTCATTCACAAATCATGAGTCACAGGTTTTCCTTGACTCCCTCTGGTATATTATACACAGTAAAGATATGACTATTCCCCAATACCATCCTAGTAATCCTAGCCAGTGAGCATTCTCCTGCTACATGATCTTTGCATGGATAAGAATAAAGCAAGAACAAGAGATGAGGTGAGCATGAAATCAGAGCAATACCATGTTTTCGAGAATGGGAACATTGACTCTAATCTACGTCATGTACCTAAAACGAATACCCTATTCTCAGTCTAAATTAAAGAAGTAATCCGATCTACTTCAATACACCTCAACTCAGTCTTATTGAAAAATATCTGCTGGAAAGTAAGGTGGATGGAACTCTTAGCAGAAAAAGTAACTTATCTTTCCAAGTCACAGACTCAGTATTCAGCAATAGAAACACAAGAGCCAAATGCAGTGCAAGAGAACAGCGTGCCTCTCCCCATGCACAAAGATCTTGATTTTATGAGCCAAGTTTAGAAACGTTTAATTTAATCCTCAAGAGTTGTTCTTATCTGCTGTATATAGTCCTAGAAAATTATTTTGCAGGATAAAATGATTTTAGTGAATGAAAGAAAAATTAAATAAGAATGTCCCATTGATATAGGACTGTATTTCAGCCACTTTGAAGGGAGGTTGAAGTAAAAGGAAATAGAGTAAAATATAGTCTCAAAATAAAAATAGGGAAAAAATATCTCAGTAATAGATTCCTTTCCATTCATTGATGGAGCCTTAGATCCAACCCCTAATACTTCAAAGTATTAATAATAAAAAAATATCACACAAAGAAACGTAGATGACTAGGGTTACACTTGGGTACTGCAGTTTTCTTATAGATTTCATTAGGCATATTTTTTTAATTTTCTATTTATTCGTTAGTTTAAATATTTTGAATATTTTAATAGTATCTAGTACTATCCTGACTTTGGTGGCTATGTGGAAGGAGAGGAGAAAGCACAAAAAGCATCAATATCAGCATATTAGTAGGGAGAAAGGGAGCTTAGCAGTTAAGAGCATGTATTGCCCTTTCATAGAACTTACTTAAGGTTCCAGCACCCATATCAGACTACTCATAACCCATATATCTGACTCCAGTGTACAAACGTACTCATATACATACACACATGTAATACGCAAAAGTAAAAACAAAGTATTTTTAAAATATTAACATAATTTTTAAAATAATAAAGACTGGAGATCTGCTACAATCAGGAATACAGGAAAGGGAAAGAACATGAACCAGTAAATCCTCCAGCACATGAAGAGAAAGATGTGAGGAGGAGCTACAGATTGCACAATAAACTGTCACATTCTCCTTACCCAGGCTATTGGTCTTCCAACATCCTTTCTTTCCCAACACTCTTGCCCACTTCTGTATTTGGAAGAAGCCTTTCTTCAGAAAGAGTCTCTACTTTTACAACTATTCACAGCTATTCTTTCCAATTCCTTTTTCTGGAACCTAACAACTCTATAGATATTTCCCCATAGTTACAACAACTGTTGTCACTGCTGCAGCCTCTAAAATAGTGGTAAGAGTGAACAGCAGGGGACAAATAAATATTTTTTTAATCTTTTTCTTTAATTGGTTTTTTTCTTTATTTACATTTCAAATGTTATCCCCCTTCAAAGTTTCCCTCCAGCAACCCAATATCCAACCCTCCATCCCCCTGCTCCTATGAGCCTGCTCCTCCACTCACTTACCCACCCACTCCCTTCCTCCTCCCTGCCCTGGCATTCCCCTACACTTGGACATTGAGCCTTCACAGGACCAAGGGACTCTCCTCCCACTGATGCCCAACAAGGCCATCCTTTGCTACATAAATGGCTGGAAACAAGGCTCACTCCATGTATACTCCTTGGTTGGTGGTTTAGTCTCTGGAAGCTCTGAGTTGTCTGGTTGGTTGAAATTGTTGTTCTGCCTATGCGGTTCCACACCCCTTTAGCTCTTTCAGTCCCTTCTCTAACTCCTCCATAGGGGATCCAGTTTTCAGTGTGATGGTTGACTGCTACCATCCACCTCTGGCAGAACCTCTCAGGTGACAGCGGTATCAGGCTCCTGTCAGCATGCAATTGTTGACATCTGCAATAGTGTCTAGGCCTGGTGATCTTATATGGGATGGATCCCCAGGTGGGGCAGTCTCGGGATTGCCTTTCCTTCAGTGTGTTTCCCCTTCCAAAAAGGACAGGGCAACAACACTTTGGGTTTTCCTTCTTCTTGAGCTTCATGTGGTCTGTAAATTGAATCTTGGGTATTCCGAGCTTTGCCTAATATCTACTTATGAATGAGTGTATACCATGTGTGCTCTTTTGTGATTAGGTTATCTCACAACTCTCATGTTGTTTTTCTTTTTTTAACTTCAAAGGTCATATGATATGATAAAAATTAATCTAGTGCTAAAAAGCCTGAGCTTAAAGGGCTAGGTCATGGGATGCAGTACTGGAGCAATGAGACATGGTCACTACTATGACTTAATTTGTAAAATCAGATAAAGGTGACATTCACATCCTGTGAAAATTTTATAGTGTCTTGTAGAATGTGAACATGTATGAATTCATTGTTACTCTATGCCATGTATCTCCTCACATAGGCATAAACTGTAATCATTTTTATTGCTGTAAAAAATATTTCTTGTTGCACCTTATGGAGAAAAAGAGAGTTCTGCTTCACACATGACTAATGTAGATAACTCGTTGACAAAATTCTACTCTCTGTATATCTAAGCAAAGAACACTGCTCCCTGGCCTGAACAGTCCCTTCCATTTACTTTATGGCAGATTTGCTGTTAAGATTTAAGAAAAAAAGGAGAGAACTGAACCACACTGTCACCACATGGTGCTAATAAGAATAAAAATATTCCAAGGATACTGTGACTCTGTTTGGCTACCAAAAACATTGGAATGAAAGAAATTAGAATTCCCCCAGGAATTACCTGCTAAGAGAAGGAAAGTCTAAGGTGGTAGTTATGGTTGGAGGAAGAACTTATGTTCTCTATAAAGATTTGCAACTCATTAGGCAACCTTACAGATACACTGATGCAGAGATAGGTTATGCAAGAACTAAATGTTGATAAAGAGAAGTCAGAAAAGGATTTTGAAGGAAAATCTTGGGGAATGGAGGGTCAAGGGACATCTCTCCTCCTCCCATTGTGACTAAATAGAGTATATTTCATTTTTCTGCCTTCATTATGACGTATTGGTCTAACTGGCCAATTGAGGTTGTGTGGCTAAACCTGCTTTGTTAGTCAGCCTTCAAGGTTCTAGCTTTGAATTTAATAACTCCAGTAACAATTAGTAATTATTCAAGACACAGACAGCTAACAGTAATTTGGGCTCATGATTGTTCATCTTCTCTCAGAAAAGTCTCTGAATATTGTATGAATTAAAATCTGTGTCTGTTAACTATGAAGGTTATGTCAAAAAGAAAAGATATTTTACTTTTGACAGACTACAGAGTCTACCCATTGCCTTGTGAATTCTAATCATCCATTATACAAGTATCACACACACACACACACACACACACACACATACATACAGAGAGAGAGAGAGAGAGAGAGAGAGAGAGAGAGAGAGAGAAAGAGAGAGAGAATATTAACTCTTTCCTTCACATGACTATAATATTTGCCTTCAGACTTGTTTAGATACTTCAGTGTTTGAAACTGTGAATATTTTAGCTTAATGAGTATCATATTAATAAGCTTAAGTGGAAATTCTCAAATCCCCAATTTAAATCATTTTAGGAAAAGAAAGAGATCTGTTTACATAACTCAAACATGGAATAATAACACTCAACAGCACAAGAACATAATACAAACACACATACACAAGCACACACACAAATACATTTATAGGTGACACACAGAGATACATATACCACACCCCACACACCACACAAATATATACCATACGCAGACCACAAACCTCATATACAAACACATATACTACACACACACATGCAATGCATTTTACACTCTTTCCATGATCATGAGTTTGAGAGCTGTGTTCTGTGAACTTTGCTGCTTTGCAAAGTTCTGAGTGAGTGTCTTGGTCATGCTTTTCTAAACATAGTAATGAGACACCATGACCAAGATAACTTACAGAAGAAAGAGTTTGTTTGGAGTTTACAGTTTCATATGGTGAATCCAGGCAGGGCAGAAAGCAGACTGGACTAGCATCTAAGAGCTTTCTTTGTTGAAATAACATCAGAAACCAGAGAGAAAGAGAGAGAGAGAGAGAGAGAGAGAGAGAGAGAGAGAGAGAGAGAGAGAAGAAGGAAGAGGAGGAGGAGGAGGAGGAGGAGGAGGAGGAGGAAGAGAGAGCTAACTTGGAATGGGTTGGAGATTTGAAATTTTGTAACCCACTCCCAGTGATCCAGCTCCTCTAATAAGACCACATTCTCCTAATATTTCCCCCAATTTTTTAATTATCTGGTAATTAAGCATTCAAACACACGAGCCTATTGAGCATGTTGTTGGTCAAACCACTATATGAGTCCATATGTTTGACTGAGTTTTATCTGAATTATTCTCTTTTGGGAACACACAAGAATCAGACTGGTATTGGTGTCTATACAAACTGAAATTCAGGATCACCCTGGTACAATGTCTGACTTAGGGTTTCTATTACTCTGACAAAACATGACAAAAGGAAACCTGAGAAGGAGAGTATTTCAGCTTACAATTCTTACTCCATAACAGAAGTAAGTCACGGCAATAATTCAGATAGGAGAGAGACCTAGAGAAAAGACCTGGTGCAAAGACCATGGAGGAGTATTACTTATAAGTTTATTGTTCATGGCTTGATCAGTCTGCTTTCTTATAGCATCTTGGATGGACAAAACCCCAGGTGTAGCACTGAGTACAATGAATTACCTCAGTAACACATTAATCATAAATCAAAAATGCCCCATAAGGCAGTATGAGAACGTTTCTTAATTGAAGTTTTATTTTCCCAAATGACTCCATCCTATGTTAAGTTGACATAAATCTAGTAATGGTGAAGCCTGCCCCAGTCAACAAGGGAAAAAATTAAAATACTTGGGCTGGGGGCAAATACTTGCTCAGCAGGCAAGAGCACTTCCTTGCCAACCACAAGAAGATTCCTAAGATTGAGTTCCCATCACACAGTTAAAAATAAAACTGATTGTAGCTACATGCTCCTGTAACACTGGCACTGTTGGGGACAAAGACAGGAAGATTGTTGGGGCTTGCTGGTTACCAGCTTAGTTCCATATTCAAGGGTAGATCTTGTCTCAATGGAATTGGATGAAGAGTGGCAGAGAAGAACATAAGACATCCCAGTCTAATGTATGAATATGTGTGCAGGAGACTATGTACCTACACATACAAATATATAACACCACACACACACACACACACACACACACACACACACACACACACACACACAAGAATCCACAAATTATAGATGTTTCCAGAAGTCTTCCCATAGTTACAAATTGCAAAAAAAGAAGGCACAATATCCTGAGATTATTGTCTCTCACTTTCAAAGAAAATTCATTTTAGTCTTCAACATTTATAACCAACAGCAGAAATTCAGTCCTTAACTGTTTATTAGTTGCATACTCCTTCCTTTTTAAATGAATGTCTTGTGACATTTGTTAGCTGGTAGGAGTCTCCTCACATTTCCATTTGAAATTTTCCTTCTTAACCTAAAAGACATAACTTCTACTCCTCCCTCCTGTCCTTTCTGTGGCTCATGCCACTGCTGCCTATCTCATTTACCATACTCTTTTTCTCTGGATGCCAAACACTGGCTAGAATCTGTATCCAGTAACCACCACTCTTTTCAGGACCACTGGATGAGATTGATGCATAAACTGTTGGTATTGGTTACCACAGCATACTTGAGAAGACAGATTTAGCTTTCTTCTACTCTTATGTAATAATATCACATGAAAAAAAAAACAAAAAAACAACAACAAAAAAAAACAATCTCTGTGTTTGATGGCAATATAGTAAACTAACACAGTGAAGTCTGTAACACAAATTATTGTAATAGATCAATAAAACAACCTTGCTAAACAGTATTGCTATGTGCAGAAAAGTGAGGCTCAGAACTCCAAGAGTCACTTGGATATTTAGCATAACAGAAATAAGCATACAACTGGTATTCTCTAAGTGAACATGTCAAAATTCCATGTTCTATAACACTGGAAGGAAACGAGGAAATAACAGATGATCTATTTTTCAGAGAGGCAGACAGGGAAGCCAGGGTCTACCTACAGCCCCCAGTTCCCTTCACTGCAGTTTTGTGATAAGAAGGAAAGCCAAGGTTGCCTAGTGTTTATTATGATTTATGAAATCCAGAGCAGGGTTTTGAGAAACATGCCAAAAAGCAGTTTAATCTAGAGACGGTCTCTGTCGCTGTATTAGTCATTTCCCCAACAAATGGCCATTACAAACCACTTGACAAATCCTGCTAAGAGAGGAAGGGTTGCTCGGGCTCAGACTGAGGGGACAATCAATTATAGCAGGGGAAGAACAGCAACACAGTGAAGCATCGGGACATAATAGCATCTGTGGTCAGGAAGCAGACAGATACATGCTACTGAGCTGCTCCTTTCTCCTTCATTTTATTTTATTTTATTTTTATTAGATTTTTTTTGTATTTACATTTTCAATTGCTATCCTCTTTCCCCTGTTTCGAATGCCTCATTCTGTCTGCTACTATGAAGATGCTCTCACATCCACCAACTTCCACACAAATGCCCTGGCATTCCCCTATATTGGGGAAATGAATCTACACAGGACCAAGGGCTTTTCCTTCTATTGATATCAAACAATGTCATCCTCTACAAAATATGCATCTGGATCCATGGGTCCCTCCATGTGTACTCATTAGTTGGGGATTTAGTTCCTGGGAACTCTGGGGTTGGGGGTCTAGTTGGATGATACTATGGGGTTGCAAACCCCATCAGTTCCTTCAGTACTTTAACTCCTTCATTGCAGTCCCCATGCTCAGTCTGATGGTTAGATGCAACCATCCTTGTGTGTATCAGTAAGACACTGACACGGCCTCTCAGAAGACATCCATATAGGGCTCCTGTCAGCAAGCACTTGTTGGCATCAGCAATAGTGAATGAGTTTAGTGGCTGCATATGGTTTGGATTCCCAGGTGGAGCAGTGTCTGGATGACCTTTTCTTGAGGCTCTTCTCTACTCTTTGCCCCTGTATTTCCTCCTGTGAGTATTTTGTTCACCCTTCTAAAAAGGACTGAAGAATCCATATTTTGGTCTTCCCTCTCCTTGAGCTTCATTGTTTCTTGGGTATTCTGAGCTTTTTTGATATCCACTTATCAGTGAGTGCATATCATGTCTTTTGTAATTGGGTTACCTCATTCAGAATATTTTCTAGTTCCATCCATTTGCCTAAGAATTTCATATAGTCATTGTTTTTAATAGCTGAGTAGTACTCCATTGTGTAAATGTACCATGTTTTCTGTATTCATTCTTTGTTGAAGAGCATCTGGGTTCTTTGCAGCTTCTGGCTATTATAAATGAGGCTGCTATGAACATATTAGAGTATGAGTCTTTGCTGTATGTTGGAACATCATTTGGGTATATGCCCAGGAGTAGTATAGTTGAGTCCTCAGGTACTTAGTACAGTGTTCAATTTTTTGAGGAACCTCCAGACTGATTTCCAGAGTGGTTGTATGAGCTTGCAATCACACCAGTGATGGAGAAGTGATCCTCTTGCATCACATCCTCACCACTATCTGCTGTCACCTGAGTTTATTTCTCTTAGCCATTCTGACTGGTGTGGGGGTAGAATCTTAGGGTTGTTTTGATTTGCATTTCCCTGCTGATTAAGGATGTTGAAAATATTTTTAGGTGCTTCTCAGCCATTCAGTATTCTTCAGTAGAGAATTCTTAGTTTAGCTCTGTACCTCATTTTTTAAGTCCTAGTCAGAGCAATTAGACAACAAAAATAGGTCAATGGGATACAAATTGGAAAGGAAGAAGTTAAAATATCACTATTTGCAGATCATATGATAGTATACTTAAGTGACCCCAAAATTTCCATCAAACATCTCCTAAACCTGATAAGCAACTTCAGCAAAGTGGCTGGATATAAAATTAACTCAAACATATCAGTAGCCTTCCTCTACTCAAAGGATAAGCAGGATGAGAAAGAAATTAGGGAAATGAAACCCTTCACAATAATCACAAATAATATAAAAAACCTCGGTGTTACTCCAACCAAGCAAGTTCTGTATGACAAGAACTTCAAGGCTCTGAAGAAAGAAATTGAAGAAGATTTCAGAAGATGGAAAGACCACACACTCTCTTGGATTGGTAGGACTAAAATAGCAAAAAATGGTCATTTTGCAAAAAGAAATCTACAGATTCAATGGATTCCCCATCAAAATTCCTTCTCAACTATTTATAGAGATAGAAAGATTAATTTGCAATTTCATTTGGAATAACAACAAATCCAGGATAGCAAAAACTATTCTCAACAATAAAAGAACTTCTGAAGGAATCCCTGACCTCAAGCTGTATTACAGAGCAATCTTGTCAAAATAAAAACAAAACACAACAGCAACATCAACAACAAAACAAACAAACAAACAAACAAACAAAAAAACAAACTCCACATTGTATTGGTAAAGAGACAGGCAAGTATATCAGCAGAATAGAATTGAAGATCCAGGAATCAACCCACATAACTATGGTCATTGTGATCTTTGACAAAGGAGCCAAAACTATTAAATGGAAAAATACAACATTTTCAACAAATGATGCTGGTTCAACTGTACGTCAGAATGTAGAAGAATGCACATTAACCCATTCTTATCTCCTTGTACAAAGCACAATTCCCAGTGGATTAAAGACCTCCACATAAAACTAGATACACTGAAACTAACAGAAGAGAAAGTGAGGAAGAGCCTGGAACACATAGGCACATGAGAAAATTTCCTGAACAGAACACCAATGGCTTATGCTCTATGATCGAGAATCAACAAATGAGAACTCATAAAATTGCAAAGCTTCTGTAAGGCAAAGGAAACTTTCAATAGGATTAAACAGTAACCAAAACATTGGGAAAATATCTTTACCAATACTACATCCAGTAGAGGGCTAATATCTAATATATGCAAATAACTCAAGAAGTTAGTATCCAGGGAATCAAATAGTCCTTTCTACTTTTAATCTCCAAAACCCACTTTTTGTACTAATGCTGATCATAACTAAGACAAATATGACTTAATTAACTTAATCTAGAAAGTTGCTCACAGTCATACTCATATGATTGCATCCTACATGAATTTAAATGCTGCTTTATTTATAATCAATATTAACTGTTATAGTGATCAAATGGGTTTTCAAAGACTTCCCATCACATATTTTATAAGCCTGTGAAATGTATACTTGTCCAATACAGTCACACATACACACAACACACACACACACACACACACACACACACACACACAAGAGAAGGGGAGAGAGGGGGAGGAGGGAGGGTGGGAGAGAGAGAGAGAGAGAGAGAGAGAGAGAGAGAGAGAGAGAGAGAGAGCGGGAGAAATCCTCCTGCAAAACAAAATCATTTAAATTTTGTTACATTGACATTTCTCAAACTTATTTGAACAAAGGAATATTTTCTATAGTATTGATCAGGGTTAACATCAGAAAAAGCTTTGAGGAAATCAGATTCCTTGCTCTATGGGGAAAAAAATGGATAAGCCAATATTATGATGTGCCTAACAGACAAATGTGTTTTACCTGTGGACTCAATATCTCTAAAGAACCCAGAGACATTCTAGGGTGTATGGCACAACATAAACCCAGTCTTCATTCTAGACAATTTTAATCTGAATGTCTCCGATTTAGGGTTACCGTGTCATATGTTTTAAAAGGATTTCCTAATTACTTTTAAACATTTTAGAATAAAGAGATAGTAGCCAAATTTATTTGGTACCACATTTTAGGATTACTTTATATATATGATTAAAGTATGTGGTAGGCTACTACCTATGATTAGGCATGCTGAGTTTTTATTTGTTCTAGTACAGAGGTCCAGGTAAGGGGTTAGAGAGATGATTCAGTACATCATCAAGATTCCCAGTAGTCATTCAAGGAATAAGCTGAATCTGGCATCACCCACCTACAATTCTGGAGCGAAAAGGTTGACACTGAAGGGTAAATGAGGCTTTCAGACCACTACTTTATCCAATTTAGGACAGTACAATATCAGTGAAAAACCCTGTCTTGGAAAATTAAGGTAAGAGACATATGGCATAGGTTGACCTCGACACACACACACACACACACACACTCTCTCTCTCTCTCTCTCTCTCTCTCTCTCTCTCTCTCTCTCTCTCAAACTTTTGGTGGTGACCTAAAGCTAGTAAGACTTTTTTGAAGACTCTACAAATGTTCTTTACCTCAAAATTCATCATCAAATAAGAATCACAACTCACATGCTCGCTTCTGCAGCACATACACTAAAATTGGAAAGATAATGAGAAGAAGATTAGCATGGCCCCTGTACAAGGATAATACACAAATTCATGAAGCATTCAATAATTTTTCCACCAGAGAACTACTAAACCTGAAAAACACTTTCAGCAAAGAGGCTGTGTATAAAATTAACTCAAATAAATCAGTAGCCTTCCTCTACACAACAGAGTAACAAGCTAAGAAAGAAATTAGGGAAACGGCACCCTTAATAATAGTCCTAAATAATACAAAAACCTCAGTGTGATTTTAAACAAGCAAATAAAAGATCTGTATAATAAGAACTTCAAGCCTCTGAAGAAAGAAATTGAAGAAGACCTCAGAAGATGGAAAGATCTCCCAAGCTCATGGATTGGCAGGATTAATATAGTAAAAATAGCCATTTTACAAAAAGCAATCTACAAATTCAATGCAATCCCCTCAAAATACCAATCCAATTCTTCAAAGAGTTGTAGAGAACAATTTGCAAATTAATCTGGAATAACAAAAAGCCCAGGATAACTAAAACTATCCTCAAAAATAAAAGGAATTCTGGGAGAATCACTATCCCTGAACTCAAGCAGTATTACAGAGCAATAGTGATAAAAACTGCATGGTATTGGTACAGAGACAGACAGATAGACCAGTGGAATAGAATTGAAGCCCCAGAAATGAACCCGCACACCTATGGTCACTTGATTTTTGACAAAGGAGCCAAGACCATCCAATGGAAAAAAGATAGCACTTTCAGCAAATGGTGCTGGTTTAATTGGAGGTCAGCATGTAGAAGAATGCAGACCGGTCCGTGCTTATCACCCTGTACAAAGCTTAAGTCCAAATGGATCAAGGATCTCCACATGAAATCAGATACACTCAAACTAATAGAAGAAAAAGTGCAGAAGCGTCTTGAACACATGGGCACTAGAGAAAATTTCCTGAACAAAACACCAATGATTTATGCTCTAAGATCAAGAATGGACAAATAGGATCTCAAAAAACTGCAAAGCTTCTGTAAGGCAAAGGACACTGTTGTTAGGACTCAAGGACAACCAACAGATTGGGAAAAGATGTTTACCAATCCTACAGCAGATAGAGGGCTTATATCCAAATATACAAAGAACTCAAGAAGTTAGACTGCAGGGAGACAAATTACCCTATTAAATGGGGTTCAGAGCTAAACAAAGGATTCACAGCTGAGGAATGCCTAATGGCTGAGAAACTCCTAAAGAAATGTTCAATATCTTTAGTCATAAGGGAAATGCAAATCAAAACAGCCCTGAGATTTCACCTCACACTAGTGAGAATGGCTAAGATCAAAAACTCAGGTGACAGCA
Source organism: Rattus norvegicus (assembly GCF_021556685.1). Lineage (NCBI taxonomy): Eukaryota > Metazoa > Chordata > Mammalia > Rodentia > Muridae > Rattus > Rattus norvegicus. The sequence goes on along the minus strand of NC_141546.1, from coordinate 9,510,576 downwards.
AATGCTGGTGAGGATATGGAGAAAGAGGAACACTCCTCCATTGTTGGTGGGATTGCAGACTGGTACAACCATTCTGGAAATCAATCTGGAGGTTCCTCAAAAAATTGAACATTGAACTACCTGAGGACCCAGCTATACCTCTCTTGGGCATATACTCAAAAGATGCCCCAACATATAAAAAAGACACGTGCTCCACTATGTTCATAGCAGACTTATTTATAAAAGCCAGAAGTGGGAAAGAACCCAGATGCCCTTCAAGAGCAGAATGGATACAGAAAATGTGGTACATCTACATAATGGAATATTACTCAGCTATCAAAAACAACGACTTTATGAAATTCGTAGGCAAATGGTTGGAACTGGAAAATATCATCCTGAGTGAGGTAATCCAATCACAAAAAAAAAAAAAAAACACACATGGTATGCACTCATTGGTAAGTGGATATTAGCACAAATGCTTGAATTACCCTAGATGCACAGAACACATGAAACTCAGGAAGGATGACCAAAATGTGAATGCTTCACTCCTTCTTTAAAAGGGAACAATAATACCCTTGGCAGGGAATAGGGAGGCAAAGTTTAAAACAGAGACAGAAGGAACACCCATTGAGAGCCTGCTCCACATGTGGCCCATACATATACAGCCACCAAACTAGATAAGATGGATGAAGCAAAGAAGAGCAGACTGACAGAAACCAGATTTAGATCTCTCCTGAGAGACACAGCAAGAATACAGCAAATACATAGGTGAATGCCAGGAGCAAACCACTGAACTGAGAATGGGATCCTTGTTGAAGGACTCAGAGAAAGGCCTGGAAGAGCTTGAAGGGGCTCGAGACCCCATATGAACAACAATGGCAATCAACCAGAGCTTCTAGGATCTAAGTCACTGCCCAAAGGCTATACATAGACTGACCCTGGGCTCCAACCTTATAGGTAGCAATGAATAGCCTAGTAAGAGCACCAATGGAAGGGGAAGCCCTTGGTCCTGCCAAGACTGAACACCTAGTGAATGTGATTTTTTGGGGGAAGGTGGTAATGGGGGGAACATGGGGCGGGGAAGCCCACATAGAAGGGGAGGAGGAGGAGTTAAGGGGATTGTTGGCCTGGAAACCGGGAAAGGGAATAACAATCGAAATGTAAATAAGAAATACTCAAGTTAATAAAGATATAAAAAATAAAGGAGAAACTTTTTCAATATTCTAAGAGTACAAATAGAGAATGATCAGTGAATTTGCACACTATCTGCTAGTCAATTTTATTGAATTTGATGAATTTGATTGTGAGTCTGAAGTATTCTACAAATATTCAAAGAAGCAAGGTTCGATTCATAGTTATTCGGAAAATATTGTTTTCTAAAGCTTTGAACCAAAGCATATAACTCACAACGGATCCATATATTTAAAATAAGATATGTGAGACAGTATTTAATGGAATACATGTAATCAACTCCAACGATTATTAATAATATGCAAGAATATTCTTCCTTATTCTTCATTTCACTATCAAGGGTTTCTGAAATACATTCTGGACCATTGCTATATTTTATGCAATTTTAGTCAAATTGCATGTATTCTTCTGTGCTAATTTCCTTTGCTCCAAATGGTTTGTGAGGTCAATCTGTAATTTTGGACAGGTGGATAATTCCACGGAGAGTTTGAGAAGTGGTATCACTATAAAATCTCAGTATGTACTCTTTGCTAAGCATATTTCCCAATTTTATTTGTACCTCTTTGATGAGTATATTTATTTATCTATTTGGCATCCTCTTCTGTGAAATTGTAATAAAATATTGTTCACAGTGAGAGTAGATTGATACCATGCAATCCATGTGAGGTTATAATATTTGAAACAAAAATTGTATTTCTAAGTGAAATCTCAAAATCCTTACCATTTAGGCATACATGCCACCTTGTTTTAAAGAGTACATTTTCTGATATACATATATGTTTTGATTTTTTGAAGCTAACAGTATAAGATTTCATATGCCTCAGTAACAATTAATGCTTGGTCTGTTAAAAATAAGTATGTTAGTGTATTTTTGATAACAATTTCTTTCCTAAGTTATTGTGCATGGGAGAATTATAGAGTTGTCTTTCCTTTTTCTTCATATATATACATATATATATACATATATATAATTAAATGCTTATGTAAAGTTAAAAAAAAAAGAATCACAACTCACATGTCCTAAAATTCACCCTTTGAGGATTTGTAGGAGCATCAGCCACCAGTATTATGATATGGCCAAACAAATATCACAAGATAAAAGATTTGAATACAAGACTCACAGTTTACAGGATGATTCTGAAAATTATAAATTTACTGGGACCCAATATTTTCAGTAAGATAGGCAATAAGTTTTCCTCATCTTCATGAAATTGCAAAACATGAAAGGGGCTGTGAATTAAACCTGGGCTTAGATTAAGGATAGTTTCAGAGTTTCTAAGTTGGATGTCAATCAAAATTTAAACTTATTGAAATGGAATAAATTAAAAAAATCAGCTCTTTGTTTCATAACCATATTTCAAGTTCATAATTGTCACTAATGACTGTATTCACTTCAGCATAAAGGAGAACTCTTCTCTTGTTATAAAACAATCCAAAGAATGTGGTAGTCTATGTCTGTAGTACCCGATTCTTCAAAGCAAATATTGGATAGAAACCCTACCAATTACCTGTGCTTTGTTCGAGTTACTGTCCCAGTTGTTGTAATAAAACAGCTTATATAAGCTACAGAAGGAAGGAGGAAAGGAGCACAGAATAAGGATAGTGACCTTAGAATCTGCTGTCTAGGAAGACATTGTCAGGCTTCCACGGTCTTGATAGCCAAAGCCACAGGTAGGAGTCCCATGGCCCAGGCCATCCCCTGTTCTGCCTAGCAATCAGCTGGCTAAAACTTTCATATATGACAAATTGAGCAAACATTTCTGTTTGACATAAGTAGAAATTCCAGAGATCCTCTGTATCTACTTCCCTAACACTGAGGCTTTTCTTTCCCTCCTTGATCCCTCACATATTGCCTCTTTATTTTATGCATCTCTACCACATATTGTCCCTCTTTGCATCTATTGCTGGTACTCATTGACATGCATATGAACTTCCAATATGACATTTATTTTTATTTCAACACTTCAGTGAAAACAGAAAACTCAGGAAACACCTGTCTTTGTAAACCCCTCACCCTGCCTCTCAGATTTGAAACAAATGCAAATTAGATCCTTAAGAAACTGACTGCAATTTAAGTGAAATGTACCATTTAGCCACTAAAGCAAATACGTTTCTTGTTATACAGTTAAACAAAACAAAATTGTATGTAATATAATTACTCAAGACTACAAATATACAAAAAGTAAAGTGCAGGGCTGATGGCAATGATTTTTATGTAATCAAAACTAATGAAACCTTCCATGATTGTATGCTAAGGTATCAAAGATACCCCAGGTGACAAATGTCCCTATATTGATCTGTAACACATAAAATGCTGCACCAGATGATGAACTTATAAGTTTCTCCATTGCCCGACATATGCACCTGGTGTGGTATCCATTTCCTTTAAAAGCTTTGATTTGGGGACCTCTAAATCATCACATTTTAATGAAGCATACATTTTATTACCCACTTTCTCAGTTGATGAAATGGAAAAAAAAACAAAAAAACAAAACAAACAAACAACAAAAGAAAACCCCACAAGCATCAAGAAGTCAGTGTAATGTGTTGGGAATCACATTAGCAATTGTATCAGAAATTTGTGTTAATGTTCAATCTAATTAAGGTGGCCATTGCCATCACTAGCTGAGACCATGTTCTGCATGGCTGATTTCCCATGTTTGACAGTAAAGGCACCTGATGCTTTTCATCATTTTTTTCTCTGGACTCCGAGAAATCATAATTTCCCTTACTCCCCTAGCTGGGGCAATATTTTTCTTAACTTGAGTTTCTAGCCAAATCTGATGATGTTCCTTCTCAATTTTCACATAGAACATGAAAGCAAATTCTGCTGGCACAAAAGCCTTAACTGTGATAATTCCAGATCTACATCCCCAGGTATATGGATGTCATGTGCTTTCCCTTCATGACCTAAAAGCTGAAGTTTGTCAACCAAACCTAACACATGGTGGATTGAAGGACAAGTCATATATTACTTGGTTTTTGGAAAATATATATTGCCAAAAAAACATCATATGATGTTAGTTATAAAATGTGTGTATTAATGGAGATTTTAAATGCAAAGTCAAATTATTTTGAATTGGTAACACATATAAGCCATGTTCTCTTTCTTGGCCATTTTATGGCAATATCTCCTATCAGCTTCTGTCAATTCTCAACTTGGCCACCCATGATTTGCCCCATCCTTTAAGATGTAATTCAATCACCTACCCAAAATTTCTCCATGCTGGTATCACTTTTCACAAATGAGGGTACTTATCAGTTTATAGCAATGACTAATTAATGTAGCCAAAGTCCTCAAATACCAACACATATCAAAATACTTACCAAATCCTACTTACCTACCTGCTCATCAGTATGTTAAAAGGGGTAAGAAGAATTAGAAGAAGGAAGGAGGTAGGTGCTACAGAAGGAACATGGCAAAATACTGTTGAAACTGACCATCCATTCTGTTTTGTTTTTGATATAAAATATGAGACTTTCTACCATAAGAGAAGCCAAACCTCAAGAGAAAAGCAATGAGAAACTTAGCATCACACTAGATCTCCGGTTCTCACTAGGTTAGTTACTATCTGGGCTCTTTGGAACTAGAAAAAGAAGTGAATAGGGTTGATGGCAGCTAGGACCTGCCATCCCCAATTGGGGACATCCACAGCAAGCACAGTCAAAACCTTAGCTCTACAATTCCTAAAACTCTTAACATTATGGAAAGGATACCTATATCAGGCAAAGATATAGTTTAGGGAAAGCAATTCCTCCCTCTTTTAGGCTTTATTCTTAACTTCAACAAAGTCAAATGTAATCAAATGTTGTATATGCATAAAATTTTAATCCTTTCTCAAATTTGTACTTTGATTTAATTTACATAACTCATTCAACTGCAAGTCGACAAAAAGAGAGATTCAACCAATTTAAACCGTTTTCTCGGGGTCTGAAATCATTCAGAAATATTTTCTATTAGGCAACTCAATTATATCTAATGTGGCTACTATCTGCAAATTACATTTTTTCTTAAAAAAAAGTCATATTCAGAACAGTGAGAATGGAAATGTGTGGGGTAATAGAGGAGACAAGACAATAATTACCTGTCTTTGATGCTACATAGATCAATGTGTAAATCACTAAAATTCCCCAGGGAACCTTGCTGAACTGAAATGAGGTCCTTGGGCTGGTTATCAATAAAGATGAGCCTCATGCAGCCTTGGAAAGCCTTAATGGGGTTTAGGCATTGAGAATCGGTGAGATTGTCAGGGCACCCTGTGGGACAGAGAAAAAAGATAAAGAATACTGAAATGATCTGTTATTGTTTTGGCAACCTATTGATGGAAGACCTTGAGATCTAATTATTTGGGTAGTTTTTTTGTTTTGTTTTGTTTTGTTTTTTATTAACTTGAGTATTTCTTATTTACATTTCGAGTGTTATTCCCTTTCCCGGTTTCCGGGCCAACATCGCCCAACCCCTCCCCCTCCCCTTCTTTATGGGTGTTCCCCTCCCCATCCTCCCCCCATTGCCGCCCTCCCCCCAACAATCACGATCACTGCAGGTTCAGTCTTAGCAGGACCCAGGGCTTCCCCTTCCACTGGTGATTTTACTAGAATATTCATTTCTATCTATGAGGTCAGAGTCCAGGGTCAGTCCATGTATAGTCTTTAGGTAGTGGCTTAGTCCCTGGAAGCTCTGGTTGCTTGGCATTGTTGTTCATAAGGGGTCTGGAGCTCCTTCAAGCTCTTCGAGTTCTTTCTCTGATTCCTTCAACCGGGGTCCCATTCTCAGTTCAGTGCTTAGCTGCTGGCATTCGCCTCTGTTTTTGCTGTATTCTGGCTGTGTCTCTCAGGAGAGATCTACATCCTGCTCCTGTTGGCCTGCACTTCTTTGCTTCATCCATCTTGTCTAATTGGATGGCTGTATATGTATGGGCCACATGTGGGGCTGGCTCTGAATGGGTGTTCCTTCTGTCTCTTTTAATCTTTGCCTCTCTATTCCCTGGTAGTTTTTATTCATAAAAGGGCACATTTTTGTTGTTAATTGGAGCTCAAGAAAAGGTGTAAAAGTGGTGCAAAATGTCCCGGGATGCTGATGTCACTATAAAGGAAAAAAGTGACAAAGGGATCATTGTTGGTATGACATGTGCCTTAAGCCCTATTTTTTTGTGTGTGAGTGTGTGTGTGTGTGTGTGTGTTGCACACCTAAAATGCAGGGTTTTCTTTAGTGTGGTGACTTAAGGTGGAGGTTGGCATCAAGATGCCTTTCTCTCCCACTACCCATTTTATTCTTTGAAATAAGGTCTATTTGTGAACCAGGGGTTCACCAATATACCTAGACCAGTACACCAAGGTCATGAGCTTCAGGACTCTACCTTCACCTACCACTTGTCAGTTTTCTTTGTGTGACACAGCCTCCTCAACCACAGGGAAGCACTTTGGCTTGTATAGTTTGGGTTGCCAGCAAAACCTCATGAGCTGGCTTAACTCAGCCTCACCAGCATTGAAACTTAAATGGTTCCACATCATGCTTACTATTTTATATGGGTAATGGGAGTCCACATTCAGTTTCGAATGCTTGCATAGCAACATAGTCAGACACAGAGGCACACACACACACACACACACACATTTTCTGCCTGGTGGAAACATATTTGTCTTTGCTTTGAATCGCATCTTTCACATATTCTTCCTGTATTATAAGTGTTCGGGAATGTTGGTTGTCTCTCCAAACAACCAACATCTAAATTCCCAGTGCAGTTCTGAATAACACTTTCTACAAAATTACACTCTGGTAAAGACCGCAGCTGATTAATTGTAGAGCATGAACATGATAAGCTCCTGAGAAATGTACACTCAGGAACCAAGCAGGATTTTTGACATGCTGTATAAGCAAATCCAGACATTAAGAGAATGATGCGCTTAAGTGCACATAGTTACAGGCTGTAATAGCACATGCAAAAGGTTAATACCACACCGCTTAAAGAATGTTCTTTAAAAAAAATGCATGTCACTGATTAGCATTTCCTGCAGTCAGCCCAACCTTCTCATTAAAAGATGTAAAGACCAAGAAGATAGATGAGTATGTGTGCTTTTACAAACTCTCAGTGATTTTCATAGGTTCAGAGACCATTGTAATGTGTGCTTGAAAATATGGCAACATGCCATAAATAAGAGGAATTATTTCACTCATCTCTATTAGATGGTCACTGCAGGGCTGAAGCTAACATCTCCCAGGCACACAATAAAATGAAGAGATGCTGCAACTTCTAATTGAAACCATGGAGAGAATTTATGGAAGTTGACAATTGTGGAAGCTAATTTTTTCTTTCCTTAAGTTTACAGTCGGTATGTGGAGAGTTTGTTTAAGCACTGCTCAAATCATGGATAAATCTTCATGTTCTAAGTCTAGCACTCTAAAAATCCATGCAGAATTCAGCAATATACTAGATGAGGCTAGGAGAGCCATTATACCTTGATGACATGTTAGAATATTATTATATCATGATTATTCAAAGCTATTTTGCCTGGGAATAAATTCCTGATCCTCATTCTTCCTCCATTGGTGAAAGATCCTGTGTAATTTAGAACACACAGCTCGAAGTGGAGACCATTGCTCAGCATTTGTTCCCATTCGTTTTCTTTTACTATGGGACTGCAGTGAACACAGATTTGAATCTGCTCCAAGCACTCATTGTCTCTAAAGCCTCCACATATTAAGAATTGTATTAATTTATTAATAATAAATAATAATTTATTACAGTTAGTCCTTTATTAATCTTAGAGTGACAATGTATATGAGCGTGAGTGCACAAGTACCACAGCAAATGCAGAGATTAAAACTACAGGATTAGATTAAAACTACAGGAATTGGTGCTTTTGTCCTTCTCTGAGGATGGGTGTTCTGTTCCCCTATAATACATTAGGTTCACTGGCATGAGTGGCATGAAGATTATAGTTATGTGCTACAATGTCTGGCTTTTTGAGGGCTTTAGCAGTCCAAATCCATGTCCTTATGATAACAGTGCAAGAGCTTTATGGCTGAACCTTAGGGATTATTTTATTTCACTAAACATCAACCTTATGATCTATCATATAGAAACAAGATCATCCAAAACTACATGCTATGGCTCGGCATGTAATTGTCCTTGTGGGTGAAGAGTTATGGTCCTTCCTCATGCTAAAATCCAAACACATTGGTTTTGTTCCCCACAGTTCCCTTCCAAGGAAACCCTAGATATGTTTTCTGTGCCTATGCAAATATCTTATCATTTCAAGATCTACATCCTTAGGAAGAAAGGAGCGATTGTAGATTTTAGAGCTAGAAGAATACAGAGTTTGTAGAGTGTAGAGTATATGATAAGGCTATGTCAAGTTCTAGGTAACTACTATGTAAGTGTAACCACCATTATTATTATTTCTATTATTATGTTTGAGCAAAACAGACTGTGCGCATGCATGTACCATCTTGAATGTATGGAAGACAAGAGATAGGATTATATGGCCCATTCTCTTTTCCTACTACAGCTTCTAAGGACAGAACTCAAGTGTTCAGGTTTAAATGATGAGTGCCTTAGCCCATGGATTCATCTTGTTATTTTTCCAGTGAATGCTATTATGCAATGCTTATGTTCGGTTACCTCAGGGAAGGAACTGTCAGCTTTAGGGCAAGGCTAGCTCACATTCACATCTATAAGATCTGAACCAGATTTTATCATCTTCTATATTGTAATCTATACTGTAATCTGTATTTCTTATAAGGGAAACAAGGTGGGAGAGTTGAGTGTGCATGGGGTTGGGCTCATAGAAACAAGTGCCTTTTACATGCTGAGTAAGCCCTCCACTAAGCTGCACCAAGCATCCTGTTCTTGTTCATACCTCCCAGTAATCCTGAAATTGAACTTGTTGTCTATGTTGTACAAAAGGACTTCAGGGACTGAATCTTAAGAACTTGAGGTCAGAGAGCCATAGGGACTAAGTCCCCTTTAGATGTGACTTCTGTAAGACAGATCACTGACTACAGAACTAGACATTTATTTTAATAAAAGGTCCTTTGAAAATACCCAACATGGGTGAATTTGTAAAATTGTCAAAACGCCATATAAACTTTGCCCCCTCCATGTGTGTTTGTGTGTGTGTGTATTTGTGTGTGTATGTGTGTGTGTGTGTGTGTGTGTGTGTGTGTGTGTGTGCTCCTAGAAGTAGTGCAAGAGTTCAGCAAACAGTAGAAAGAGCAATAACCTGGAAATTGCAATGGCTCCTCTCTCTCTCTCTCTCTTGGAGGCCCTAGCTCATCGTCACTTTGTTTTGTCATGCTCCATGGATGTGGAAAATCTCCAAGGCATAAGAAAGAGAAGATGAGTCTCACAAAATAAAGTGGCAGTGGAGGGCCACGATGTCCTTGCTGACTAATGCTGTCTCCCTCTTGAATTTCTGTCCTGTGGGTACTTGCTGTCTCTCAGCTTCTTTTCTCTAAATTTTCAGCTGAGTTTCTTCTTTCCACTGTTAGACCAAGAGCTTGGCATGGCTGCAAGAATTACTTTTGGTGAATTATGTTACTGACCTCTAGAAGCTTTCGGTCCTTTTGCCCTTAACCCTGCCCTAAATTGCTTACATTTGCACAGTTGTATGAGGTTTTGCTTTCTCACTATTTGGTGTTTGAATATGTCTGCATGTGCGCACGCACACCTATGGGGAGAGTGTAATTGGTAAAGCACATGGTAGAATAATGTGGCTCTTTATTTGAGTTAGGAAACTTACCTCCAAAGTAGTAACTCTTTCCCGAATAAATCTGTTTTCGGGAAGTTTCTGGAGCTGGGGAAGCAGCATCATTATCCAGTGTGAGAGTAACACGATTTCTCCTGGCATTGATGCTGACAGAATGCCACAGGCCATCATTTAAGCCACTGCCTGCAAGAGAAACAGGAAGGGCTGTTTCATGAAGGTCATCTTTCTCCGCTGCTTTGCAGCTTAGTCTCTTTTCCCAAACCATTTCTGATAGTTTCATCTTCAAATTGAAGGGAACAAATCAAATAATTGGAATGTCTGTGCCAAATGAAGAAATGCTGTTTATTAATTAGTAGGGTGATAGGTGGCTACCAAGGAGAAAGCTTTTAAAAGCCAACTGTTAAAACCCCTCAGTATGATACCAGAAATTGTATCATTTGACCAAAGGGACATAGGTCATTTTTTTCCTCTGACTTTTCTGAAGTTTGTTCCTACTGATAGTAAAAACTTTTGCAAGTTTTCATTTTAACCAATGGCTCCAAGAATCAAAACCAGGACTTCACATATCTTATGTAGGTATCTACCACTGGGCTTCACTAGCTCTGAGAAAATTTTTATTTCATTATACAAGGTTACTTTATTATGTTTTTCCCTGTTGCTGTGATAAAATACCCTAAAAAATTAACTCAAAAGATAAAAGCTATATTTCATCTCACAGTTCAAGGACACAGTGGTGACATATTGGCAGGGAAGTAATGGCAGCAAGAGCTTAAAGGAGCTGATACTGTCACATCAACAATTAGGAAACAAAGAAGAATGAATATATGTACTGTCTACTGTATATAGTCCAGGATCACATCTCTAGCATAGGAAGTGGTCCTGCTTATAGTTACAAGGATGGATCTGCCCACATCAACTCCCGTACTAAAGGAAATCCTTCACAAATATTCTCAGTCTAACCTTAATTTTTGTAAGCCCACATTGTATTCCTGGAAACTTGCTCCTGGGTGAATCTACATCCCAATCAGGGTGATAATTAGCATTGATCAGCACACATAATCAAAGACAGTAAAGAATATAAAATGCTTTGACCATACCCTCCTCCATATTCTACCAGCCTTGTACATGCCTCACATTGCCTCATTCTCCACACAGGATTGTTCCTACTTTCATGTCAGTTTACTGAAGTGGACAAAGCCAGCCCCACTGCAAGGCACAGAGAGTTTCCTACTTCAATCAAGATACAGACATATTGAATAGCAAATATTAGTGTGTACGTGTTTGTGGGGGAGGTGCACATGTGGAGGTCAAAGACAATTTGTGTGAGTTGAATCTCTCCATGGATCCCAGGAATTGATCTTATGTGGTCAGTCTTGGTAGTAAGCCACTTCACTGGCTCAACTGTCATTCTGAATTTCAACAGTTCTTTTGTAAGTTAATCACTAAACACTGCCTGAAACACTTGTCTTCCCTGACCACTGACACATCACCTACAAAGATAACTATTTGGTATCATTTTTAAAGAATTAAAACCTGATCAGAAGAAAATTCTTTGGTATTAGGGGGCAAAGATTAAATGCAACCAGCCCTGTTCTTTTGATCCAGATCCCTTTCAGCTGCATGGCAACACTGACCTATATTACAGAGATAACTGCATTAGGAGTTGTTCATGAAGGGTCAGTATCTTCGTCTCAAAAACAGAACAAAAAAATACCTATGGAGTCTCTTGGTTGTGTTTGGCCCATTGAATCCTGGAAAATATGAATCATATTGATTACTCAGGCCACAATTACAATGAACTGACACATGTTCATTATTCAGATAACCTTGAATTTGCCTGGCTGTGTGATGAGCTGCTGTCCTTCACTTTGCCTCAGTTTCCTTACCTGCTAAAGGGGAACACTGACCCCCTTATGTACTTATGATTATTCTAGCAATTAAAACTACTACTACAGTTCTATTTGTAGATACCCCAGCTCAAGTACCCAGGAACTCATATGGACTAACACTGATGAACAGAACAATAAGTCCCAAACAGCCCTGAAGTTGGACAAGTACAGATAGTAACAATGCATGTTTTTGTATTTTGAAATGATCCACCGTTAAAAGGCAGAGACACTGCAGAATGGATTTAAAAACCATTCTTTGATTTTAAGCCAATGAAGAAGACAAACGAATAACCCAGAAAATAGACATCAATGCTGATTCTGGGAATAACATGACAACTTGCAGTTCAAAAATTCATAAAAGCTATGATTACTCATGTAATTCTTACACAAATTTTTTCCAACCACCCTATCAAACACTGTGAGGAGCTTTACGTCCCTAAAACCACCATGATGGCTCAGCAAGTTAATGCTTGCTGGATAACAGGGTATGTCCTTGAGTAGTGTAGCCAACAATAAGATGTTTCCAAACTTGTAACTCCCCATTCATGCTCCTGTAAACAACATTAATGGAACCCATTGAGTTGTTCAAAGCAAATCTCTTCCAAACTAGTTCACTTTCTATTTTCATTGTATTTGCTTTTAATAAAGTTTGAAGAGGAAGGATCAATGGGAGTGCAAGAGAGCAGGGGAGAGAGTAATGGTTCGAATGAATTTGATTAAAATATCCACATAGGTTAAACTGTTAAAATGAACCAACTGCACATAATCAATACATGGTAATACAAAATCAAAAACAGCAAACAGTTGCAAACTTGGTCTCTAGGTGAGACAGTTTTGACAGGAGGGAAGAAAAAGGTGTTACTATGGTAAGTCTAGAAATGTTACACAGAGTTAGAGACAGAGTTCATAGCCTATTGATTAAAAAAAACTGGAGACAGACATCTGCTCAGATAATAAAGAAACAGGTCATAGAAAAAAGAAAATGGTAATGGATAGAGAGATGGAACAAGGATGAAAATCAAAGTAGGTAGGAAAAGAAAACAGGTTTCCAAGGTCTTGTGTGCCTGGCTAGAAAAAATATCCAACAAGAGCATTTAAATAGGGCTGTGGAGAATGTACCATTCAAATCAATTTTCTCAACATCTATTAGGAGGGAATTTGAGCATTGTCACTAAAACAAACTAATAGTAATAACAAGACAAAAGAAAATACATGATTTGGATGGGCTGTGATGGTTCAGGGGGCAGAATCCCATGGAGTTTATGAATGATAAGTCCCAGAATCCACCTAAAAGCCAAATCAGCTGCACAAGCATTTATAGTTTCAGCATGACCTTGAGAGGTGGAAAGTGGAGACAAGAGAATCTGCAAAAGTTTGAAGGTCAGCTAACCCTGCTTACACAGCAAGTCTCAAACCCTTTTTCATGACAAGGTAGAAAAGTAAATACTACTACCCAAAGTTTGTCAACTTGACTCATTATTTCCTCGTGCCTCAACACCCCTAAACAAGTGCTGCCATATTTCACATAGGAAAAGATCTATTTGCCTCTTTCGGCTTTGCATTCTTCCTGCCCCTAACACACACACACACACACACACACACACACACACACACACACACACACACACACACACACCCCACAATGTATTTCAATGATTCTAATGAAGAGCAAAGATACAAATCATTGTGCACGGACCAGAGAGGTGTACTCATGGAAATGACCTATCCAAATAGTACATAAGACTTAGTAGCGACCTCTGGAGCCTTAGCTGAAATATCCTCTCAGAAAATGACAGAAAGAGGATTGCTTGACTCTCAGTGGCTAGAGTAGTAGAGCAAGAAGCTCTGAACCTTTGTGTACAGAACCTTCACAGGGCAGTTTCAGAACCAATTATTAAACCCATCTCTGTTCCCATCCTAGCAGCTGTGCCACATCTACTCAGATGAGCCCTGGTAGCACAGACCAATGTTTTGCCAACCAGCTCCCTCAACATCTGCTTCCCATGGAGGGGAGACCCAGAGGCTTCTCCTTCTGGTGGCCCTGTCTTCACTCATAAGCAACTGTTCTATAGAAGCTAGGATATGGGTCTTGGCCCTGGGAACTGTGCTAATGAGACAAAGCTTCTATTAATTGATTTCTAAGGGGGAATTTTTTATATTGTACAGGAACATTTCAGGTGCAAGTCAAGTGAGGGTCTGTTTTGTTTTGATTTGCATTCTAATTTAAATATATCCTAATAACACAAGAATTTATGAATAGGTCTGGAAAGGAAAGTATGATTCACCATGCAGGGTCTGGTTAGTATTCAGGAACCAATGAATTGATTAAGGATAGGCCACAGTAGGATGACAGTACACAAAGGACATAGAAGTTCAGACTAATCACAGACTTCTACCATCTAGCGTCATAGATGTATAACATCAGATGTGATGGCTAAGGTATACTTATAGGAGTCAGAGCCTTCCTTCATCTCTTCATATGTGAATTCTGTGCCCTCATCCTTTCTAATATCATTATCCACGTTTTTCAGCATTTGGCTGTTGTTACTGTTGTTGTTGTTGGTGGTGGTACTGGTAGTGTTGGCGGTGATAGTGGTGTGTGTGTGTGTGTGTGTGTGTGTGTGTGTGTGTGTGTGTGTGTGTGTGTGCGCGCACGCGCGCCGACACGCGCATGTGTGCACGCGCCCAAGTACATGAATATGTGTGTATGTATATGAGGGTCAGAAGTTGAGATCAGGTATCTTCCTCAACTTCTCTCCAATTTTTTCTTCTTTTATATTTTTGAGACAGTATATTTTACTGAACCTTTATTATGATATTTCTGATTAGCTGGATGGTCACTGCACTCCAAGTATCCCCTTATATCTATACTTTTCTGAGCTTCAATTACAGGCAGATACCATTGTGCGCAGCATTTTACATGGATGCTGAGACTCTCAACTTAAATTCTTATGTTTATGTAGAAAAGACCAATGAATCTGGCACTTTATTCCTTGACTTCTTGATTTTTTTTTGTAAGTGTTATTTATTATTGGTGTTTTATATGCTGTTTGTATAGGGTCACAAAGTCAGACATAGCTTTGTGGACTCAGTTCATTCCCTTTTTGTTGTGAGTTTTGTGCAGCAAGTGTTCTGATTCCTTTTTTGATTTATTCATTTCCTATGTAGCCCTAGCTTCACGTTCTGAGCTGTTAGAAATCCACAGACAACAACTGGAATGGAAATTTTCATAAAACAAAAATTGACAGGAATAATTTTAGAAATTCAGATTCTGGGTTTCATGAGAAATTAATTAAGCTGGAAATCTGAATGATCTTAGAAGTCGAAAATCTCACGAGTCACCAGGAACAGGGCTGCACAGCTAGATCGAGGACTTTTCCATTGTAGAGTTCATAAAAAGATACAAGCTAGGAAAAGAAAACTGATATGTCAGGGGAACATGGAAAAGGTCCCAAGGGAGTCAGGTGGCACACCCTCCTCTAAGACATTTTTTATTTTCACCTAGCTTATATTTTCTATGTCATTTTTCACCTGTCCTCAGATGAACTTCTCTAAGTATTTTCCAGAATGTAATTATTAATGAAACCAGATTGGCTCCAATAAGACCATTCAGCATATTTAGGCTCTTTTCAACAAGCCTAAAGACTGAGATGAATTCCTGGAAAACATGAACTAAAAAGAGAATTGACTCCTGAAAGTTATTTGATGATTTCCACATGAATATTCATAGCATTTGTAAGTATGTATACAGACAGACACAAAGAAATAAATGTATTTTTAAAACAAGTTTTAAGGAACAAATCTGGGAATGAAAATATAGTTCAGCATTTGATGCCCAGTTTCAATCTCCTCACCACACAAAGAAGAAACAAAAAGACAATACTGAAGTAAAATTATTTACTTATTAATTAGAGAGAACTATACCCATCAGATTATCACAACTTTCCTGAAATAAACAGCTCAGAGTTAGCAGACGTCTTTGAAGGAGGACAGGAAAGTACTACTGCTGGGATCTGAACTTCTTACTGGGACAACCCTCATGGTTCTTTTTAGGGAATTGAACACATGATTTAGGAACAAAAACTTAAAAGATCCTCAGTTCTGGGAGTGCTCCTTGATGGTGGTAAAGATCCCCAATTTTAACATGATGGCTCAAAATGTAGTAACTTCTCACAATAATCAGGGTTCACATCACTGCCTTTAAAAATCACTGTAGCTGCTTGCCTAGCGAGCGCAAGGCCCTGAGTTCGGTCCCCAGCTCCGGAAAAAAAAAATCACAGTAGCTGATATTGAATTTCTGATCAAAATGACACTGGATGATCTCAGTGTCAATCTCTTTTGGTCTGTCCTCCTTCTTCAACCACTCCTATTTTTTTGGTCACAGGAATTAAGGTATAAAATCTCTTTTTCAGAGAAACTAGGACTCACTCTCCAAAAATGACAAATTACAGTACCTAGCTAGGAAATTCTTCTCTTTGCTTGCCATTCTTCATTGCAAAGGGGACCTTTACACACTGAAAAGAAGGGAAGATGCACAGCAGAACTGTGAGGAGATAGGTCTCACTGCATCTCCTCCCGCAATCTGTTAAAATCTTGTAATCTTCAGTGTTGGTTGTCACAATAATTGAGTGTAGAATTAATTACAAAAGGTGGATGTCTCTCTTTGGATTTGTCAGGGCATTTCCCAGGAGGACTCACTGAGATGTGAAAATGGTCCCATGGTGGATGGCATTTTTCAGTGGTAGCGCAGATACAGAGAGATCCCTGGAAAAAATGGTATTGCTTTGCCTGTCCATCTAAGGAGCCTGCTGGCAAACATCTCTTCACAGTTGTTGCTGCTGCTACCATCTTTGCCTGTAACTGACTCTAGCTCCTTTAACCTTCTAACAAAATCTAAAAAGCCTCAGCTCTTGAAGAATCTTCTAAGCCCTCATCACCAGACTGGAAATGCTCATTATCAGCCTCATGAGCTGAGCATGTACTGAGTTCTCAGCCCTTCTTACTGTGTGAAAACCATTGTTGCACCAACCATCCAATACTTTGTAAACCAATCTAATAGATGTCTTTTCATATATATATATATATATATATATATATATTCTCTTTATCATGCTCCTCCAGAGAACCTTGGCTAAAATATGTATATCCCACATTATTAGGTGGCTGCCCTTCCCTTATCAAACCTACATCTAAAACGGACAATTTTCAGTGGTCTTGTACATTTTCATGTCTAAAAGCTCTACAGTCCTTTAAAACTTGATCCAGTGTATTCAATGTATGTCTCTTGCATATCTCTTTTTTTTATGCAAGAGTAAATCTTGACCCTCATGAATGATGATTGTAGGGAATGAACCACTCACTTTTGCCCTTGTCTGAGTGTTAGAGGATGTTATATATTCATTCACTTTACATCCAAACCACAAATCTCCTCTTCTCTAAGTACTCCTCTCTCACTCCCTCCTAACCCTTCCCTTCTGAGAAAGAAGAGGCCCCCGTGGTTAAAAAATAAATAAAACCTACCCTGGACCATCAAGTCACTGCAGGACTAAGCACATCATCTCCCACCAAGGCCAGACAGTAGGGGAATGGAATCTACAGTCAGGTGACAAAGTCATCGATAGCTCCAACTTCAGTTGTTGGGTGACCCACATAAAAAATAGGGTGCATGTCTGCTACATATGTGCAGGGGCCAAGGTCCAGCACATTTATGCTCCTTAGTTGGTGGTCTGTCTCTAATAGGCACCAAGGGTCCAGGTAAGTTGACACTGTTGTACTTCCTGTGGAGTCCCTATCCCTCTGGGTCCCTCAAACCTTCTCACAACTCTTCCATACAATTACCTGAGTTTTAACTAAAGTCTGTCTGTGTGTCTCTGCATCTGTTTCAGTCAATTGCTGGGTAGAGCCTCTCAGAGCACAGTTATGCTATGGTCCTGTCTGTAAGCATATAAGACAATCAATAGTATTATCAGGGATTGGTGCTTGCTGGGATGGGTCTGAAAGTAGGCCAGTTATTAGTTGTTGATTTCATCATCTAATTAAATGCCAAAAACTTTTGACAAAATCCAATATCCCTTTATGCCAAAAGTAATGGGGGGATCGGGGATATATGTAAACATACATCTAAATACAATAAAAGCAATATATAGCAAGCCACAACCAACCTCAAATTAAATAGAAAGAAACATAAAGCAATTCCACTAAAATCAGGGACTGTACATTCTCCCCATATATATTCAATATAGTACCAAAAGTAATAGCTAGAGCAATAACACAACTAGAGGAGATCAAAGGGATACAAATTGGAACAGAAGCCAAACAATCGGTATTATCAGACAATTATGATAGTATAAATAAATCTCCCCAAAAAATCTACCAAAGAACTTCTGTAGCTGATAAACACCTTTAGCAAAGTGGTTGGATATATAATTAACTCAAAAAAATCAGTATCCCTCCATTATACAAATAATAAATGGGCTGAGAAGCAACTCAGGTAAACATATCCCTTCACAATAGCCACAAAGAATATAAAATATCTTACTGTAACTCTAAGCAAGTAAGTGAAAAATCTATATGACAAGAACTTCAAATCTCTGGAGAAAGAAATTAAAGATATCAGAAGGTGGAAAGATCTCCCATACTCATGGATCAGTAGGATTAACATTGTAGAAATGGCCATCTTACCAAAAGAATCTATAGATTCAATACATTCCCATCAAAATTCTAACAGAATTCTTTACAGACCTTAAGAAAACAATTCTCAACTTCATATAAATAAACAAAAAAGCCAGGATGGCTAAAACAATCCTATACAATAAGAGAATTTCTGGTGGTATCACCATTCCAGATTTCAAACTATATTACAGAGTATTAGTAAGAAAAACTTCATGCTGTTGGTGTAGAAACAGATAAGTTGGTCAAAAGTACCAGAAATAAACCCTCAGACCTATGTACACATACAGTGGAAAAAAGAAAACATCTTCAAAAAGTGGTGATGGTCTAACTGGATAACTGCATGTAGAATACAAATAGATCCATATCTACCACCCTGCCCAAAACTCAAGTCCAATGGATCAAAGATCTCAATGTAAACTCAGATACACTAAATCTAATAGAAAAGGAAATGGAGAGTCCCTTTAAACACATTGGTCCAAGAAACAATTTCCTGAACCGAGCACAAATAGCTCAGACACTAAATTCAACAATTAATAAATGAGACCTCGTGAAACTAAAATCTTCTGTAAGGAAAAGGACACAGTCAATAGAGCAGTGTTTTTTAATATGAAGGTTGAGACCCTTTTTCAGTTCAATGAGTCTTTCACAGGTTTACCTTATCAAGTACTCTACATAGCAGATATTTGTGTTACAATTCATAATAGCAGAAAATTACAGTTATGAGATAGCAAGAAAAATGATTTTATAGTTTGGTTTCAACAGAACATGAAGCCTTTATTTAAAGGTTTATTTAAAGTATTAAATTCACTGTTGGAGAGGCAAACAGACAATTATGTTTTGATTTGAAAAACCTTCTGGAAGGTGAAATACAATGTTTCTACTGAACACTTGGTTCAGCAGGTATGAGCACTTGCTCCTCTTCCAGGCCACCTAGGCTCAGTTCCCAGAATCACATACGGAAGTTCATAATTGAAAGCAAATCCAATTCCAAGGGAACTGATGTCTTATTCTGACCCATGTGAACATCTACTCACATGTAAAAACACTGTCCCCCCAATGAATAAAAATAAAATGTTTAAAAATATCAAAAGTGAAACATATAGAATGATAAAACTACATATTATTCATCTGTTTTCTCCTACAAAGAATTGAAACTTGCAGTTTCTAAATATAAAATAGAATGGTTTATTTAATTTTAAATAATCATTGTTTTCCAGTGGTAAAGTCACTGGTAAGTTGTTCATGCTCCTGTTAATAACCTCTCACACATGATTCTATAAGTAATTCTCATTAAATTTATTGGTCCAGTTAAAAAGAAAACGTGAGGATGGGACCATTTGGGAAGAAATACAAGAGCAGCATGACTGAAGTCATGATAGAGGACAGTAGTGTACACATAATAAAAAAGTATCTACATGAATGTATGAAAATGTTATTGTGGCATGATACTACAGACCAATAAACAATTAAAGAAACAATAATAGAAGCCAATGAATAAGGCAAACAAAGGGTGTGCTCTTGAATACCCTGCTCCTGAGCAATGCCATGGAAATGTCTATCTACAGTCTGATCTATTCATTTGGGTCATGTTATTTATGGCCTTGTAGTCTTAATTAACAATTTGCCTGTGTAAGCCTCCAGTCTCCAGTGGAATGAAAAGAGGCTGCAGGTCAGAGTGTGAGTCGTGTTTCTGTGTCTCCCTTGGCATTCATGGGACCATGTTCTGCCCTCTCCAAATGCTCCTTGATTGATGGAACATCCAAGCCACTGAAACTCCACTGCCAAATGTCAGCAACAAACCCTCTCACTGTATTGCCAATAAATGACAGCTTTCAAAATTGTGCAAACTGGTTCATGATTTGAGGTCAGTGAATGAAAAGGTGACTGTCTGGTGTTGCCATCAATAGCATCCGACAGAGAAACTGAGGTTGAAAGTGACAGTACTGATTTTCTAGTGCATACCTAAATATCCAGTTCTAACTGCTATAGGCTAAAATTGTATTCAAGAGTGAAACCATTCGTATCACCCAAGTTGTGTGCTCATCCCTGACAATTCTGTCAATTAGTCTCCTCATATCCCAAACTCTCTTGGAATCTTAAACGGCTGTTTTTATCTTCAGTCTCTTTTCTGATGGGAATACCCTTCTTATCCATTGCTTAGTCAAATTATATTCATTCTAAAGAGGAAATAAGAAGCCATCATTCCTTCTCACACCATCTATCTTTCCTGTGCCTTTCCTATAACTTGTGCCTCTAGACCTCACCTTCAAACATTAGATTGCATCTACTGGAGAATCTAATGTTCATTTGGCCTTGGTCTAGATGCCTGTTCATAAAACTAGCTACTAAAGCTTAAATTAAGAAGAATTATATTAAGCAACTGGCAAAACAGAAGCTCAGAAACTGGAAAGGAAGTGATAGCACATGTGGCCACTTGGTTCATCTGCTCTAATAATACTTATAATGAGCTAATTTCTCAGATCCACACTGGAGTAAACATAGAGAAAAAAAGGAGTGAATTAAAAAATTCAATTTCATCACTCTCATTTTTCAGGCCAAAGAAAGTTACAAATATACCAGAGACCACAATGCTGGTAAATATTTCCAGCTTGGGCTTGATGTGTTGTATCCAAAGTTCCTTTGACTGTCAAATTGGCACCGTCTAGAATCATCTAAGAAGAGAGTCTCAGTTGAGGGATCAGGTTTCCTGGTATCTTTATTAGGAGTATCTTGTTTATTGATTGACACAGGTTGATCCACTTTACTGGGTGAAGAAGAAATGTTCCATTCCCTGGACAGATGCTGCTTAGTATAATTGTAAGAATGAGCATGTAAGCAACATCCTTCCATGGGTTCCCCTTCAGGTTCCTGTTTGAGTTCTTGCCTTTATTTCCTTCATAGATGGACTATCTAAAATAAACCTCATACTTCCCATACATTGTCTTTGGTCAGAGTATTTTATCACAGCCACAGGTTTGACACTAGACACCTTACAAGTCCAGGAACTGTATTTTCTTCTCATAATCTGGAATGTCTCCAGACAATTGTTCACTGAATCTTGACCTCTGTGCTTAGTCAGTCAGCTTGCTGTGACAGTCATTGTTCCTGGCTCTCTGTTTATTTGCCCTCACTAATGGGATTCTGTCATCAACATAATTTTAGCTAAAACACCAAGCCATTAATTATAATTAATTTGAAGTGTAGGATAGGGTTTCTAGACATACCCTGGTCACTTGATGGAGGATAGTTACATTGGCTTATATAAAAGGGGGCAATATTGGGAGAGCTACAGTCAATCACAAAGCTATAGACTACAATCATCTAGCTATAAATCAAGGTGAACACTTCTATCCTTGTACCACAGGTATCTCCCCACCTCATAGCTCCAGTTGCTACAATTTAATCACTACATCCACTAAGTACATCTTCTTCTTAGGTTTCAAATATTGTATAACATATAATTTCTGATTATAAATATTTATTTAATCACTACTAGCTCCTTTTTCCTTTCAAAATTCATATGTGAATGTGTTCATTTTGTGGTGGCTAAAAATTAAAATCTTTGGTGACATGAGCCAAAGAAAATTTCAATTCTTTATTTTGTCTATCTCAGGCATTTTCTCATGATATCATAAGGCTAACAAAAGATTATCAGAAAATTACTCATATTTAAATATTCGATAACATGGTTTTGTTATCGAATTTGCCAGGTTCTATTTTCTCATTCTACTTATTGCAGTTAAGCGTTGGATTTGAGAAGCATTGAATCTTAGCTCTTCCAGGTTTTACTTTCTCTGGACAGCACTCTCAGTGGGCAAGAGACCTTCAACAAAGCACACCAAAACATAGTCAAGATCCAAATTTTTGTATATACATTAAATCACAATAGAATATGTTGTGTTCTTGAATGTGTGAGCATGCATATATTGGTAGTAGAATTCTAGAATATGGAAATAGTTGAAATGTGATTAATAAAAAGACTTGAGAGAGGTGATTCTATCTCATATAGACAGAATATAATCAGGGCCTTTGAACATGATACTACAACCTTGCTTGTAGATGAGTGCTTTCACATTTATTTTAAGAAGTTTGACAATGTGTACTCCTCAACAAGTCAAAGGCCATCTTCGAAAGAAAATGCTTTGCTGACCATTTTAGAAATACCAAGTTGTGGTGTTTACCTGCAAGTTCTTTTTGAAGTATTGTAGATAGGATTTTCCAAAGTACCTGAATCTAGGACACACTTCCTTTTGGAGACAGAGGAGAGAGATGTCTCCATATCTGGAATTCCCTGGCCTTAGAGAAAAACAGAGCTCTGTGCAACAGTATCCTGGTCAAAAGAACATGATCTCTACCTCTTAACTCTGTCTTCAGTGGAGAGGGAAAGCACTACAGTAAAAGATTTTTGAAGACTGGTGTTTCATACTTTCCTTTTTGAAATTCATTTTTCATACTTCCTTTTCTCATTGCCTTAAGTTTTCCATAAGAAAAACAAAAATTACATGAATTACCCAAGATTTTGAAGGGAAGCTCAGCAAAAACATTTTTCCTTTTTTTATTACTTAATGTTTTGTATGATACTCAATGTTTTTTTTTTATAAAATAAAGTAATGGCTTTTTATTACATTCATGAAATAGTCTATTTACATAGTAGTTGGAAAGATTTGGGTAGTACTAGTTTCTATTCTAAGCATCTCTTTGAGAGCTTTTAATATATCCTTAATAAATAGAATATGGGCCTATAGAGATGGTCCAGTGAAATAAGTGTCATGCTTCTGTGAGGTCCTAATTTCAGATCTTCAGAGGTTTTATAAAGCCATATGTAGCAATACTGTTAGTAACCCAAGAACTCTACTAACAAATTTGATAGAAGGAATGAGAAGATTCATGGAAGCTTGTGTGCAAACTAGACTTGCTTGCACAACAGACATTAAGAAGATCCTATAGAAATATGGCAGAGCCAAGGACTGAAACCCAATAGTCCCCCGACCTCCACACATATCCACACAGGTACACATGCCCCTGAACAAACAATGGCCATAATCATGTAGTCACACACACACAAGGATTAAAATGTGAAGCTAACATGGAAATTCATCTTTATAAGCATCTAGAGAAAAATGCAAGAAAATTCATAACTTAAATCTGTTTATGCTTTATAGCAATATCCCATCCTGAAAAACAGAAAGCAAGGAAGGAAGGAAGGAAGGAAGGAAGGAAGAAGGAAAAAGAGAAAGAAAGAAGGAAATAAAGAAAGAAAGAAAGAAAGAAAGAAAGAAAGAAAGAAAGAACGAACAATGGATGGAATAAAGGGAAAGTGAGAAAGAGAGAACAAAGAGAAGAGAAGGAGGGGGAAAGGGAGGGAAGGGGAAGGAAGAGACAAAGAAAAAGAATGAACAAGGAGGAAATGAGGAAGGGATGCAGAGGAGTGGAGGTAGGAAAGTGAGAGGAAGAGAAGAGAGGGGAGAAAGAAAGCAAGAATACAGAAGTGGAGAGTAGAGAAGGGAAGGAGTGGGGGAGAAGAAAAGATGAAAAGGAAATTAAAGGCAATGATGTGTGTTCCTGGAAGAAGATATGCTGAGATCTTAGGACCACATGGTCCAGTGCCTCCCCAGTGCCTGGCAGTTCATGGGAGTTAGGAGAAATCAGTGAGTCAGGAATATAGAAAATAGGAAGACCAATTCTCTTTTACTCATATGAGCTTAGCCAAAATGGACTTTCAAGTTCCTTAATAGACTCACACAAGTTCACTCTGTACTGGGATGCATTGAATGTGTTATTGGTACCTATTTGGTTCCTTAGTTTCTGCATGTAACTGCAGTTATAGGTGTTTATAATGGAAAGGGCTGTGTCTCTGGTAAGGGGCAAAGTCTCTGAAAGAACTAAAACTCATGTCACCTTAGTCCTCATCACAAATAATAATCCCACTGCAGAACCATTAGGAATTTTGAAAACCAAAATATAGTAAGAGGTCCTTTTGATGGATCTGTGGGCAAAGTACCTGTTGTGGACACATAAAGACTTGAATTCAGAGATCCAAAACACATGTAAAGTCTGAGCTTGGCAGCTCAGGCCTATAACACAAACACTCGAGATAGGTGGGTCCTGGAGTTCACTGGCCAGTATAGTCAACACAGTGAACTCCAAGTAGAATTAGATATCTACCTCAAAAAACAAACAGACAAACAAACATATACATGAGCAGCAATAGAAGACACTTAATGTCAAACCATGCATTCCGCACGTGTACACCACCTACAGGATGCTAGCATAACACATGTCATGTACAAAAGTCTCACTGAATGTATATTGATATATTAATATGTATACATTATGATACTTAAGCAAACTAAGTGAAAATAATTTAGATGTGTGTAGAAAAATAGTCGACTCTCCTGCCATCTTATGTGAGGTCAACCTAACTTGAGATGGAGCCCACTGAGAACATTTGAGAACAAAAGATACTGATAGCTCTAACAAATATTGATACTAGGAGTAATCAATCAATAAATAAATAATGTTACACTCAGCTTTACAAGACACACCATATGTCATGGGAGACTTGCTGGCCCTTAAAGCTTTCTCTAGAGATACTTACTAGATAAGAAACCTGAGCAAGTTGAGAACCTGATATGGAATCTGGAATACATCAAAGGCCATATGTGGCTTTATGGGGAACTATAATCCCATGAAAGGTGAAGACAGGAGGATCCTAAGTTTTTGTGGATGCCAGCTAAGTTCCAGGTTTACTGAGAGATCCTCTCTTGAAGAAATAAAGCAGAGAATGATAAAGCAGGTGCCCTACATCCGTCTTTGACCTCTGTGCATTTGTAAAGGCACATGTAAATATGCAATACATAGGCATCCACATAAACATCTTACATGTACACACACAGAGAGAGAGAGAGAGAGAGAGAGAGAGAGAGAGAGAGAGAGAGAGAGAGAGGTTACTGAGACAATTTCCATTTATTTGTATATAAAAGTAATTTACATATAATTATTTATACATAATTAATAATATCTTAACTATTTTCAAAATGAGTTTGTCTAGACTTTTAAAGCAAGAAAACTCTTTAGTGCTTGTTTTGGCTTCTTTAGCCCTCTCACCCTTTCTGGATAAAAATATGTGAGAACAA